>NC_056668.1:144750817-145076067 GCF_018350195.1 Panthera tigris | reverse complement strand
GAAGTGTCTATTCATGTCTTTCTCCCATTTCTTTACTGGATTATTTGTTTTTTGGGTGTTGAGTTTGATAAGTTCTTTATAGATTTTGGATACCAACCCTTTATCTGATATGTCATTTGAAAATATCTTCTTCCATTCTGTCAGTTGACTTTTAGTTTTGCTGATTGTTTCCTTTTCTGTGCAGAAGCTTTTTATTTTGATGAGATCCCAGTAGTTCATTTTTGCTTTTGTTTCCCTTGCCTCCAGAGACGTGTTGAGTAAGAAGTTGCCGTGGCCAAGATCAAAGAGGTTTTTGTCTGCTTTCTCCTCGAGGATTTTGATGGCTTCCTGTCTTACATTGAGGTCTTTTATCCATTTTGAGTTTATTTTTGTGTACGGTGTAAGAAAGTGGTCCAGGTTCATTCTTCCGCATGTCGCTGTCCAGTTTTCCCAGCACCCCTTGCTGAAGTGACTGCCTTTATTCCATTGGATATTCTTTCCTGCTTTGTCAAAGATTAGTTGGCCATATGTTTGTGGGTCCATTTCTGGATTCTCTAATCTGTTCCATTGATCTGAGTGTCTGTTCTTGTGCCAGTAACACACTGTCTTGATGGTTATAGCTTTGTAGTACAGTTTGAAGTCGGGGATTGTGATGCCTCCTGCTTTTGTTTAGAGTGAGTACTGAAAGATATGAATTTATTGCCATTATGATGCTTGTCGAGTTGGAGTTTCTGGTGGTATTCTCTGGTCCTTTCTAATCTTTGTTGCTTTTGGTATTTATTTATTTATTTATTTATTTATTCATTCATCTTTTCTCCCCTCGGAGAGCCCCCTTAAAATTTCTTGAAGGCCTGGTTTAGTGGTCACAAACTCCTTTAATGTTTGTTTCTCTGAGAAACTTTTAACCCCCCCTTCTCTTTTGAAGGACAGCCTTGCTGGATAAAGAATTCTTGGCTGCATATTTTTCTGATTCAGCACATTGAATGTATCGTGCCACTCCTTTTTGGCCTGCCAAGTTTCTGTGGATAGGTCTGCTGCAAACCTGATCTGCCTTCCCTTGTAGGTTAGGGACTTTTTTCTCTTGCTGCTTTCATGAGTCTCTCCTTGCCTGAGTATTTTGTGAATTTGACTATGTTATGCCTTGTTGATGGTCGTTTTTTGTTGAATCTAATGGGAGTCCTCTGTGCTTCCTGGATTTTGATGTCTGTGTCTTTCCCCAGGTTAGAAAAGTTTTCCACTATGATTTGCTCACAAAGAACTCTTCTGCCCCCATTTCTCTCTCTCTTCCTCTTCTGGGACCCCTATGATTCTGATGTTGTTCCTTTTAATGAGTCACTGATTTCTCTACTTCTTAAATTGTGCTCTTTTGCCTTAATCTCCCCTCTTTTTTTTTTCTGCTTCATTATCCTCTATAAGTTTGTCCTCCATATCCCTGATTCTCTGTTCTGTCTCATCCATCCTTGCTGCCACGGCATCCATTCGTGTTTGCACCTCAGTTATAGAATTTTTTTATTTCATTCTGACTAGTTTCTACTCCTTTTATCTCTGCAGCAAGGGATTCTAATGTATTTTCGACTCCAGCTAGTATTCTTACTATCGTGATTCTAAATTCTGGTTCAGACATCTTGCTTGTATCTGTATTGGTTAAATCCCTGGCTGTCATTTCTTCGTGCTCTTTCTTTTGGGGTGAATTCCTTCTTTTTGTCATTTTGAAGGGAGAAAAGGAATTAATTAGGTAGAAAAATTAAAATTAAAAAATATTAAAGTTAAAAAATTAAACATACACACACAAAGTCACATAAATGATGTTAGATCCTAGGTTTGTTTTGGTCTGGGTGGTGAAAGTGGTTTGACTGATTAGAGAAAAAAATGGGGGAAAAAAGGAAATCATTTGAGATTTTGAAAAAATGAATGCACTGAAGTAGACTAAATGGAGATGATGGGAGTAAAATAGAATTTGAAGAAATTTATACAAAAGTAAAGAATATAGTAGAAAAAATTAAAGAAAAATATTTTCAGGAAAAATTAAAAAGAAAAATGAATTTTTTCTCTTTCTGTATTCAAGAAAAAGAAAAGAAACAAAAAAGAGAAAAAAGAGAAAAAAATGAAATCGTTTGAAAATTTGAAAAAGTGAATACATTGTAGTAGACTAAAATAAAATGAGGGAAGTAAAGTAGAATTTGAAAAAATTTATATAAAAGTGAAAAACATAGCAAGAAATATTTAAAGAAAAATATTTTTAACAGAAATTGAAAGTAAAAATGAAGTTTTTCTCTTTCTTCATTCAAGAATAAGAAAAGAAACAAAAAAGAGAAAAAAGAAAAAGCAAAAAAGGAAATCGTTTGAAAATTTGAAAAAGTGAATACACTGAAGTAGACCAAGATAAAATGATGGAAGTAAAATAGAATTTGAAACAATGTACACAAAAGTAAAACATATAGTAAAAAAATGAAAGAAAATATTTTTAATAAAAGTTGAAAATAAAAATAAATTTTTTCTCTGTATTGGAGAAAAAGAAATGTAGTGTAAAAGAGAAAAAAAGAAAGAAAATTGAATAGATGGACCTGCTAACAGATTGAAGTAGGACTGAAATTGCTTCTTTTTCCCCTAGAAGTCAGTCTATGTAGTGCTTTAGAGTCCATTAATTAAGCAGGCGGTGAGACTTGTGTTCTTGAAGAGCGAGGTTGGCGCAGTTGGGCGGGGCTCAGTGTAACGGCTCCGCTCTCCACTAGATGGCGCTGCTGGCCTACTGGGGCGGAGCGTTGCGGTGCTCGTAGGTGCGTCTGCGCATCTGCGGGAGTGGTTAAGATGGCACCACCCAGACACCCAGTCTGTTCTCCCGGGTCAGCAGCACACCCGTCCTCTGTCCTCAGCTTTCGTCCACTCCCCGCTCTTTCACTCTCCGTGACCAGGTCCCAGGCAGCACCTCTCTCCCGTTTTGTCTCAGATGCATCTCTTTTCCCCGGCCCCTTACTTCTGAAGGACTGCGGCTTCGACCCGTTCCGCCCCTCTGCGGGAGGGTCTCACCGAGCAGTGGCCGAACGAGCAAGGGCCGAATGTCGGCCGCAGCCAGGAACGCTTGCTGGGCCCTGCTGCTGCCGGTGCCCCGAGACTACGACCAGGTGCCGCCCGCCCCAGAAAAAGTTCACGAGACGGTGTAGCAGCAGCGTTTCAGGGATTATGGAAAATCACAACACACATCTGGCACCAGGCTTCACCCTTAAGGACCTTGTTCCAGCACCAGCGAATGTGGCCGCCTTCCGGGGTCTGCCGGGACCAGGTGGCTTCAACGGTCTCTACCAAATGTCCTTCCAGCAGTGGAGCCGCTTTTCCCCGTGTGGCCCGAGAACCTCCCGGACCCCACTCTGCTCCTGGGGCTTCACCCTTCCCACCAGAGCACCGCCAGGTATGGAGCCGCGGAGTTGCAGACTCTGCGCTCCCCTTGTTTACAGTCTTAATGGAGTTTAAACCCTCTCCTTTCTCCCTTTTTAGTTTAGTCCCTGCAGCTGTTTCCAATTTTCCACTTTCTCTCCAGCTCTTTTTGGGGGGAGGGCTGCTTTTCCCATATTCCACACTCTCCCCCCTGTGTCCAACCTCTCTCCTCCCGCAAAAGTACCTCCCTGCCAGCTTCAGCTTCTGGCTCCCCAAGTTCACCTCGCCGCACCGCATACCTGCTGAATTCGGTGGTTCAGGTTGTGCATATTGTTGTGTGAATCCTCAGATCAGTTTTCTAGGTGTGCAGGATGGTTTAGTGTTGGTCCGGCTATATTTCATGGACGCGAGACCCACAAAAAACTTCCATGCTGTTCTGCCATTTTGGCTCCTCTCTCTGACCAAGTCATTTTCCATTGGAAACCCTCCTCCAACCTCTGGAAATTCCAATCTTTCTTTTCTTCTTTTTACCCTTTGCTCACTGGTGTCTGATACGTAGTAGGTCCTTATGAAGTATTTGTGCATCTGAATGAATGGATGTAGATATGTTCCCTGCTAAAGCCCAATCTGTGCCCATAAAAACAGTTCAGGGCAATTTGTAGAGGCACCTATAGCCCATGCCTGTAACAAAATAGCTGCATAATCACCATGGAAGCTACTATAAATAGAGAGGCTTGAGTTTATGAAACATTGAAGCTTAAGACCTAATTTTCTTGCCCTGATTGATCCAATAACTTCCTTGTCTCCATGGGTTCCACGGACTATTTCAGTCTCTGAATATCAGTGCTTACAGCTATCTATCCAGATTCCCAGTTGATTCATTCATTGGAAGTTTAATGAAATAATAAATAACATTTCTCTCTTGCCTTTCTGAGTTCAAAAATAAGGAATAGGTAAATGAATTAATGAGATGTACATCAAAATATCAACTCTATTTACGGCAGAGGAGAAAGCAGCTCAAGGCTATCACTATAATCAGGTTCCTGATGTATTCCCCGTTCCTTTGTATTTGTTTATTAATAAAGTTCACCACAACTCTGTAGGTCAATTTTAAGACTTCAAAGTACTGAGTCCTGAGGAAAGAGGACTTTATGTCTTGGTGTGTGGGGAGGGAGAGTGGTTGGAAGTAAAGATAAATTTTATCTATGGCTAGCTTTCACTATAGGGACAGTTGTTTGGTTTTTTTTATTTTTAATTTTTTTTTATGTTTATTTCTTTTTGAGACAGAGAGAGACAGAGCATGCACGGGGGAGGGTCAGAGAGAGGGAGACACAGAATCTAAAACGGGCTCCAGGCTCTGAGCTGTCAGCACAGAGCCCGATGCGGGGCTCAAACTCACGGATCTCGAGATCATGACTTGAGCTGAAGTCGGACGCTCAACCGACTGAGCCACCCAGGCGCCCCACTGTAGGGACAATTGTAAAGAATGGATCTTTCAGAATTAGTTTCCATAGTGTCCTTGGTGACATGAGCCAGCATATCCCATCAAATAAGAGAATCTTGTCAACTACCTATGGTCTTGATTTCTTTATTTTTCTACTTTTATATGGCTTCCAAAAGGGAGAAGAGGAAAGGAAAGATACCACTTCTGTCAGTTCCACAAGCTAATTATTTTCTCCTTCTCCTCACCCATCGTTCTCTCCTTCTTCTCTTCCACCTTTTTTATTCTCCTTCCTGACTGCAGTATTTTCCTTTTTTGACCTAAGGAAAAGAGATCTGAAACTTTTGATTACTTGAATTTCCCTTCCCTCCCCTTCCCTGCCCTTCCCTCCCCTTCCCTGCCCTTCCCTCCCCTTCCCTGCCCTTCCCTCCCCTTCCCTGCCCTTCCCTCCCCTTCCCTGCCCTTCCCTCCCCTCCCCTTCCTGCCTCTCCTGTCTTTTGCTCTCCTCCATGCACTCTCTGCTTGGATTTTGGGTAGTTGTAATTTATTCCACACTTCATGAGTTCAGATGCTTTAAAGTTTGTTGCAAAGAGTTGTGTTTTCTTATTTCCCATCATCTTTTCCTAGGATGATAAGTTCTAAAATTCTTTTTTTTTCAATGTTTATTAATTTACTTTGAGAGGGAGAGAGAGTACACAAGTGGGGGAGGGGCAGAAAGAAAGGGAGAGACAGAGGCAGAGAGAGAGAGAGAGAGAGAGAGAGAGAGAGAGAGAGAGAGAGAGAGAATCCCAAGCAGGCTCCATATTCTCAGCACCTGATGCAGGGCTTGATCCCATGAACCTCGAGATCATGTCCTGAGCCAAAATCAAAATCAGGAGTTGAACGTTTAACTGACTGAACCACCCAGATGCCCCTAAGTTCTAAAATTCTTGAGCCAGTGAATCCCTGACATATAAACAAAGACTAGGGAAAGCACCCTGTGACTGAGGCATTTTAATAACTATGGTAATCCCAGCACCAAATGTTTTCTATCGCCTTCTCTGCAGCTGACTGCTGCTTCAGATACGATTGGTTCATGAAATCATTTAAGATTCAGTTCCAAAGCACAGGCATGGTTGATATTTCTAGACATGTCCCTGATATAAAAACATTCAGCGTTTTTCATTTAAACATTTATGAAAGATCCCAAACATGTTAGCATTTTTATGGTCTCAGCAGTGATATTTATAATGTTACCAATTTTCACAGATTGAGGAAATGTTTATCATAAAATGTAAAGCACACTATGGAATATCTATATGGCTAAGCATCTGATAGCAAGAGACATAACCCCCTCACCCTGCATTTAAATCCCCACTCCCATTATAGGCTTACATTATGCGTTGACCCACTCCTTTCTCACTGACCTCTTTAAAGCTATGGACAAACTCAAATACCTACAGACATCAGAGAGGTAATATAAATGAGAGAGATGTTTGAATACAAGAAAACCAGCAGAACAAATGTGAAGATAAACAGTAAGTCCCTGCAGTCTCAGAGATACACTAAAGAGTGGTAGAGATTGTGGTGTATTAGAAACCACATACCCTGTCTAAAGGGAACAGGATACTCTCTGCATTGTTACCTGGGAAGAATATAGCCATGCATTGCCAGATCTTCCAAATTTTTTGGAGAAGCTGGACTTTGGATATTGATGTAGAATATTCTATTAGCCCAAGTGCTAGCAACTTACTCAGATAACTTAAAAGCACTGTGTGGAACGAAGATCGTCTGAAGAGGAGAACTGGCTCAAAAAAGCTACAGCTTTGCTGTGGAACAATTGAAACCCACCGTCTCTGACAATTCTATTGCTTTGCCATGGACTCCAAAGTCATTAATTGACTAATGAAGGAGAAGCAAAAATAAGAAGGAAATAAGATTTAATTGGAACCTACTCTGGTCCAGGCAGAGTGCAATTACTTCAATACCATTTAGAAAATGTTGGTTGAGTATATACTTCATGCCAGACATAAGGCAAAATTCTTGGGATATACCAGTGAACAAAATAGACAAAATCTCTAACCTCATTGAGTTCATTCTATCTACAGCTCCTATTGAATGTCAACTTCAATCCTGAAGAGAAGAAGTGTTATTAGCATCAAGTTTTAGATCGGCCAAAAACTGATGGAAAACACGTTTGAACCCAGTTGAGCAAGACTTCAAATCCTTATTTGTTCCCACTGTGCCCAATTCCAAATCCCACTGTGCCCAAGACAAAGGAGATGGGGAGATGGCCTCCGAGATAAAGTGGTTTTTATGTGTATTGAGGGAGTGGGGTCTCACTGAGTTACAAATTTGACCCTTGAACAATGTGGGGGTTAGGGGCACTGACCTCCCCAGCCCCAGCCCCTGTGAAGTAAAAAACCTCCTATAACTTTTCACTCTCCCAAAACTTAACTACTTAACTCTTAACAGCCTACTATTGACCAGAAGCCTTACTGATAATGTACACAGTTGATAACACATATTTTGTATGTTATATGTATTATACATTGTATTCTTATAATAAAACAAGCTAGGAAAAAACCATTATTAAGAAAGTCATGGAGAACACACACGTATAATACTGTACTGTATTAACTGAAAAAAGTACACATGTAAGTGGGCCATGTAGTTCAAACCTATGTTGCTTGAAGGTCAACTGTACATCTCGCAACTGTAATAACAATAGCCATATCAGCACACATTTATTAAGTATATTCTTGGCTCAGCACTGTGCTAAGTACTTTTCATATACTAAATTTTACTGCAATAGTATTGTTAGGTAACTGCTATTACTCTCATTTTAGAGATAAGGTAACTGAGGCTTAAAAAGAATAAAAAATCTACTCAGGCTCACACAGATAATCAATGGTATATATCCAATTCAAGATCGGATGTGTCCTGATCCAAAGCTTGTGCTCTAAAAGCCAGCTCTACTCTGAGTCCCATCATTCAGTCCTTTTGAGATCAGCAAAGACAGTGGAGTGAAAAGCTACACACTAGAATGCAAGTTTGATACACTATCATTACCCACTGGCAGGAAGCCCATGGCAAGGATCCATTCTTAAAGAGTGTGGTCAGGGATTTGAACTCTGCCCTGCTCAGTATGAAAAGCATAACAGCAGGAAAACCAAACCCTTCTTTCCCCCCTGCTCCAAGTCTTTAGTTCATAGGCTGCCTGGCAGACTTGGCTGTTGTCCATCCTTGTGCTTTCTCTTACTGATAGAGCCGGCCATCTCAGGAAATTCAGTAGACCACGTAGATATCAAAGTAAGAAACCCACTAAGCCAATTATAAGTGGGAGAAGTCATGATGTAGACTAGTTGCATTAAAGCCACCTGTTCTTTGCATAATATACACACAGCTAATAATTATTGGCAAGTAATTTACCTCTCTAATTTGAGTGAAGCTGGGAAAATATTTGGGCTATTTATAAAGAAATGCCTTCTCCTTTTCAAGTATTTATGAATAAATACTGCGTTCTATAGATTATATAGTAAACTCTTTATCTTCTCCTATAAGTCTGTTTCTTGTTTTCTGTTTTCTCCTCAGTAAATGCACCTAGTCACCCAAGCTAGAGATTTGATTTTTTTAAAAATTTTCCTCTACTTTAGTCCTTATCTTAATCATCAAGGCCCTTTTAGGCACCTCTGAAATTTCTTGAAATTTTTGTTCTTCTTCGTATCTGCTGTCTTTGGCATAGATTGGTCTCATAATCAACTGCATGAATGATATGATAGCCTGCATACTGGTTTGTCTGCTTTCATTTTTTTCAACATGATTGGTTTCAAGACATGTTAGAATATGATTCTGTTCTGTTAAGACCCTTCATGAGTACCTTATGGTCTATAGAGTAAAGTTCAAACTCTGCCATGCATAATGTTTAAGTCCATTTATTCATTTAAACTTTTATTAAGCTTCTGTTTACTACCTAGAGGAAAAATAATAAAAAAGGAGAATTTCCTGTCATTGACAGAAACTACCTAGAGTCTAGTGGAGGACTTGTATATATAAGGACATATACAATATGTATAATAGGTGTAGTTAGAAGTTTGTTTGAGGTAGTATAAGGGTTTAATGAGGGAGTGGTTAATTAATTCCTGTGGGGTATAACTGTTAGTTGATCTTGTAACATCCATTCTCTAATTTTCCATAATCCCACATCATGCTGCTCTTGGGTTTAGTCACAGAAAATGTGATATAGGTTAAGCCAAATCGTGTTTTCTTTGTCCCTGGTCTCAGACAATGGTTTAGGGAGGCACTTATGAACTTGCTGGTCAAACAAAAATGAGTGTTGGGACTTCTGTAGGAGGCTCTGGATCAGAGATGCTCTGTTTCTTTCTGGACAAGGAAGCATGATAAGCCAGGACTTGCTGGCAGCCATTTGGAAAATAATATGGGAGCCAGGTCAAGATGAAACTTGATTTTGCTTGAAAAATCAAGCAAAAAGATGATAGGAAATGTATCTTTAATGATGCTGTTGAGCTGGGGGATTAAGTATTCTTAAACTCTGTCCTAATTCTGAACTTTTTAGTTAGGTGAGACTCCTTATTGTTTGGCCAAGATTATATATAATTTTGCCTCCAGTTTTTAATTCCTCTTCTCTTGGAAACTGTTGGGAACCTTACTTTTGCAGCTTAAAGAAGACCTCGTATCTGGTCTAGATTCCTTCCTGCGAGGCCTACTTTATTCTTGCCAGCTATGTTCTTATGTGTTGAAATGTCTACTTTTTGCTTTAGGATTCTCATTACTAAGACCAGTCTTTCTCTCTCTCTCCCTCTCCCACTCCCTCCCTTTAACCACATGCTCTTTCAGATGGACTGTGCTGTTTGCACTTCCTTAAAATCAATTCTTCACACTTTATCTTTGGGAAACTACCCCTCTCTTATTCTCAGTCTGTATAATGTTGGTATCTGTGACTGTAGCCTATGGGTCTAGGAGAGCTAATTAGTGGCTAATGAGCTCACTGTGTTTCTCTGGTTCCAAATATTAGGTTAGCAGGGGATCCGTGGCCACTCCTGGTCAATATGAATGAATAAGCACCCTCCCTGGTGTATCAGTCAGGGCCCAGTCAAGAAAGATTAATTGATAACTTGATAATTATAATAATTTGATAGTAAAAATATGATAATTTGAAGAGGAAAATTTACTATAAAAGATTGTTAATGACAAAAAGAGGTAGAAAAGAAATCTAAAGCACATCCTAGGGCTCTAGGGCTGAAGGAGGATATCTAAGGAAGAAACAAACTTTGTAGGTGGGAAACTCTCACCAAGGCCAGGATTCAGGCCCCACTGGAGAGGATGTGATTGTAGACACTAGATGGTGGAGAGGTTCCTTAGGTTGCTCAGACCAGAGCTGGCTCAAAGTTGGTGGAACATGGCCGGTAAGCAGAGAACCACCAGTTGGGAGTGCTCATGAAATCACCAGGAAGCTGCCTATAGGAGCTGCTGTGGAATCTGCTGTAAATCAAGCTGGAATAAAGTGGAGGTAGGGTTTTAGGGCCCAATGAAGACACCGGGGAGCTGTCACCAGAAAGCTGATAGCAAGTGAGCTATGGCATGTATAGAACTCACCCTGAGGAAGCCTGCTCTGTCACTCCCATAGCTTGCCTAGAAGCTCTTCAAGATGAGTTTGTTCTAAGGATCTCACTGCTGGGAAGCCACCTAAGGAGGTGAGTTTTACTGAGTGTCTCACATGCTAGCACAGCACAATAGCAACAAGAAAAAACCAAGCATACCGGAACTAGGAAGAGAATCCCTTTATTTTCCAGGGTCCCTCCAGCACCTTCTACTGACAAAGTTTAACACCATTCTAGCTGGAAAGGGGAAAATGTTCCAATTATCACAAGAAGGGCAATGAAGCCTGGCTTTGTAGGTAAGAGGCTATAATGAATCGCTGTCACATTTGGAATTTTTATTATAATATGAAAAAAGAGAGGCTCCCTGATGTCTACTGATGATCACTCAGAGCAAAATGGTGGCTATTTTGCCAACAGGAGGGAAAAGTTCACCTTAGAATAAAACCAGCACAGAAAAAAACAGAGCTGAGAGATGAGGAAAGGCAAGTCATTACAACATTGTTTGAGTGCCTGGATCCATCCATGCCTTCAATCCACATTGAGGAGGAGCAAAATATGTGACCCTAAAATATGTCATTTGGCACGTGGATTATTTTGAGCTGAAGGCAATCAAGAATCAGCAGACTCAAGGAAAACTTTTATCTTCTCCTTTAACTACCTGAAAGAAGAACTATTATCAAAAATAACTTTTTATCTGAAAGACCTATCTGTATAGAAGGGCGAACATCTAATTATCAAACATTTGCTCTTCTTACCATTCTGTGAATTACCCTCTTTCTCTTTGAAGCCCCAGGCTTCTATCCTATTCCTTAGCTCAGGACAGCATATCAGCCTTGATTGACCTACTTGTCATGAGGTCTTATATTCTTTTGGGATTCCCATAAGTGCGTAATTAAGTTTTTTTTTTTCTGTTAATCTATCTTATGTCAATTTAATTAATAGACCAGTCAAAATAACCTAGAAGGGAAGAACAGAAAAGTTTTTCTCCCCTGCAACATACACTTGGACTTTTTAGTTATAAAGCTAATGAGTTTTTTCCCCTAACTAAACCAGTTTGAGCTGGACTTAAGTGGCTTACAGTCTAAAGTGTGCTGACCAAATCTTCAATAAATCCTTAGGCATTCAGATCAGTTCAGTGTTGTCTTTTTAATCTGCATATATTGTCTCAATTTTTGATTCTGGTTCCTGAATACATCATCCCAGATACCATAGTGACCTAGAATCTCCACATTTGCACAGCCCCATAAACTTCTTATGGAACGTCCTCAGGCTTCCTGTGTCATGCCCTTTGCAGGTGTATCTCAGGCTTTTATGGTTCAATCATTTCATGTGCAATATCATATTAATTACAGTGGAACAAACGAGATTGAAACGGGTTGAGTGACAGTGATAGGGGGAAAGTTCTTAATGAGAGAATCTAGGTTTGAGAGCCTTAGTATTTGTTTTCCAGATTTGGGGAAATTCCTGGCTGGATAAAGTCTTTCCAGAGAGCCAAGATGCTCAACAAAACCCAAAGTATTACCTGCCCTTTTCTGAACTGAATGATTTCAATGTGAAAGACGAATGAATAGCTGTAATATGGTCCCATAAACTTAAATGGTCACAATTTAAGAAATTGAATTGGTTTTGATGGGTACTTTTTCCTACTGCTGTTGAAAGGTAATTTGCCTGAAAGTCAAAGACAAGGGGAGAGAATTTTGTTGAACACACAGAGGAATGGTTTCCAGGTGAACCATTAGCTCTGCTCCATGATCTCAGTGCCCTCAACCGAGGCTGAAGTTGTATCAATAGCAATCACTCATGTAATCTGACAGGGGAGGGATTGCCTGATGGAGAATATTTCCAAACACACAATAGCCCAGAAATTGCTTTCAAATAACCTGGCACTGTTCCCAGAGATGACAGCCTCTATTATATATATATATCTTTGTAAGAAAAGATTTCTGCATTTCTCAGATTCCACAAATTTAGTCCAAGTTAGAAGGTTTGCAGCAGAACAGAACTTGATGTTGGAAGAGGCAATAGAATTGAAATACTCATCTCATTGATCTTGGCAACTTTCAACCTTCTCCAGCTTATTCTACATGAAACTTTGGCCTGACATAGGTTTTGAATGTGGAAAAGGAGAATGAAAAGGAGAAAATAGAAGGAATGTGGGGGAAGTGAAGAAGAGCCATTGAAGGATCTTCATTCATAGTCAGGAACTTGACACAATGATGATTGGGGAATCAATTTCTTCTTCCCTGATATTCCTCTCCTTTCAGAGAGAGAATCAGGGTGTGAATTGAAGCTAAATGTTCACCTTGAGGATTCTGAGTCACCAGGGTAGATTATTGGGAGTCCTCTTTCATAAAGGACCATAGATCTTCTAGGATAAACAGTGCATATTCGAAGATGTGAGCCCAGAGCTCTCTAGTTGGAAGATAAGTGGTGCCCCAACCTATCAGTAAACAAAGTTTACATTTTCTCAGAGGGCAGAAAATTCCTCCTGAGGGAAGAGTGTTCTAAAAGATACAGATAGCACACCTGAATGTTGTGCTTGCTGATGGTTCACTAAGCACAGCCCCTTGGGGAGCTTAGTCTAACTTCTTAGAAAAGGATGATTGTTACACTGGATTTTTAAGACAATCAGTTGGTCTTTGGAAGACCCAAGAGAGCCATAATCATTGACAAGTGTACCCACCTACAGTAGGTCAGAAAAACCCTGCTCACTTTATTTGTAATATCCAAAAACTAGGAGAACCCCAAGTGTCTATTTTTGGATGTATGGATAAAAAAAAATTGTGAATATCCTTCTAATGGAATACTATTCAGCAACAAAAACAAATGAGAGAGGGATACATGTAACAATACGGAGGAACTTCCAAATAATTATGCTGATTACACAGAAACGCAAACAAATCTATAGTGACGGAAAACAGTTCAGTAATTTCTTGAATATTTGGGGAGGGCGAGGAAGATGGGAAGGAGGAATTACAAAGGGGCACGAGGAAATTTTGGGTGATGATGCATATATTCACTGTCCTGATTGTGGTGATTGCTTTATATATATACCTGTCAAACATATCCAATTATACACTTTGAATTTTGTACGCTAATTATGCCTCAGGAAAGCTGTTAAATATATAAACAAACAACTCTGCTCACCTCGTGGCCAGAGTAATTACATTTGTCTTTAAGACCTGGAAAAGAAAACTGCCTCCTGACTTCAGGATGCGTTTCATGGAGATGATGAGAACATCACAGTGGCACATTGGTTGTGGAATAGCCACGGGCTACTGGATTTGGAATTGTAATGATGAGATGAAGCAAGAGTTTAGAGATAAATCAATTTAACTTTGTTGTTGACATGCAAGTCCTTGATTATAGCTAAGACTTGAATTGAAGTCAGGGATAAGAAAAGATTACATGATACATACTACAAATGTGGACTTGTCACTTACAGCCATGAAACTGGGATGTTCTGAAGAGACTAGAAAGCAGGAAGATCAATCTCAGTGGCCCGGACCAATACCTCAATTTGTTCTAGTTCAGTCCACAGAAAACAAGGCCTACTTGTTTTCTTTTTCGTTTTATTGAGAAGGCATTTACCAATTGGGATTGTATGGGCTCAGGATTGATAAAACAAATGAAGGGAAAATATGCCAGTTTCCATACTATGCCATGCATACAAGAAATAAGAGTTCTTTGTGGCTCAAGAGGACTGAATGTAGAGTGAATGGATAAAAACTATTGGGTGATAGCACTTAATTTAATATGAAGAAGTTATTAAGAATATGGGTAATATTTTAAAAATGAAATGGGTTCTTAGTGAGACAGTAATCTCCATGTCAACAAGAGTATTGGATCTTAAGCTAATTATAGATATTATTTCTATAGTTTGTGCTCCCTTAGCTAAATAATACAATCTGTATTATGCAGACCACTATTAGTTATAACACGACAACTAACTATATGGGCATAGAAAAAATATTGCAGGAAGCATAGTAATACCTAGATTTTCAGTAGCTGCTTACTTAATTTGCGCTACATTCCCTTGTTTGATATATGCAATTGTAAATTGTGTTACAATTTTGTAAAGTTTTGTAATATAATTTGAATTATGTTCGTTTTGTAAACAGTGTGCAGTGTAGGTGATATGGAAGTATATCTGTGGATTAATTGCCTTTATGACATGATTTTTTTATAAAGTAAGATTTCTTATGATTAAAACTCTAACAACTATAGTGTCACAGCCCCTGTAGAAGGGATGATCACACTGGACAATATTAGACTAGATCCTCTAAGGTGAATGACAATTCTTCAGTTGTCTGATTCTAATAATTGTAGAAAAGTTCATCGATGGGGATAGAGTTCCTTCTGCTGGGAACATTCCCCTCATCCCACCCCCACTCTTTGCCTGAATTCCTCCTTCTTATTACTTAGGTCTCAACTCAGAGCCTCTGGGAGGACATTTTGGAGAGAAAGGATCAGTAGTTTGTTTTCAGCCATGTCACAATGTTAGATACTTTTTTGACACTCAAAGAAAGAGGTGAGTTGGAGGCTGAGTGTCAAACGAACGAAGAGAGAGCATTGTACTGAGGGTACCTGTTTCCATGAGATTTCGATAAAACAAGCAAGAAAGAATGTGGATAGAAGAGGGGGGAGAACACAGGGAGCACCCTGGGCCCCTTTGACATTTAGAGATCCAATAGAGAAGACAAGATGCAATAGCCAGAGAGGTAGGAGAAATTCAGATGAGCACCGTGCAACAAGCGCCTGGAGAATTTCCAAAAGGAGGAAAGGCTACACCACCCGAGTTTTGTGCTCTTTTTATCAAAAATGTATAACTGAATACGATCATGGAGAAACATCAGACAAACTCAAATTGAGGGAGAGTCAGCAAGATAATAAGTGGCCTGGAGTCTTCAAACATATCGAGGACATGTCTGATAAGAAAAAAGTGAGAAATTGCTCCAGATTAAAAAGAATAAAGGGACATCATGCATAATGCAATGGATCTTGGATTGGACCCTGGTATAAAAATAATATAGGGCCGCCTGGGTGGTCCAGTCAGTTGAATGTCTGACTCTTGATTTTGGTTCAGGTCATGGTTCCAGGGTCATTGAATGGAACCCCATACCAGGCTCAGCACTGAGCATGGAGCCTGCCTGAGATTCTCTCTTCTCTCCTTCTGCCCCTCTCCCCAGCTTGCGCTCTTGCTCTCTCTCTCTCTAAAAACAAATATATATATGTGTATATATATAATGTATATGTGTATATATGTATTTATAAATAAGTTTATAAAATATATAAATATATAAGGTAAAAATATATAAATATATAAAATAAATAAATTTATAAATATATATACATATATATATATATATATATATATATATATATTGCTATAAAAGATTATCGGAACAACTGGCAAAATTTGGGTTAGGTCTGTTTGATAATATTATTTATATCAATATTAACATCCTGATTTTGATAACTCTAATGCAGTTGGGTAAGAGTGTCTTTGGGTGTTAAAGGTAAAAGAGCCTAATGTTCAGAATATGTTCTCAAATAGTTCAGAAAAAATACCATCTATCTATCTATTATCTATCTAATCTATCTTCTATCTATCTATCTATCATTATATAGATAAAGTAAATGTAAAATTTTAATTTGGAGAAATATGAGTGAAATATAGTAATAATTGTACTATCTTTACAACTTCTTTTTATCTAAAATTATTTCAAACTACAAATTTCATTAAAAATTTGAAAAACAGAGGAGAAAATGAAAATACAAACATGTCCCTGTCAATTATCACAGACTATCATTATTATAGACTATTCAGTCTATCATTATTATAGACTGAAAAATGTGGCCTTTCATGACCCCTAACACCCTACCATCTGTTGTACATTTGTCTTTTAACCTCACACGTGACTTTCGATCTTCTTTCTGCTTCAGAAATTGAGAACAAGTTCTCTAGACGCAAGGTGCCTTAGACCATTTTTTTCCCATAGAAGGATTTCTAATGATCCCGGATACAATTAAGCCCTGGTGAAAGAGTACTTCAGTATGGTTTATGGGACTATTCTGCTCAACATATAAGTCTATTAAAATGACTTTTCTCATGAAGAGATTCTTTGATACATTAGAACAACAATGATATTATTGTCACTCAACCATTTCATTCCAAGAGCCAGAGCTATATATAAGTCATAAGAATGCATTCATAAGAGATGGAAAACACAGCTTTGTGAGATTGACAAGAAGACGTTTTAGTATTAGAACAGGCATGCTTTCTGAAGAGCATTTCAGAAATTGGGGTCAAGAAAATGGCAGCTGGGTCTGTAGGATATTCACATCAGCACTTTTTCCCTTTAACATTTGCAGTTTTACAGAGGCCAAAAATTATATCTTTGTTTCCCTCAGATTTTCTTGACTTCTCAGACATCTGAGTGATTCCTTAGTTGTCGCTCACCAACAAAGACTTAACATTTACCAGAGGACTTGAGAGCAAATTCCTCAGGCCTTGAAACCATGGATGATTAGAAAAGCCAGCATTTAGTAATTAAACCATGAAATGAATGTGAACCACGGAATATTTGGAAGGTTATTGCAGAATGTCCCCAGCAGCTGTCAAGCATGAAGGACTTCTCCTAGAAGAGAAGCCCTTCAGTCTTCAAGATGTCCAGGGGACCCCCCTCTAGCTATGTTACAGTTTTTCTCTAGCTGGATATTTTCTCATACTTCTTAATAGCTAATATAAATCACAAAATTTCATAATGGTAGACAGGCATCCTAGGGTTGGCTTAATATGTATCATCTAGCAATTTGCAACACAACCTACTGGGTAACTCTGCATAAGTTATTTTGATCAGTTTATGCAGCATAATGATAATGGCTTTTGTAAATTGCTTGTTTTTCCTTTTGTGTGATAGATTTACTGCTCCGGATTCTGAGGGAGCTCAGAGACTCATAACTTTGGAGAAATATCAAGCCTTCACCCCTCTGTGTTAAAACATGAAAGTTTTCATGAATCAAGAAAATGTACTCTGTATTTCCAGAGCTTACACAATCACAGGACACCCATCAAAATATCTGTCTGCTGAGAGTATTTACTAGTATCTGCTTCTGTAGCAGCATTTCCTGATGGACCCACGTTGAATGATAATTATTGTTTTATTCACGAAGGGTAATTCTTTCTTCAGTTGGATTAATGATCAGGCTTTTTCTAGATTGGTACTCTTCCATCAACTCAGAATGCATGCACCAAAGTCGAAGAAAAAAATAAATGAGAACAACAGTATGGTAGGCCCTTTTTTAACCTTACCCAAGGTGAATAAAGTATTCCATCTTTATTCTACTGTCTGCACAAGTTATCAGTAAATAGTCAGCAAATAGTCCCTGGGTACCATCATGAGCAATCCGATGGGGGTAATCAAAAATAACATATTTTGCTAGGTTTGCCACCCTGTCATATCTCTGTTATTTTTGATAAGGAAGAACAGCCTCGTTGGCTGGTCTAATGGATGTAGATGTTAACACCTGCATAAAAATACACCAGTATTCCTATCTTTGTTGTCATAACTTTCAGTGACTTTTCTTTAAAGTCTGGTGACCAGGAAATGATAAGGAGAGATGAAATTAAAAATGGGTAGCTACGGGGTGCCTGGGTGGCTCAGTCAGTTAAGTGTCTGACTTCGGCTCAGGTCATGGTCTCGTGGTTCATGCGTGGGATTCTGTCTCCCTTTCTCTGTCCCTCCCCTGCTTGCTCTCTATCGCTCTCTCAAAACAAAACAAAACAAAACAAAACAAAACAAAACAAAACAAAACAAAACACTTAAATGATTAAGAACACAGGTAGCTCCTACTAACATGACACTTCTTTGTCAGCTTAGACTTTTGAAGTTGAAAGGAGCTTTAAAAGTTGCCCGAGAAAATTTATTTCTTGTTCTTGGATTTCTTCCTCAATTAGTAATTGTCCTGACTTTGGATTGTTTGGGTTGATATGGCTTGAGATTGGAAACTCACTACCTCTTAAGAAACCTCTGTAAAAAACACCTTTTCTTATTAACATTTTTTTTCTTATATTCAGGGAAATAATTTTATTATTGGTTTCTTCCTATGTGTCAAGCATAGTTTAATTGACACCCTTTGACTCAATTCCTAGGTTTTGGTGCCATACAAAACAAGTCCAATTCCTTTGTATGTGAGACATATTTAAGCACCTGAGGCTGGTAATGACATTCCTTTATTCAGGTTAAATACCTTCCATTTTCAACTGGACTTCATAGTTTCAAGTTTTCTCCTCATCATTTTACCAGTTAACCATTTACTTGTGACCCAGATCCAGACAATGTCCCTTGTTTTACATACTCTATTTCCATGTACATCCCCTAAGATGTAATTAGTTCCTGTTTTTGGCAGCTGCACTATATTTTTGATTTATTTTAATTATTGTTTATCAAGGAACTACTTTTTACCAAGTACTGTTATGTGTTAAAGATAAAATAAAAGAGAGACATGGCCCTTGACATGGAATCTGTATTTGTATAAGGTCAACAAACAGGATGAATACATGACTAAGGGTGATACAATGTACTTCATATTCTATCAGAAACATAAAATGCTCTGGGAGCGTAGGGGAAGGCTTTATTACTTCTACACGGCTGTGTTGCTGCTGCTGGTAAAATCAGAAGGCTTATCTAAGAGCAACTGTTGAGCTAGATTATAAGCATGCCAATAAAACAGCAGATGAGTTGGAATTCTGGAATATTCTAGGAAGATACAAGATAGAGGCCAAGCAGAAGTGTAAAAATATGAGCTTTGTTTCAACAATGGCTAGTAGAGCAAGAGTCAAGGCCAAGGACAGAGAGGAAAGTGGTAGAAATGGAAGGTAGAAATGAGCTGAAGCAACGACTTCTAAAGAAAAGCGTTTAGAGTTTGTATGATGGGTCCTCACCTCTCCAAGTGTGGTTTGTGGGTTAGCAGTAACATCACTGCCTGGGAGCTTGTTAGAAATGCAGAATCTCAGAACTGCATCTTAAGAAGGCTGCCAGGTGGCTTGTGTCCACACTGAAGTTTGAGAAACATTGCTACAGGTGACAGAGAGCTCTTTATGTGGAGTTTGGGGCAGAGAAAGAGGTGAAAAGGAAAGGTGTATGGTTTGGGCACCAGTGTTATCTCAATAAGTCCTCACAAGGAACTTCTGTTACCTTCTTTGCATAGAGAGGAAAGCTGACACCTGAGGAGGTTAATTATATCATCCAACGTCATGATTCAATAAACAGCAAAGCAAGAATTCAGACTCTGGTATTTCTAGCTCCAAAGAATGTCTGCCTCCATTTTGAGACTAATGGTGATTTCATCAGCATTGAGTTTTAGAAAGTTAAATGTGAGAGAGTCCATGAAGGGAGTTGAGTCTGCCTGTCAGCTGGAAACTACCCTTTTTGTTCTTGTAAGGACTGAATGAGATGGTTTAGGGAATGAGTGACATATGGCAGGGAGGTGAGATCTGTTATTTTTAGTTATCAAGCCCTAGAGTCTTTGCTACACTCCTCTTTCCAGGCTATGCTTATGTAACCAAGTGTCTTCATGGTCTTTTCCCCCTTTAATATCCAAATATCAACCATCCGAGCTGTCTTCCTGAGTGGGGAAAGTCTGGTCTTTTATTTTATCCCCACTCCAAGCATATCTGGGAATGGCAAAGGCTTGTTTACATGTGTGATGATCCCTGTGTGGCTTTCACTTTTCAAGTTTGCCAGCCTTCTTTTTGATAACTCTTTCCTCATTAGTTTCACTCTAACAGTGGAGATGAGCATCTCTATTAATTCCCCAAAGGACTATTAAGGTCAGTGTTTGGGCGCAAGAGTAGGAAACAACAATGCAGAAAATATAATTGGATCCTGAACAGCTTTTAAAGTCTCTTTTAGTATCCTCCTCTCTTTCCTTAGCTTCTGTTTGCTCTGATGTTTCAGGGACCAACCTCACTTTTCTCCACGTGGGTGTTTTGATCATTTCTACTCTGCCTTGAAGACAGGCTCACAGCTTCTTCCTGGACTCAATAAGAAGGAGAAAGGGTTCTTGACTTCCCCAATTCCAGACTTGCTTTTTTTTCTTATTCCCCAAGATTCACGAAAGTGGAAATGTTCATTTCCTTTAGAAGAAATATCAATCTCTATCTGAAGGGTGTAAATTGGCCTCCATGTCTAAATCAGGCAATTGCAGTACTCAACATTTTATTTCCTGTTTGGCTACTGTAAGCTAAAATAACACCATGAGGGGGATACCAAACTATGAGGATAGCTCCCCTTAGCCCTCTAGCGCTTTATTCCTACTGATGTGGCTTGGTATCATAATTAGTAAGAAGCTACTTTTCAAACACACCTACACAGTAAGAACAAATAGCTTCCTTACAGAGGAAAGTCTGAAGTCTAAACAACATTTAATATCGTGAGCTGAAGTAGGCCTTCCCAAGGACAGTAAGTAGATAGTACATCTGCATAACTCAGTGGGCTTAGTAAGCCCATCCTACACTGTCCATTATGACTGGCACATGACATCACTCTTAGAAGACGTACATCTATTAGTAGGTATATGTGTGTGTAGAAGTAACCACAAGGTTATAGAAAAAATAAATCCATCCAACTGCTATATTCTTTGACACCATCTTGACACAATAAACCACAGAAACTGGCAGTATCTAAACACTGATTCATAGTTCCTGCTTGATTTAAAGGTCACTCTATATTAAGGACTGGAGGAGTGGTCTCCAAAGAGGGTACACGTACCCCAGAGACAAAGTTTACATCTACCTTGAAAGCAAAAACTTCCTGTAATCCATCAAATGATACAATAAGCTTCAACAGTTTTAATATATTTCCCTCCATGAACTACCCTATTACTTGTGCTCTGTTGTTTGCCTTGGATACAAAACGAAGACTTTGCCTTCACACCTATGAAAATTATTCAAGGTATGTTTAAGCCACAGAATAAGTTTTTTATGTCCTTACTGGATGAAGTCTATATTTTCAGTTTGGAGTTTGAAGGAGTAGGAAGAAAGAAAGAACTGACACTTGTATTGAGTTTTATGCTTTTGAGGACACACATCCTTATGTACCTAGAAGCTGTGGGCTTAGCCTCTAAAAATGCACTCACAGATAACATTAAGAATATAATTTGACCTGATATATTCTTTCAAACCTTTCATGGATCCCTCCATGAAGACTTTTGATTTAAGATTATTTTAGAAAAATGGGGACAATATCTTGGTACCGTTAACTGGAAGAAAATGTTAATACCTTTAAGGTAGCGGAAAACTTTAAACCTCTAAAGAGTAATCTCGGCATCATGTTATTGCTTCAGTCTGAGGTAAAAGATGGACTTCATCTGTTACCATGATGGTTTTCCTGAGGCCAACCAAGTTGTTGACCAGATTTATCCCTGCAGTAGTTAATGCTGGATGCCTGCGGCTTGAATGGCTTTTGAAAGTGGGTAGGAGCTATAAATCAATGGTTGTATATTGCTAGTTTCTGTGGCTTAGTCTTCAAAATGGAGCCAAGAACAATAGCAATTTAAAGGATTTAGTTTCTTAGTGATCAGGTATTTCCTTTTCTTTCACACCCACACTTACTCACTGAGTGATGGTGTGTGACAATCACTCCTGCTCTTTGAACACTTGCAAAGTATTTGATCACTGTAACTTACAGAGTTGCTTTAATGGAACCTTCCTCATGACTTTTCTTCTGGTAAAGGGACAATTGCTGAGTGTTCTCTAAAACCTAATGGGGAAAGAGAGAGTGAGTGACAGAGAGAGAATATCACGTCAATGAGTCAACCAGGGTCGTTGATTTGTGGATAGTGGGAGATTCTGTGTTTCTCAAAGTAAGGAAGGGAGGGCAGGGCAGGATTAACATCATTTATGTTTTCCACACACAGGCAAAACAACAGTAGATCTTATTGCTTAAGTAGTGTGGATTTCAGCAGGTGCTTCTCTGAGGTGTAGGTTTTTTTTTTTGAAACAAAATTTTAAGAATGTCAAAGTGCACTTAATTCAGTCAAATGTCACTTCATTTCAAATCTTGGAAATTCCAGTAGTACATGTCTCTGATATAGAAACACTGGTGTGTAAATTATTCAGATAAGGTCTCAAATGTTAAATGTTAATGCAAAAAAATGGCTTGAGTTCCTGGGAAACGAAAACTTGTGTAATCGGGTCCAAGTCACTAGCATGTCTAACTAAGATCATTGTTTTTCTCTCCTTGCTCCCTATGGTCCATTCTCCACAAAGAAGGCAAGAAAACATTGCAAAAAAACCAAAAAACAAAAAACTTAAGACTTTAACATTTATTCATTTGTGAGAAACAGAGACAGAGTGTGAGCAGGGGAGGGGCCAAGAGAGAGGGAGTCACAGAATCCGAAGCAGGCTCCAGGCTCTGAACTGTCAGCACAGAGCCCGACTCAGGGCTGGAACTCACAGACTGTGAGATCATGACCTGAGCTGAAGTTGGACGCTCAATCTGACTGAGCCACCCAGGTGCCCTTGTCTTATTTTCTTTTATTATATTTATAATATAATCATATATATATATATATATATATATATATATATATATACACACACACACACACACACACACGTATGTATATATATATATATACACATATGTGTGTGTATATATTACTTAAAAATAGGAAATTGATTAATTTTGTTTACATGTTTATCTTCTACTTCCTCAGTAGGATGTAATTTTCCCAAGGGCAAAGACTTTCTTTTATCCAGAATTATATCCCCAAGTTTTAAACAGTGCCTGCCGTAGAAATAAGTACTCAAAACAGCTGTTTGGAGTACTGAATGAATGAAAGGGCTAGCTTTCACTGAGATTTCACTTTGCTGGATCTCATGATGAAATACAGAATGTTAGAGAAAAAAATATCTATTTCTCAGACTCATTGGGCCCCCCTTCAACACAATCTCAAACCTGTCTCTTTTGTGAGCGAACGAAGAGAGATCCCATGGAAGACATAGTCTGTGATATTTGGGACTCCTATCACCATTGGAGGGAGGGCAGGGAGAAGCTTCAAAAGCCAATGACAAATACAGAAATGGAGAGAAACCTGGAACATAGCAGTTCATGTCTCTGAACATAGCACCCGATTAAGTCACTTTAATGGTTCTATTCCTTGGGTAGAGAAGGGCTTTGAGCTCAGAATATAAACTCAAGTCCTATTCTTGCTAAACATAAACCCCTGCAAATCTGGACAACGTCCAGACTCCTGGGCCTGTTTTATCATCTGTGAAGTGGGAATACTAATAGAAAGAGCCAATAATTTTATTGAGTCTTTACTTTATTCCAAGCCCTATGTAAATATTTGCATGTATTATTTTATTTAGTTCTTACAATCGTCCCCATGATATGGGTGTTATTGCTATACCCACCCCCACCTCCACATCACAGATGAACATCAAGAGGCATTTGGTAATTATGGAAGGGCTATAACAGAGCTGGGATTGAGGCTTCATGTCACTTTGAACTAGAAACTTAGCATCTTTAAAAAAATTTTTTTTAACTTTTTTTTTTTTTTTTTTGAAGGAGAGAGAGACAGAGTGTGAGTGGGAGATAGAGAAGGGCAGAGAGGGAGACACAGAATCCGAAGCAGGCTCCAGGCTCCGAGCCATCAGCACAGAGCCCAACGCGGGACTTGAACTCACAAACTTGAGATCATGATGTGAGCTGAAGTGAGACACTTAACTGACTGAGCCACCCAAGCGCCCCAAGAAACTTAGGATCTTAACAGATAGGCTATTATCATTCACCCTTTTAACACAGTTGGAAAAACAAAATGAAATAAATATGTAGCTCTAACTGAATTTATCATATGCTCTTGCAATTGTCGTAAACACATAGAGCTTCCGCCATTAGACTGGGAGAATTTCAAGGTTACAAACATGCTTTTTATTTACCTCTGTGTCTCCAGGATCTAGTGTAGAGCTCATAAAATTAAATAAGTTCCCTCTCCCTTCTCACTCCCTTCCTTGCTTTCTTTCTCCTCTAGTGATAGAACTTACAGGTGCCTTACCCCACAGGGTCATAACAAAGGTGTTCCTGTGCAAGGAGAAGCGGATCATGGCCAAGGCACGCTCCCCAGCTTTCCCTCTTCCAACCAGCTGGAAATCCACACTGCTGCTCTGCTTCCTGCAGATGCAGCTTTGCCAAGTACTTTGCACAATTCCCGGGCAGGTTAGGGTGAGTGCTATGTTTAGAGCACAACTATAAGTCTGTAGGAGTTTTAAAATTCTAGGAAGTATCATTAGCTCTGTCTGAAGCACAGGGCTTGGCTTCATTAACTTCATAAAGTACAGGAACAAGGCTTCTGGTCACATATTGTATTTAGATTCAGTGGTGGTAATTTCACAGAGGGTTGGGGGGAAAGGCTCTGTGATTCAGGAGCAGGAGGCGGGGATTCAACAAATACTACAGGTTACACAAAGAAAACAGATTTATTTATTTATTCATTTATTTATTTAGTGCCACCCACTGTTGAAGTTATGGGGGAAATCATTTAGTTCTTACTTGGTTCTGATCAGGGTCCCAAAGGAAATGTCAACAGCTGTTCTCAGCTGTGTGATTTTTGTTTATAAGTGTTTTAAGTTTATGTTTGTGCAATATGTAATTTCCCTTTGGATCCTTTTATGTATGTAGATAGTAAATAATAATGTGACAGTCCACACACCAGGGTGTATTAATCATTCTTGGCAGGTAGAGAGCTGCTACTCGTTTTTCAAATAGAGGGAATAAAAGTTCAAGAACATTAAATGGCATGCCTTGGATCAGTGGATGGGACAGTCATGATCAAGACTGAAGAGGAAAGGCCAAACCTGAAAACTTCCTCATTAACTCAGTAATCAGAATCTGATTTCAGAATCTGATTATGTAGAAGCACATTGGAAAGAAAACAAGAAAGCAGGCTGATACTTCAAACTAAAAATAAGCTTGGGGAGTTTTTAATTGTTTACCTTGGCTGTCCTCTGCCCTTTAAATGACCTTGACTGGATAGCCATTTGGGGATCCTTAAGGCTGATCTCCTTTCCCTAAGCAAACAAGACTTTCACTGCAGTTAGAGGAAGTTGAATATTGGAAGGGAAAGTTGTACCACACCATGTTCACTTTTGCTAATTTCACTTAGTCTGTAAATGGCCATCACTTGAGAAATGAAAATAGAGTCACCCTATTATGCAAAGGTACAAAGTGCAGGAGCAGGCAAATAGATTCACTTCTTGATGCTGAGATGAGCTTTTGTGCTTTAGAACTCTTAAAATTCCACAAATAAGTATGGGGCAAGCCTACCCATTCACGGCACTCTGCACAGACTCAGAGGGCTGGATGGAGTGCTGGAGATTACCCAGAATCATGCTCCATTTAACAGATGAGGAAACTAAGACTCCAGAAGGACAACTGTGACTGGAACCCAGCTCGCTTAGTTAACAGTATTCTTCTCAAGTCCTATCCACCATTTCTCAGGGCCACCATCACTGATTTCCAAGCCTCACAGAATGTCATTCAACTAGCATATTACAAAACGCAGATTTTTGGACTCAGTCCATTGGTCTTTCCATTTTTGTGCTGGACTTGCTTTTGTAACAAATAAGAAAATTGTGCCATTGTACCTTCTGGTCTCTAGACCTTATTCTGCAAAATGACATCCTAATTTCTGTTCTCAGAGCGAAAATATTTCATAGAAATAATGGGTTGAACCACAGAACCACAGAAAGAGTCCCAAGGCATTCTGCTGATGGAATTGATTTTTCAGAGTTGTCTCCTTTGTTCTGAAAGGAAACAAGTTGGCAATCTCACTGGAAATGAGGACCACATTAATTATTTATTATAAGTTATAACCATTTACACAGAGATATAACAAAAGCAGGTTTGGACATGTTTATTAATAATCCCAAAGCTATTTTTTAGTACTTGACTTATTATAATTCCATGACCAATGTAGGAAATCGAAGAAAAATGACTTCCCTTCAAGATACATTGAGAAAATGTTATTTTAAAATATCTTCCAATTCTGAAAGATAACACGGTGTTTTATTTTAAATTTATATCTAGAGCTCTCTGGCGTTTTCTTGGTGATTGTTCTTTAGTGGCAACAACTAAAATCTTAAAGAAAAGAAAGCACAGGGAGATTCCTGAAAGAAAAGATACAGGAAGTTGTTTCTAAAAATGGAGCTGCTTTTCTGTTGCAAGGGGGGACATAATTGATAGTCCCCAACATTTTTTTTACAGTTCTGATGAACTGAGTTCAGTGCAGAAAGTAAGCCCCACTCTACAAGGACCATGGGGCCATTACCAAGTAGGGAAAAATTGGCCAGAATGGTTGTGAGGGCAAGAAGGGCCAGGGCTAAGTTGATCTAGTGGTATTAGGGCATACAAAGGAATTTCTTGATAACCGATGCTCTTATTTTCAAAAGTAGTGTGAGGTGGCATATAAAAAGAGACACAGGGATGTTAAGGGACCGAAATGAGGAACAGAAAGTTGAGCTTCCTGTAGAAAGGCTCTTTATGAATAGACTATCCTGCTGTCAGTTACTGAGACAGTTGCCCCCACCTGGTCCCTCTGATAACTCTGAAGAGAGTTCTTCATTCTTCTCAGTGAACGACACCCATTGTTCATCCCAGAACAGGAGCGCCTTCTTTCTTTGCCTCCGCCACTTTATTTTTAATTCAAGGTACAATTTATATGTGAATTATACAGTGAAATATACAGGTCGAAAGTATAGAATCTGATGAGCTTTGACAAATGGATGCATCCCTTTGACCCAGACCCCAATGAAAGTATAGAACATTTCCAGAAAATTCTGTTGTGCCTGCTGTCTCCTAAGAAATAAATTGTTGATTTTAAAAATAATTTGTTTGTTTTCCTTGGTGACCTGGCAATGTTTCTGTGGCCTCCTTTGTCAGATAACTGGGAATCGAGACTGTATGAAACCATACTGCTTTCAGTGGCCTTGGCTAATTGAATGTTTAGTGAATTTCTCGGTGTAATTATCACTGATGATATTAAATCAACTCTGCAAATAAGGTGACATGGTCAGAATGCCTAGGTCTTCGATATAAAACCGTCATTTCACTTTCTGCAGGAGCAGTGTGTCCGTGTGTATTAAATAGAATGGTCCCTAATGCCAAAGGTGTTCCCTGGCTGTAGGGCAGGAAATATTGGGAGCTGCCTTTTTATGACTCTCCTGCTGGTTAAGCAAATTCTCATATCTCTCAAAGGAGTGAACTTAATTTCAGGACGAATAAGCACTGGGGAAATAAAGTTTCACATGGGTAAGCAGGCAGAATTCTGTGTGTTTTTATAGCTGGCTCTTGAAAAGTCTTTGAGCTGGATATATCATTCACACCACGGAGGAGACTGGTCACATGACAGGCTTGCTGAAAGTTGCTCAACCAGGGTTTTGTTGAGAGGCTCCCAAATGCTGGTCTCTGGTAGAACCTATGTTGACTTTATGGCAAGCAGTTATTTAATGTGCTTAGTCTTTGGGGACCAAAGCAATATGTAGACACCGCCTACAAAATTCCACTCCTACCACCAGGCCTGTGAAAATGCTTGTTAGGGAAAGAGAGAGATGGAGATTTATCCTGCTTTTTAAAATTAAAGATGCCTTTCCTATACTAGGGCCTCCTGAGAAACATGAACTTTCTTTAACTGCAGTTTGTGCCAGCAGCGAAAGTACCAGCAGGGGAGCTGTTTAGCTGAAACTGGGTTGAGGCGCTATAGTTTATTTTAGATTAATGGGCTTCTCTGGTTTCATTCCCAAAGTCCCTACCTGATGGATGTTGACATTTCTCCAGTCCTGGAACAATTATACCTGCCCTGGGTCTATAGCATGATTCTACCTGCAGATGTTGTCATTCATTTTTCTGGGGCGTACGAGTTGTTTTCTTAAGGATAAAAGATGTAGGATCAAAGGATGATGAAGTCCCACTGGGAGACTGGTCTGACTAAAATTTGTTGGTATATTTGTAGAAACCCCTTGCATAACATCAGGAGTACATTCATACTCAAATCATGCAGCTAAAAAAGACTTAACCCTGCTGATGGAGTTTAGGAAGGATACAGTTATGAAGCTTCGAGGATGTGTTGGCATTATTCATGAGGCACCATGGTATAGGAACGCATACTGGACTGAGAGCTTGGAGGCCAGCATTCTCGTCTCAACTTCACCGCTAAATTGATGAGTCACTTGCCAAGTAGGGGGATTAGAAAGAGATACACGCTGAAGTCTTCTTCAGCTATAAAATTTTAGGTAGTATCAAATCAGATGCAGTTTTATGGGAATGAAATTAAAATTTCAAGACTGGCAATAATGATGACCTGAAACTCACATAAAAATTTCCATCAGCAAATCTTTAACAGAATGTGACTTCTGCTTTTTGCAGTGATGGAGTAGTTTATACAGGCTGATCATTCTGCTTAGACACCAAAAAAAACCAAAACCAAAACCAAAACCAAAAAACCAAAAAAACCCTAGGTAAAATAAAAACAAAATAAAGCAAACCCCCCTCAGGCGTTTGAAGGCCTTGGAGAGCAAGAATGATTTTGAAGAAAAAAATGCATCATGGTGAGCAATGTTCCTAGCTACTTTTCTCCTTGAGGCATTAACGAATTTGTAAGAGGTGTGGGGCGAAGAAGCCAAGTAGAAGAGAACTCAAGCCTCTGTAGTCTCACCAGCTGTAGGAGACAAAGAGTGGTGTTCATGTTTATCAAGCTAGCTGGAACTTGGGGGTCTAACATCTCAGAGAAAAGGGAACTCCAGTGAAGTGATTCTAAAATCCTACACAGGTTTTACGCTCAAAGTGTTTGCAAAATCATAAAATACATGGAGTGAAAGCCTACATGAAAACAGGGAGCAGAGGCTAGAAACTAAAATGTTAATTAAGCACAGTTTTTTAGTAAGTTCATGATGCTGGGGAGACCGAATTTGAATATCAGGGCACTTCAAAGGAGGTTCCTGGTGAACCTGAGAGGCTTCGGAGGCTATATCCTAGGAGTAAGTCAAAAATTAGAAATAGATCAGCCCTTACAGCAAACAGAAGCTCAGGCTTTAGTTATCTTCATTCTTGGATTAAGATTGGATCATGGTGATCTGGCCCCTAAACTACCTATCAGAAGGAAATAAAATTTTCTCTGAGAAAAATAACATGAATAACATGAGACAGATCTTTTGCAGTATTTCATTCACAATGCCCAGCGTTCATTTAAAATTACCACATTTACCAGGAGATAGGGCAAAATAAATGTAAACTGAGAAGAAGAAAAGAATAGTCAAGAGAAACAGGCCCATAGGTGATCCATATATCAAAATTGCTAGTCATGGAATTTAAAATAAATGTAATTTTCTTTGGAATATTAATGAAAAATATTCTAAATTGTAGTGATCATTGTGCAACTATATGAATATACTTCATGTAACCCATTGTATTTTACATTTTAAATGGGTGAACTGTACTATATAAAGTTGGCCAAACAAATCCTAAGAAATAATCCACCAGAAAAATTCAACAATACTAAATTTGTGTAACATCAAAATATATACGGCAAAAATTAACAAAGTGTTAAAAAGAAATACAGAAATTCACAATCATCGAGGCAGATTACAACATAATCCTCAGTAACTAATTGAACAAACAGATAAACAAAAAGTAAAAATAAAAAGTTGATTTATTAATTGACCTAACGATCACTGCAATCAATAAATGCAATGTCCAAATTTAAGTACAGAATGAAAATTAAGCAAAATTGATCATAAGCTGTGTCATAAAAGCAAGTCTCGACCAGTTTGAGAGGATTAAAATCTAGCAGGTTATATTCTCTGCCCAGGATGGAATTACGCTGGAAAAAAATTTATTGAAAGCTAATTAGAAATCCTACTAGCTGTAAACGATGTAAATCCTACTAGATAAAAGATGTAAAAACAGATGTAAATAACCAATGGTTCAAAAACATCACAATGCAAATTAGAAAATATTTTAAGCTCAATGGAAAAGAAAATATTTTACATCAAACCTTTTAGAATGTATGCAAAGCCTCATTTGGAGAATTTAAAGCCATAATTGGAAATCTTAGAAATTAAGGAAGTGCTAAAAGTTAATGACCCAAGTATCTAGTTCAAGTAATTAGAAAAAACAAAATTAGAAAAGAAAGTAGAAAGAAGAAAATAATAAACATAAGAAAATTGATAAAATTAATAAAGTAGAAAACCAAGACATAATAGATGTGATCAATAATCAAAAGTTGGTTATTTGGAAACATTTTTGAGGTGGTAAAATTCTGGGGCACCTGGGTGGCTCAGTTGGTTAAGCTTCTCACTCTTGATTTTGGCTCAGGTCATGATTTCACGGTTTATGAGATCAAGTCCTGCATTGGACTCTGTGCTGCCAGCATGGACCCTACTTGGGATTCTCTCTCCCTCTCTTTCTGCTCCTTGTCTGCTTGCATGCACATGCACAAGCTCATGCTCTCTCCCTCTCTCTCAAAATAAATAAGCATTTTTTTTAAAGTGGTAAAATTCTGACTTGATGGATTAAAAAAAAGTAGTGAGAAATAAAAAAAACACAATATAATGAATGAGAAACATCATCATAGATCCTATAAACAACAAAGAGATAATAAAAGAATTTTATGAGCTACATTATTCCAATGTATTTTAAACCTTATATTGAATGAACCATTTTTTGTGTGAAAAACAAACTACCCAAAATGACACAAGGGATAGATAATTTGAATAGGATGATGTTTATTAAAGTAATAAAATTCATAATGTAAAAAAATCCAACAAAGAAAACTCAGAGACAAGTGGATTTTCTGGCAATTTTTTTCCCAAACATTAAAGGAGAAAAATATCAGCCTTACTAACTGTGGAAAACAAGGAACATTTTCCAGCTTGTTTTACAAGGCCAGCAAAACTCCGATGGAATTTTTGACAAGAAAGGGCCACTATAAGTCAGTCTTTCTCATGATCATTGGCAGAAAAACCCTAAACAAAACATTTGAAAAGAAAGCCCATCGATGTATAAAATTTATAGTATCACAACCATATTGGGTTCATATCAGAAAAGTATGGGTGATCAACATTTAAAAGATCAATCAATTCAAACTCATACATTAACAAGACAGAGAAGAAAATGATATGATTATCTCAATAGATGCAGAGAAAGCATTGATAAAATCCAATATATATTCATGATTAAAAATTTACTTTTTAGTGATTTTGAGTGGAAGAGAACTTTTTCAATGTATGTATCTATAAGCCTATATATATAACAAAGAAAATGCTTAATGGTGAAATATTGAAAGTAGCACTGCTAATGTTAGGATGGAGGCTAGGAAGGTCATTATCACGGTGATAATGTTGCTGCAGTAGGCAACGTCCAACATGGCCCCTAGGAATCTCAGAATCCTGGTGTTCATGTTTTTATGTCATCCTCTCCCCTTCAGTAAAGGCTGTATTCACTTATAAGAAATTAAATATGGCAGAAGCAATAAGATGTTATTCTGAGATTCTTTATTAAAAAATTGTCACTTCCACTTACTCTCTCTCATTGTCTTAAGTCACTCTCCATGAGAGAAGCCATCTGCCATGACCTGACACAGACCTGTGAAGATGCCCAAAGTGAGGGAGCTAGACCTGCTAACATGTGAGCTGGGTTGGAAATGAATCACCTCCTCCATACTTCTCCATTTGAGTCTTCAATTAAACCACAGCCTCTGCCTAGTGCTTTGACCACAGTTTCATAAAACACCTTAAACCAGAGGCCCTCAGATAAGTTTCATCCACATACATGGCCTGTGAAATAATAAATATTTGTTGTTTGAAGCTACTAAGTGTAGAGGTAATTTGTTATGGAGTAATAGATAACTACTATAACTACCATTCAGCATTATCTTGTCGGTCTTAGAATGCTCCATAAGGAAAGATATTATCATTGAGTATATAGAAAATAAGATAAATTTATTATACTTAGAGGTTACAAGATCAATATACAAAAATAATTGTATTATATTCATATAGATATAAAGTATGTATTAGCAATAAACAATTTAAAAATAAAATTTAAAACATCAAAAAAGCACTGATAATAAAGAGATTAATAAATTGAACCTCATGAATGTTAAGAATTTCTATTTACCAAAAGATATCATTAAAAGATTGAAAGTCAGGCCATAGGTTAGGAGAATATATTTTAGAACATATGTTCAAAAAAATAAACTTATTCAGAATATATTAAGAATACATACTAATCAAAAGCAAAAAGAATCCACCATTTAAAAATGGACAAAAATCCTGAATTAGCATTTCACAAAAAAAAGGATATCCAAATAGCCAATAAACATGTGGGAATTGCTCAACATCATTAGTCATCAGAAAAATACAAAGCAAAAGTCCAGTGAGATACCATTCATTATACACCAAACAGAAAGGCTAAAAAAAGAAATACATTGTAACACTAAATGTCAGTGACAGTATGGAAAAATTGGACTCTCATCTATCATTAGTGACAGTGTAAATGATACAATCGCTTTAGGAAACTGTTGGCAGTATCTGTCAAAGCTATATTTATGCCTTCTTTCCCACGTAGCAATTCCATTTTTAAGTATATACCCCAAAAAGTCATACATGTGTGCATCAAAGCACATGTAAAAGAATGTCCACAGAAGCATTGTAAGCAAGTGCTACAAACTAGAAGCAATACATAGGAATGGGTAAATAAATTGTGATCTGTTCACACAATGGAATACTATACAGTTAAGAAAATGAGTAATTCTTGCTATAAGAAATAACAGGAATGAATTTCAAAGTCACTATATAGACTTAAACTATTTACAAAAGAGTACATTAGTGGTATCCCATTTTTAAAAGTGCAAAGCCAGCCCAAATGAGTCTGCAGTGTTAGAATTCACAATAGTTGTATTCTTTGGTTAGTAATGACTTGGCCAGGGGATGGGGGGGGGGGGGTGCAGGGGACAGATGTGAAGGAGGATGCTGAGTTGCTATAATATTCTTTTTTGTTTGTTTGTTTGTTTGTTCTGGGTGGTGGTTCTACAAGTGAGTTCATTCTGTGAAAGCTCATTGAGCTCTACTGATTCATGTTATACTTCAGTAAAATGTGGACTAAAAAATTCTTCTTAAACGTCATCCTTTTTCTTGTTGGGGTAAACTCATGAAGCCCAAGGCAGGGGCACCACACTCAGAATGCACAGTGTCCAGCAGGTACAACGAAGACAGTAAGTACGCATGGAGGGAATTCTGGCAAAGTGGAGCCTGCCCACCAGCTCCGCCTAAATGGCCAGTCACTGCAGCTTGGTCCACGGTGGACTTTTGGGAATACAGGCCAGCCTGATATACCTCTCACTTTTTCAAGGGACTTCAGAAATTCACATTTGTTTATGAAATCTTCTGACTTTTAATGTTGGCATCAAATTACAATTCCTTTTTTTTTTTTTTTTAATTTTCTTATGTTCGTTTGTTTTTGAGAGAAACAGACAGAGCATGAGCAGGGAAAGGTTAGAGAAGAGAAGGAGACACAGAATCGGAAGCAGGCTCCAGGCCCAGAGCTGTCAACCCAGAGCCCCCCACACGGGGCTCAAACTCCCAAGCCGCGAGATCATGACCTGAGCTGAAGTCGGACGCTTATCCCACTGAACCACTCAGGCTCCCCAAATTAGAATTCTTTAAAACACTACAGAGAGAGAGAAAAAAAGAGGGGCTGGTACAAGGCTGTGGGGCCCTCTGACATTTATGCTACTCATAGAAAAAAGAAGGGCCAAACAGATGATTTACAAGGAGCAGCCAGTGGAATGAGAAAAAAACAAGGTAGGTGTAGACTCACAGAAGCCCACAGACACAATAGGAGGAGAGAAAATCCAAGTACAGTCTTGGGTCAGTGACCACTCTATAAGATGGAGCCCCCTACGCCTTTAGCACTCCTGTAACACCGTAGGCTCCAGCCTCTTCGACTATGTCATGCTGCTCTTTCCTTTGTTCATGACGTTACAGGCACACTGGCCTTCCTCCGGAGTCCCAGGCAAACCGAGCAGGCTCTCACCACTAGGGCTTTGACCTTACTGTTGCTTCTACTTGGAAAACATCCCTCCTGGCATCTCACTTGGTTTGCTCCTCATCCTATATATGTCTCATCTTAAATACCACTCCTCACAAAGGCCTTCCCGGTGGACTCCCTAGAGCAGACCCTACTCTAGGCCCTGTATCATTTCAGTCTGTTTAATCTCCCTCAGCACTTCCTTCAGTGAAGTTTCACTGTGTACATTTTTGTTTGATCTTTTATCATCTGTCCCTCAGGGAGAACAGAGCTCCATGAGGGCAAGGATGGTTTTGATTGTGTCCAATGCTGATCCTAGCATCTGGGGAAGTGTCTGTTTTGTTTGAATAAGTAAATAAGTTGGAGGAAGAAAGCTAATTGAGTTCACAATAGGAAATCTTGATGGCAATATTAAAACAGTCATATATCCTTATTTGTCCTATTTTATTAGCCTGCTAGTCCTGCCATAACAAAATACCATAATTTCTCACTCTTCTGTAACCTGGAAGTTTAAGATCAAGGTGTCAACAGGTTTGATTTTTTTTTTTTTCCTGAGGCCTCTTTCCTTGGCCTGCAGATGGCCGCCTTCTTGCTGTGCCTTCACATGGCCTCTCCTCTGTGCTTGAGTATTTCTGGTGTCTCTCCCTCTTCTTATGAAAACAAGTCCAGTCCTATTGGAATAGGGCCCCACCCTTATGACCTAATTTAATCTTTTTTTTTTCATTTTTTTTTTTAACATTTATTTATTATTTTTGAGACAGAGAGAGACAGAGCATGAACGGGGGAGGAGCAGAGAGAGAGGGAGACACAGAATCGGAAGCAGGCTCCAGGCTCTGAGCCATCAGCCCAGAGCCTGACGCGGGGCTCGAACTCACGGACCGCGAGATCGTGACCCGGGCTGAAGTCGGACGCTTAACCGACTGAGCTACCCAGGTGCCCCATGACGTAATTTAATCTTAAAGGGCCCTTAAAAGACCCTGTCTCCAAATACAGTTTCACTGGGGATTAGGGGTGCGACCTATGAATTTGGAGGAGGGGCAGGGCACAATTGTGTCCATAACACCTGCGTTTATCTCTGGCATGTCCACTCTCCCATTGTGTGAGTCTGTGACTCGATTCCACAGTGTGACTGAGTGCCATTTGTATTCTCCTTGAATCAGCTGAGAAGGGGGTGGGTAGAGCCCTTATTTAGTTACATATAAATGACTTTGCCGAGACTCAAAAGGACAGAATCTAGAGGACAGAAATGGGTAGTACGCTCTTTTCTTTAAAAAATATTCTACCAGGAAACTTGGATATTTCCATCACCCACTCCAGAACATTAGCTTTCTTCCTCCAGAGATGTGGAAATTCAAGCGTGAAATTCTGTTATTAAAGACCTCATTGTTTCTCTTCAAATAGCACATAAGGCCTAGAAATACAGTTTAATTATTTAAAGCGACCATGTTATAAGTAATGATTGACTACTACATTGCTTAGGTAGGGAAAAAAATCATGCTGGCGCATTTAATTTTGTTGAGTAGTGAGCAGTGACTTCTTTTTGATTAATGGCTTCACATTAAGTGCTTCTCATTTTGCTCTCTGAAACAATAAAGATTAGGTACAATTAGAATACCCTTCACCTTTCAACCTGGAGAGCTCTCCTGGTCTGCTTGTATCTTCACTATTTAACTGGAAAACTGCATGAAACAAAGGAATGACACTGAAAGAAACAAGACCACTGTGATTTTCCCAGGGATTCTTGGGTAAAAACAGAAATGACTGATGCATTTTCCTTTTGCCCCCATGCAAGGATTGATCATTAAATGGAGGTTCCCGGCATTCCCTGAAGCTGCCTATTATAATATAATGTACCAGCCTTACGGGACACCCAACCATGTGCGGAATACAACAAACTAACAGTGCCTAGGCTGGCTCTGGGGTGGAGATTTTAAGCTGTATTGGACTGGGGCTTCTCAGTGTGTTGTCTAGAAAGTGCGTTGAACCAAGTCTGAGACTCGCTGTGAAAAACGTGTTTTGTTTGTTTGTTTTTTAAGAAAAGCACTGAGTTCATTTTTGCAGAAGCTTTTTCCTATCAGACTATTGAGTGAGAACACTTTGATCCTAGCAAGTAATAAAGACACGGGTGCTTCAATTCCTGCTGACACACCGATATCCTCCCAATTGGGGGATCCCGAGCATCCTTGTGAGATGAAGTTCATCTGGTGTTTGGGGGCTTTCCTGCTGCAGTCTGACCTTTGTCATACTTTGAACACAACCAGATCTAAAAAAGGCAATTTGTTGAGAAGCAGAATGTAACTTTGCTCCTTTCGAGTTGGTTTTCAGCCGCCACACAGCTGTGGTCTTCTATCGGAAGGTGGGGATTTCTTCACAAACAGGACAATCAGGAAGCCTGGCAGCAGAGTCTATCCACATATGAGTAGAATCCTCTGTGACCCTTACAGGCCAGGATCTACCTGAACTGAGTCTGTTTTACCCCCAGGTCAGCCATAACTTGAAGCTCAGTTTTTCAACCGTTTTCACAGATACCCTCCTCAAAAACACTGGGGAGTCTACAGAAAACTCCAGAGGTTTTCTGCTTACCCTTTTTTCCTTCTACCTCAAGAAAGCAATACAAATTCCTTTTCTGGTCCTTTATTCCCTTGTCATTTCATCAAGAACCAAAGGTAACATCAGAAACAGGGTGAGGGTAGGTGGGCTTATCAAAGAATGTCTTCAATACAGTACCTCTCTTTCCAAGAATACTTCTGATGAATACAATTTTGGCTGATCCTAGGATAAATCTTTATTCCCTTGGAGTTATCTAAAATTTGAAGGTAGTAGAGAAATCATGGGCCTTAGAATGACACCTATCTGGATTCAAATTTTAGGTTTCTGGCCTGTCAAAATCTGCTGTCCTCTATAACTCAGCACAACCAATAGTAAAATGCTGTGTCAATAAGGTAAGATACAAAGCTCCCAGAAAAGGCTGGCAGTTTCCTTATTTCTTTTCTCTTCTTTACATCATGCGTAGTACCTAGCTTAGCTCCCGGAGCCTGCGACATGTTTACGTGTTTGATAAGTTGAAACCAGTTTAAAGTGAGCTCTGGAAGAGGGACTTCTTTATCCTGGAAGGACTTTGCAGGCCAGGAAGAGCAGTCTCTTATGAGAAGAGAGCAAATGTGAGTTTTACATGGCTGTTTTAGTGTTGTTTTTTAGAAATACAATGTCTGCTGTGCTAGGTCCAGTTATGAATACATAAGAATCTGTTGCTTCTGAACGTAGGGCAGTAACCTTAGCATCATTATTTTGCAGAGAGTGAAATATTTTGAAAAAAACATCTGAGACCTGTTAAGAAACTGAAGAAGAATCTACAGCTGCTGGTGTGGGGAAGAGACATAAAGAGGTATAGTGAGAAATTCACATTAAGGTTATTATTTTGGGTCAGAAGAAAATAAAATACCTGTCTCACCTCAGTCGCTGCTCTAAGTATGTTCTCTCTAGAGAAGCACGGCATCCCCCCAATTCCATCCCACACTGGAGTAAGTTCTATAGTTAACTCCTTCCTGCCTTCATGTTTAAAAGCTTATTGTAGAGTGCTCCCTATTGTAAAATCCAATAAAAACAAAGGGCTTGTTTCCCATCTAGGCTGTTTTCCTAACTGAGTTTCTCCCAATGAGTTTAATGAGCATTGATTCAATTTATAGGCGGTGCGAGCGCTTCAATAGCCCCCAAGCCTATAACACCACGAGAGGCAAATACCCTTATTCCAGGTGGTAAAGTGTAAATGCATCCTCTATCCCACCTGTTTTCATTTAATCTTGGATTGTTTGCCTCATTTTGTTCTTCCCACATGAAATGGAAATGCCTGGTGCTGCTGAGAGAAGCCAACCAAATTGTAACATTTCAACTTTTAAATCTCTCCTGAGTCGGTTAGAGAATAAATTCAAAGTTCTTTTTTTCCTGTTTGGAATTGGATCTGGTCCTCCCACCCCCCACCCCATGATAGGGGAACATACACCGCATTTTGCATTTTAAAGTTTCTGACCTCTTCTTTGTCTAGGAAAAGGCAATGTAGAAGATTATTTTTATGATAATTTTTCTTTCCCCAAGCTTTTCCAACTCTAGCCTAAAGATTGCCCTTCCACTTCCCCACCCCTCCCCCCCAATCCATACCAAGAATTTCAAAGCTCAAAAGGAAACAGTGAGATGAAGAAAAATGGTGGTGGAAGCTTAGAAATAGAACCCAGAGTCTCCCGAGGACTCTGGGTTTCCCTGGCCCTGCCAATCTAGTCCCTTTTTTATTGAGCAGACAGATCTTTTCAAGGAAATGAGCCAGACTTCCCTATCCAAAAGACACTTCTGATACAGTCCCAGCATTGACAGATGTGGATCAGATAGGAGGAAGAAAGGGAAAAGAACAATTTGTAAAAGCGAATGAGGAAGGAAAAAGCGGGTGGACAGCTATTCAACTTTTCTTTTCCCAGTTTTTTCCCCCAGAAGTCTTTTTCACACCGTCTGCTGGGAGGTAGTTTTAATTTTTCCCACTTAATACTATTTCCATTATATGATGAAGTGTTAACTTTAGAAGAATTGAGTAACTTGCCCCAAATCACATGCTCATTAGGTGGTAGATGGATTTCAATCTGAGTCTGCTGTTTCCATGACAATCTCCTCTTTTTTGGGTAGAATGAAGAAAGGATGAAAAGATAAAGGAGAAAAAGGACTCTGAAGAACAATATAGTGCTATCAGATAATTACTTATATTTGAGATATTTAATACTTTAAAAAATGTGTGTGTATGTATAGGATCAAAAAATTGGAAAATCCTGTAAGATATAAAAGAAGAAATAGAAATGATCTCTCATCTCAGTACCTACAAACACTGTTAATTTCTGGTACATTTCCTTCCAGGGCTTAAAATTTTCTTTGGTATTTGCCATATGTTTATATATACCTCGAGGTCATCTATTTTTAATCTGCTTTCTTCACTTAATATATTATGAACATTTTCCTTTGTCTACATATACTCTTCTATAATATGATTTTAAATAACTGAGTAGTTTATTCAATTAAAAAAAAGGCTTCATTGAACATGTCCTATATGTCCCAGGAACCATACTAGGAAATAGGGATTCACAATAAATGAGTGAATGAATAAAGCAAATGTTATCCTGGACCTCAGAAAGTTAATAAGAGGAGGCAGATAATAAACAATGAACAAATAAACAAGGCAAATACAGAATGTGATTTACAAAGCATGATGAAGAAAATGCATATAAGAATATAATAAAAAATAACTATTTTGGTTAGGAAAATCAGAGAGCATTTGTGAAGCTGTGATATTGGAGTTGAGAATTAAAGAACAAAAAGGAAGTTTAAAAAATAAACTAAGAAATTACATTTCAAGCAAAGGAACAGCAGTCCACAGGGCCCAGCAAGTAAAAAGACTTTGGACAGGAGAGATCTTGCTCTGCTCAAAAAGAAAGTCTGTGCTGCTGGAATAATCATGGGAGGAAAGGAGAGCTGAAAGTTGTAATCAAGGAGGAGAGCATATGGGGTCTGGCAGCCCCAGAGTTTGGATTTTATTCAAAGCACAACTGAGAAGCAATGCAGCATTGCCCAGCAAGGATAGCCCTGATTTGATGAAGGTTTAATAGGCATGAATTTCTCAGTCACAGACTCAGGCATGTAAAAAAAGAATTTATTTCTTAACCCAGTTTAATTTCTGACTTTTAGCCTCAAGCTTGCCCAGCAGCAATCAAATCTATCCATTTGCAGGTTTCTCTCGGTTCAATCCAGTGATTTTCTAGTAAATCCTCAAGTATAATCACATTCTACCCTTCATCTCCTTTTTCTAGGAAGAAGAAGGTATGGACATGTGTTAAGATAATGTGTGTGTGTGTGTGTGTGCATGTGTGCGTGTGTGTGTGTGTGTGGCTGTGTGCTCGAGCGTGTGCATATGCATGGGTGTGTGTGATGGCATGTGATAGTGGTGGTGATGTGGGAAACAAAGGCAACTGGAAAATTAAATTTCCTTCCAATTTATAGCCCATTGACAAGTCCTTGTGACCGAAAGTGACATTCTTCCTGGGGCTCAATTGTTAATGCTTTGCTAGAGGAAAAACAAGTGGTTAACTGATAGAGATCACAGTCCTGCAAGACCTCACTCTACCAGTTTGCAACTGTCTTGATGATTTATAAGAAAAAAGCAATTTTTGTGTTTTTTTATTATTATAATTTTTTTTTTAAATCAATAGCTAGGCCTCCAGGGTCCTGTGAGTCTTCTTTAGCATATAAAAGTCCTTTTGGAAACTTCCCCTTGCCTTCACCTCCCCCAGCTCCCAAGTATATCATTAGTCACTCCTCACAGCCCCAGTGCAGCTCTTTCTGTCCATGGGTCCTGTCCCCTGCTTTAACAAAACCACCTTTTTGCACTAAAGATGTCTAAAGAATTCTTTCCTGGCTGTTGGCTCTGAACCCCTACATTTTCCACATCAGTGGATTATTGCTTCTTTGCTGGCCTTCACTGCTGATATAACTGGTCCAGTCCTCAGGCACATTTCCCATCCATGTGGATATCTGTGAATTGTCCACTTGTTAACCAATGCTCCCATTAATATTATCAGCGTAAAATTTCAACTTTGAAAGTCTTCTCCTATAGAAAGTATATTTTTGTGATTTAAATTACTTTCCTTTGACATGCATATTTCCACTTTAATACCACACCTTTAATTATTGTCTCATATATGTTTCATATTTAGCTGGGAAGTTTCTTTTCAGTATTCCTTGTTTATTCAAAGTATCCTTGGCAAGTATCATCCCTATATTTTTAAAAATGAATTTTTATCATTAATCTGCCACATTTTTAATAAGCAAACACCTTGAGTTTTTTTTACAAACTTTGTATTAATTTTTACATTTACTTGGCAAGAATTTATTTTCATTCCATGTGCATAACAACCTATTTTTTCTTATAAAATTATTTTGTACATATTTTTTTCTATTGGGCATAGCTCTAGATATTAAATGTCTTGTTTTCTGTTGTGAAAGTATTCATTTTTCCACCATGGCTATTGGTTTTTACATATTTACTTTGTCTCTGGACATGAGTTCTGTATGATTTTCTAGCTGATTTCTCTTCATTTTTCTAGTCAAATGATAGTACCTACAGATAATAATTGTAACCTCTTTTGCAATTGTTGAACATCTTATTTATACTTCTTGTTTTATGTTACTGATTAAATCTTTCAAAACAAGGTTTAAGAAAAGTTAGTGGCGGGGCACCTGGGTGGCTCTGTCGGTTGAGCATCCAACTTGGCCTCAGGTCATGATCTCACAGTTCGTGAGTTTGAGCCCCGCATCAGGCTCTGTGCTGACAGCCTGTTAGTGCAGAGTCTGCTTCAGATCCGCTGTCCCCCTCTTTCTGCCCCTCCCCCACTTGCACTCTACCAAAAAATAAATAAATATTTTTTTAAAAAAAGGAAAGAAAGAAAAGTTAGTGGCAATAGTCCAAATTTTTGTCTCTTTCCTTATTTTAATGGAAATGTTTCTTGCATTTTATTCTCTTTGTCTAAGTTTATTTATTTATTTTGAGAGAGAGAGAGAACAGGAGAAGAGCAGAGAGAGAGGGAGACAATCCCAAGCAGGCTCTGCACCACCAGCATGGAGCTCGATGGGGGCTCGAACTAATGAACAATGAGATCATGACCTGAGCCAAAATCAGTAGCTGGTTACTTAACTTGACTGAGCCACTCAGGTGCCCCTCTCTTGCATTTTATTCTTATACTGTAAACTAGCCTTAGATTATCTTTTAACTGTGTAAATGTTCCTTCTGTTTGTAGTTCAAGATTTTCCGTATAATGTATTCATAGTCACTGAATGCCTTTTCAACTTATTACATAGTTTTTCATTTGATGTGATAAATTATATCATTATATTTTTTACTGAGAGATCACAATACAAGATTTTTACTTTATGTCCTACTTGCTCTTGACATATCACTTTTTAATAAACGACTGAATTTGTCTATTATTCAAGAGCTTAGAAATGATATCAATAAGTTTTATATTTTTATATTCTAACTTTATTGAAATGTAGCATTTATATGAAAAAATTCACGCATATATTTATTGTGAAACAATCACATGAAATTCGTTTTTATTTTATGGTTTACTTTATTTTAAAATGTTATGTGTTGGTCTTGTCTGTTAGATTATAGTCTCTGGATTAGGCTCATTATATAAAATGAGCTGTGAAGCTTTCCATCATTTTCAGTGATGGAAAAAGTTTGTATGATATGAAAATTTTCTGTTGCCTAATACTTTGAAATAACTAATCTATAAAACCAGTCTGAGCCTACATCTTTTTTTATGAAGCTTATTCTTTGGAACATTTTCCATTTCTTCCATAGCTATTGTTCCATATTTCATCTGTGTACAATTTTATACTATTTTGTGTAGGAATTGTTAATATATTTTATTTTCTTATTCTTTGAAAGCAATATCCATTTCTCTGGTTATATTTTTAAAGTTGATTTTGTGAATTTATGCTTTTCAATTTCTTTTTGAGATTACATTTGCCAGAAAAATTCATTGTTTTTCTCGAGAACTTGTTCTTTGATTTATGCAATCCATTTCTTTCAGTGTAATTATTTATTTTCTGCTTTTGGCCTTATTAATTCCTTCCATTTTATTAAGTTTATTTTATTGTTCTTCATTATTAATTCCCTCCATTTTATTAAGTTTATTTTATTGTTCTTCATATAATTTCTTGAGTTAAATTCTTTACTCATTTGTGTTATTTTTCTTGTTTAATAATGAAAGCATTTATAACAATGAAATAACTCTGAGAACATGCCGTGTGTTCTTATATGAGTTATCTAATTTTTTATCCTCTTAAAATCTTGCAGTTGTTCTCTGAATTAGAGTTCAGGAAGCTTGAAGTGTCTAAATTGGGTTTTAGTGGTCTTTAAACTTAAAAATAAAAGGTAGAAGCTTACTTCTCTTCCACATATTAAGAGTTCCAAGATGGTCCATAGCCAGTAAGATGGTTCTTCACATGGTTGTCCAAGGTCCCAAGATTCTTCAAAGGATTTGCACCAACATCTTATGAGAGAGAGAGAGAGAGAGAGAGAGAAACACTTTCAGAAATATGACTCCAAAGTTCATCTGAATTATAATTGTTTGTAGTAAAACACTTTGCCCAGGGTATTTGTTTTAATTCATTCTTGTGCACCCATGTGCAGACACCTATCAACAGGTAATTCAAGAATTACGTGAATTGGCATTAGAACATGAATTCTTTAAAATCAATCAGGAGAGTCCTTTGCCAAATTATATGGCTACTGAAAAATATTGTGCAGTTCAGTTGTGAACTGGAGGCTTCAGTGCTGAACTGTAAGATATTTGAGGCCTGTCACAAACACTGCCAAGGAGACAAGAGCTCTTTCAGAGGGACCCTGGAGTGTCTTCCTGAGGTCAACCCTCAGAATGGAGTGGGACCAGCACCGAATTTTCACTAGCCTAGGGATGTTAGCATGGAGGAAAATAAGGACCACACTGATAAGTTCGTATAAACTAATATATATTTATTAGAAGGGAGGAATTTAGGGGAGCCTGGGTGGCTCAGTTGGTTGAGCATCGGACTCGTGGTTTCAGCTTGGGTCATGATCTCGCGGTTTCGTGGGTTTGAGCCCTGCGTGGGGCTCTGCACAGACAGTGCTACGGAGACTGCTTGGGATTCTCTCTCTCTCTCCCTCTTTCTCTGCCCCTCCTCCACTTGTGCTGTCTCTGTCTCTCTCAAAATAAATAAATAAACTTAAATTTTTTTAAAGGAGGGAAGAATTCAAATGTCCCTTGTTTTTACAACAGTGGCACTGATGAGTGCTATTTGTTTGTAGGCTGTTTTTTCTAAATGTCTTCACTCAGTAAAATTAGAAGTTTGCAAATCTTGTGTTGGGTCACCCACTTTTTAATTGTTAGTTTTACCTCTCTTTCATTCCTAAAGCCTGGTAGCCTTAGTATAAGGGACATGATGGTTTTCAATGTTCAGATTTGTCAGCCCTTGTTCTGTGTCATCCATCCGCAAATGTCTCCTGCATGTCATTGAACCCATTTTTCCCCTCTGACGACATCTCTTCAAAGAAATGATAGCTGCCTCTGGCTTCATCAAAGGTCCTATGCAAATGGAATACAGGCTCCTCCCATCTCCTCTGAGCTTGTTCTAGACTGGAGGGCCATGAATCCTTGTGCTGCCCCCCTTCCATGTGCCTGAGAAATTGACCTAGGACCAGCACTTGCATCAATGACAAGAGGTCAGAGGGAAGGGAAAATACTTAGGATACAGCTTGTAAAAATACAAGACAATTGAAATATTACACAAAATATCTGAGAAAATTTTTTTCTTTAGATGTAAAAGCATGTATCGTTCCATTAGAAAGTAAGATTATTCTCTCTCCTATTTTATGACAGCTGCAGCATCTTGGGCATATATGCAGTGATGGCAGTGATCCAGGTTTCTGCTCTCCACTCATAACTCCCATGATATTCTTCTTATCTTAAGGAGTTATTTGATTTCTAACTTTGCAATAATAGGCCACATCCACCCTTTTTAATTACTGGGTTTTAAAATATTTGATAACTAAGTCCTGGTTTCTGGATAGTATGGAATAAGAAGTCTTTACTCTTGTACTTGTTTTCCTTTTTAAATCTATTTATATTCACTTTCTTCCTAAAGGTAAGAAATCAAGTTATGCCATAAAGAGCAAGTTAAATTGTATTTTTCATTGTCATAAAAGATAACGGTACTGAATTATGAGTATCACACTCACTAATCTCAAAGTATTTCAAAATGGCGGAATGATGAGTATCATATTGGCATCTTCGGATGTTTGTGGGGGAGAGGGAAAGAGAGAGGAAGAGAGAATCTAGGGAGATAATTCTTTAGTCATTTTCTGGATTCCCCCCCCCTTTTTTTTTTTTTTTTGGTCCAAAAAACCCACACCTAAATTATTATGTCTCTGCTTAGTTTGTATGTATGCATGTATACATAAAGCATTGTACATATGTGTCAGGCTTGTTTCATGCAGGATAACACTAACAAGGTGGTTTTTGTAGGCAGGGTGCACTTGGTGGATGGAAGGAAAGTAGGAGAAAGTGTCACAGAAAGGGCTTGTATGTACCTGCACTCGCCATCCCCACGTGATGGCCTCACTGCTGGGAGAAGGGAGCTTACGTGCCTATAAAGGGAATCCATGCATAAACATCCTGAGGCCCTGTGAAAGGCAGGGTGGTAGAGTCTGTTTAGAGTAAATGATTGCTCCTGCTTCCTGTGGTCCAGAAGTGGAAGAAAATAATCCTTTACAAGAGTCCTCATCCCCTCTGGGAAACAGTGTTTCCGGTCCGATCAAGAGATGAACAGCTTTGAGGACAGAAGCATAGAGAAGATGGGCGGATCCGTTCTTGTGTTGGAATTTTTGGCAGAGACTACTAATTAGCGCCCAAAGGCATTCTTCTCTGTGGCAGATTGTATCATTGCTCTAAATACTTTCCGTCCCTCCATCTCAGTTTGGATTCCCAGAAGGAGACCCTGAAGCAAAAACTCAAGTGCAAGTAGTTTATTTGGGAAGTGATCATAGGAAATACTAACGTGGAAATGAAAATCAAGACAAAAAATGGACAGACGCCAAACAAAGGGCATGTTATGAAGCAAGTTACCGCTGAGAGCAACCGGAGCTTGATTTTATCCCAGTAGAGACCATGAACTTCAGAGTTGCCCTGAGGGATGAGAGACCTGGGATGTTTACTGGATGAGGTTGCCCATGGGAGCGGTGGGAGGAGGCTTTAATTGCTCAGCATTATGGGCCTGTTCTAGACAGGGACAAGGAAGAATCCATGCTAGCAACTGGATGTAAGGCTGATTTGTACTGAAATAGCAAGCACTAAGCAAATATTCATAGCGGGCTCACTGTATCCACTTTACCCTCCTGACTACTTAATTCAGAATTATTTTATATGGAAAAGAAACACAAACTTTAATCTTTTTAAGGCCACTGGAATTTTTTATTTCTATTACTAATATCTGAATGCGAATTGAAGCTGATTTAATGTAGTCATAAGACTCAGAGGAGGGTTGGCTCTAGAAAATGTCCAAGACTTTGGTGAGCATGGGCAGAGTTTGATCGGTGTGCATTCTTCTGGGAAGGCCAAGATTGAGGCACCAGGTTGAGATGAGGAGTATGTACCTCCATGCCAGGGGATGCTGCACAGTGGTTTGTGGATAGGCTAGCAGGAAGGGCCGGGACAGTAAGCGGCTGGCTTAGCTGATGGTGGCCTGAAACATCAGCCGTTAGTTCTCCTTAGGCTTGCCTAGGAATGTCACACGGTACACCTCTGGTAGGAGTTTGTATTGTCTACCAATCACTATGAGTGATCCTTCAGGACGAAGGGGTTATTCTTCTCATTATTTGTATAGTAATTCCTCTTGTAATTATTTGTGGCAAAATGTGAGATAAGGACTCTTCCTTATCTACCTCTTCCTCTTGGTATTTTACTGTACTTATGGAGTCATCTTGAGCACATTCTACAGAATTCTGATGAAAAGCATGCAATTCCATGACATGGAGAACTTGGTGATAATTAGCTTTATGTTTTTGACAAACAAAGGAGTGCTTGTTCAGCACAGAGATGGGGCCGATTTAGGGCAAGTATGGATTCCTTTATCAATACTGAAGTTCACCTTCCCCTTAGTGAACACATCCTGTAGCTACTGGCCTCACAGGACTGTGAAAGCATTAACAAAACCATTGAAACATAAAATAGGCCTTCTTTTTCCAGGGTCCACTAATTATTTGCAAAGAATTACCATGTCTGGTTAGTAAAGAAAACCTCAATAAATTCCAAATGTGTGTGTGTGTGTGTGTGTGTGTGTGTGTTGTCATGGAAAAAAAAGTGAGAACGTTACTTCACTAGACTCACAAGTCACTAGACTTCAGCAAATATAAAGCATTGATTTGTTTAGATTCAGATTCAAACAAACCAGCTATAAAAAAAAAGGTTTTTGAGAGAGTTGGTCAAACTAGTTATGGGCTAAGATTTATATGATGCCAAAGAATTATTGTTGATTTTGTTAGGGTGATAATCACAGCACTGATTCTTCCTTCCAAACTTACGAGTTTCTAATAAAATAAAATTTGTTGAGTGGGAGGCAGAGGATTTGGCTACTGTGGACAACCTGTCACAGCCTGGCCCTGCCACTTCTCCAGCACCATCTGTAACCATCATAACAATATGTGTTCCAGCCAGGCTGCTATCCTTGAAATTACTCAAACACACTCTCCTTTTCCAGAATTCAGTATCTTTGCAAAAGCCATTCCCACGAGTTTGCCTGAAACCCCCTAACCCTGACAAAACTATCCTGTAAGACTCAGCTCAAAAATTGCCTTCCTATGTTCTTTCCTCAGCAGATGTGGCACATAAGTCCTTGTGTTCCCACATTTTTAAAGCACTTACGCCATTAGACATTATCTATTTCTTGGAACATCTGTCTTTTCCTGGTGTGCCCTATATATGCTTCCATCCTGTCACCTCAGTCTGTCCATTTCCTTCAGAAGAGAGGAGTCTCCATTTTCTTACCTCTCCTTACTTTACTCCACACTCTATTTCATTATTGCTTCCCCACCCACCTCTTCAGTGAACTGATTAACAGTTCCAACCTTGACTAAGGAAATCACAATTATGGGCCATAGGACTTCATCTTGCTAACAACTGTGTAATGAGCTATGAGGATGCACTTGAGAATGTTCATCCTGAGGTTCATAAGAAAGTCATATTTACTCACCATTTTCCATCCCCACTGGTCAAGGGTTGCTCCATCGGCTGTTAACAACCTTGTGCTTCTATGCTTCCATGAGTGGAAGACTTGTTGAGTGGATCCTTGCAGGTGCCCTTCTTGCTGATGGCAGCAAATCCCCACAGCAAAAATTTCCAGTTACTTGTTATAGCTGTGACAAGATACTTTCAGATTACATTTGAGCTCAGCTGGTTGCTCCAAAAATGACAAGGTTAAGAGTGGAAGTCCTAGCCTCAGCAATCAGACAACAAGAAGAAATAAAAGGCATCCAAATCAACAAAGGAAGAAGTCAAATTCTCACTCTTTGCGGATGACAAGATACTCTATATAGAAAAACTTTCACTGTTTGCGGATGTCAGGATACTCTATATAGAAAACCTAAAAGACTCCACCAAAAAATTGCTAAAACTGATACATGAATTCAGTAAAGTCACAGGATACAAAATCAACATACAGAAATCTGTTGCATTGCTATACACAAATAATGAAGCAGCAGAGAGAGAAATCAAGGAATCAATCCCATTTACAATTGCACCAAAAACTATAAGATACCTAGGAATAAAACTAACCAAAGAGGTAAAAGATCTGTACTCTTAAAACTATAAAATACTGATGAAAGGAACTGAAGATGACACAAAGAAATGGAAAAATGTTCCATGCTCATAGATAGAAAGAACAAATATTGGTAAAATGTCTCAGTAATCTACACATTTACTGCAATCTCTATCAAAATACCACCAGCATTTTTCACAAAACTAGAACAAATAATCTGTGTATGGAATCACAGAAGACCCCAAATAGCCAAGGCAATCTTGAAAAAGAAAAGCAAAGCGGGGTGCATCGCAATTCTGGACTTCAAGGTTTATTACAAAGTTGTAATTACCAAGACAGTATGGTACTGGGACAAAAACAGACACATAGATCAATGGAACAGAATAGAAAACCCAGAAATGGATCTGCAAATATATGTAAACTAATCTTTGACAAAGCAGGAAAGAATATCCCATGGAAAAAAGATAGTCCCTTCAAAAAATGGTGTTGAGAAAACTGGACATCAACATGTAAAAGAATGAAATTGGACCACTTTCTTACACCATACACAAAAATAAATTCAAAATGGGTGAAAGACCTAATGTGAGACAGGACCCCATAAAAATCTTAAAGAACACGGGCAGTAACCTCTTTGACATCAGCCATAACAAATTCTTACTAGATATGTCTTCTGACACATCTAGGAATCAAAGCATAAATAAACTATTGGGAAACAAAAGCAAAAAACAAAAAACAACAAACAAACAAAATACAAAAAAACTGTTGGGACTTCATCACTATAAAAAGCTTTTGCGCAATAAAGGATACAATCAACCAACCTAAAAGACAGCCTACATAATGGGAGAAGATATTTTCAAATGACATATCAGATAAAGGGTTAGTATCCAAAATCTATAAAGAATTTATCAAGCTAACATCCCCAAAACAAATAATCCAGTTAAAAATGGGCAGAAGACATGAATGGACATTTTTCCAAAGAAGACATCCAGATGGCTAACAGACACATGAAAAGATGCTCAACATCACTCATCATCAGGGAAATACAAATCAAAACTACAATAAGATAGCACCTCATGCCACTCAGAATGGCTAAAATTAACAACACAGGAAATGACAGGTGTTGGTGAGGATGCCAAGATAGGGAAAGTCTCTTACACTGTTGGTGGGAATGCAAACTTGTTCAGCTACTCTGGAGAACAGTATGGAAGTTCCTCAAAAAGTTAAAAATAGAACTACCCTATGCTACAGCAACTGTACTACTAGGTATTTACCCTAAGGACACAAAAATCCTAATTTGAATGGCTACATGCACCCCGATGTTAATAGCAGCATTATCAACAATAGCCAAATTATAGAAAGAACCCAAATGTCCATCGACTGATGAATGGATAAAGATGTATGTTTATATATACATATAGTAGAATATCACTCAGCCATCAAAAAGAATGAAATATTGCCATTTGCAAGCTCATGGATGGAGCTAGAGAGTATTCTGCTAAGCAAAATAAGTCAGTCAGAGAAAGACAAATACCATAAGATTTCTCTCATATGTGAAATTTAAGAAACAAAACAGATGAACATAGGGGAAAAGAAAGAGAGAGGCAAACCAGAAAACAGACTCTTAACTATAGAAAACAACTGAGAGTTGCTAGAGAGGAGGTGGGCAGGGGGATGGGTTAAGCAGGTGATGGGGATTAAGGAGGGCACTTGTGATGAACACTGGGTGTTGTATGTAAATGATGAATCACTACATTCTACACCTGAAACTAATATTACACTGTGTGTTAACTGGAATTTAAATGAAAACTTGAAAAAGAAAAAAACAAAAACAAAAAAAATGAAATAATAAAATAAATGTCTGCAGAATTATAAAAGGAAGGAAGGAAAGAAGGAAGGAAGGAAGGAAGGAAGGAAGGAAGGAAGGAAGGAAGGAAGGAAGGAAATCAATAGGGCACAAGAAATGTTCATTTTTTTCCTGGATCCTTGTACCCTACTAGTCACTTACATATTGGTGTTCCTCAAGGCTAGTCCTCAATCAAATGCTACATATTCATTCATCCTTTCATTCATTCAGGAAATATATATTGCAAACCTATTATTTTTTAGGCAGTTGAGATTCATTAATAGACATCATATAAAGGTACCTGCATTTATGGGCTCAGCATTATGGTATTACATAATAAATAAATAAATTAGCGTATTAGAAATATTATGCAAAAAAAAATAAAAGAAGATTGGAGAAATCAGGAGTTTTGGGAACAGGGGTGGGTTTGCCAGGGGAGACTACATTAAGGAAGTGACATTTTAATAAAGTCTTAAAGGAGGTGAGTGCATTCTCTATATGAACATCTGGAGGAGGAGATTTCCTGACAGAGGGAAGAGCTGGTTCAAAGGCCCTGAGGCAGCAGCATGACTAGTTACCATGTTTGAAGGCTAGTGAGGAGGCCAGTGCAGTTGGTCATGCTGAGCGTGGAGAAGGTGGTAGGAGACAAGAGCAGAAATGTAACAGGGACTGGATAATGTAGAGCATGGGAAGCGGTTGTAAGAACTTTGGATTTTACTTAGGGTGAAATGGGAGTCATTATAAGGTTTTCTAAAAGGGAGTGACATGACCTGACTTACAAAGACATCATCTGGCTGCTGTGTTGCAAATAGGCTGCTAGGAACCACATGCAGCGGCAAGTTAACCAGAGAGGAAGCTGTGGTAGGCAGACTACTGAGAGAGCCCCCAGTGATTCCCAACTTCTGGAATTCACATTTTTCATGGGATATCCTACCCTTGAATGTGGGCTGGACCTAATGAACAGACTATGGCAAATAACGATGTCACTTCCCAGATTAGGTAATAAATTCCTCTCACTTGCCCCGATGAAGCAAGCTGGCGTATTGTGAGCCACCCTACAGAGAGGTTCATATGACAAAGAACTGCAGGAGGTCTCTGCTCAGGAGCCACTGAGGAGCTGAGGCCCTCAGTCCTATCGTCAATCCACAGGAAATGGATCCTGCCTGCAACCTCATGCGTGAGCTAAGAAGTAGATCCTTCCACGTTTGTGCCATGCTAGGTAGCTCCAACGGACACCTTGGAGCCTGTGAGAGACTGCAGAGTAGAGATGTCAGCCAAGCCACTCCTGGATTCCTAACCTACGGGAACCGTGAGGTAATCAGTGTTGCTGTTTCAAGCCACTAAGGTTTGGGGGGAATTTGTTATACAGCAATAGATAACCATATGGCTGTTATTGCTGTATTCCGAGTAAGAGGGGATCATGGTTTGGAATAGGGTGCTAGCGGTGGAAGTGGTGAGAAGCAGTCAGCTTTGGCTTCGAAGGAAGAGTCAGGAGGATGTAGGAAATGAGAAAGAGAAATGGGCCAAGAGTGATGTGCAAAGGGCTCAAGTGACATGAGTGACAGAAGGTCATCAGGTGAACAGGTTCTCTGTTCCTAGGTTGTCTATGAAGGGATATTCTTGGGCCAAGAAGCAGATGGATTAGCTTAAAGAGAAGGGACCTACTCTCTTCTTGTCCTCCCTCTTACGGGAGGGGGAGGGGGAGGGAGAGAGCAGTCTTACCAGTAAGGATAAACAGATCTCTGAGGTGTCAAGCCGGCTAGGTCTAGGTCATAGGTATTTACAAAAAATTGCTACAAAGGCCAACTGCTGGGGTGCCTGGTCGCTCAGTTGGTTAAGCGCCTGACTCTTGATTTCAGCTCAGGTCGTGATCTCATGTTTGGTGAGATGGAGCCCCGAGTCGGGCTCTGCACTGACAGCGTGCAGCCTGCTTGGGATTCTCTCTCTCCCTCTTTCTCTGCCCCTGCCCAGATATCTCTCTCTCTCTCTCTCTGTCTCTCTGTCTCTCTCTCTCTCTGTCTCTCTCCACCCTCTCTCTCTCTCAAGATGAATAAATAAACATTAAAAAAAAAGCCAACTGCTAACTCCTGACAAATTTATGGGAGGCTGAGTTTGAGTGCAATCTCTCTAACTGTAATAAACTGGACCAAAATATGTATTTTTAAGATGGAAGAAATAACAAGATTTTCCAATGGCAATGATCCAGTAAAAGGGGGAAAATCAGATAAGAAAAGACAGAATTGCTGGAACAAAGTCCAAGAGTAAGGGATCCACTACATGAGTTTGGTTTTAGATAGGCACACACAGCATTTCATCATTCTGTCTACATGTTCTCTCTCGGTAAAGCAGGAGCAGTAAAATCAAATTAAATGCCTCCATTAGACTGTGGCATGCAGGAGAACACCCGCCTTGTCCAACAGAGTCACTTTCGAGACACCTCAAGCTTCAGCCAATTGTTGACAGCTCAGGAATGTGGACCTGGCCTTGCCAAGTCTTTTGATTTTCAAAAGAAGCCTGTTATGCTGCTTTTATGTGAGATCTTCCAATTTTTAAATGCTTGCCAACTAATTCGGAAAGGGGAAAAAAGCGCTCCACAGGCCAAAGCACATTAGCAGGTTGAATTGAATTGTGGTCTTTGCCCTAGGTAATCACATGCAGGTTCACTATTTTAATTAATACCTCCTTTTCCACATGGTAGCTGGAGTGGGTTTTTAGAATACAAATCTAATCATATCACTACCCTGCTAAAAATCCCGTCAGTTGCACGAGGGACAAAGTTTTGCACACTGGATAAAGTTTAAACTCTATAAAGCAGGTTTTCCCCATGATTGTGCCTGAGCTAATTTTCCCAGTCTCGGCTCCTGCCATTCTGCTCTTAGACCTGACACTCCAGCCAATGGAACTTCTTCGTCTTCCTCAAGACTGCCGTGTTCACTCCTGCTTTCTGGTCATTGCACACAAAGCTTCCACTGCTTAGAAAGTTCTTTTCTTCCCTCCTTTACTAACTTTTCCATTTCTACTAACTCCTCAGGTATTGTCTTCATTTTCTTTTTTCCTAGGCTGCCTGCCCCATTCCCCTCCCCCCACCCATGCCACCTGGAGACCAAACTCTGTAAGGAACCCTTTCTATGTTCTCGTCATACCTTGTATTTCCTCCAATAGCATGAGTATCTTCTGCTACATTTGCCTTCTCATAAATCCCCTATTTAAATCCCCTAGATTCTAATACCTTTGGGGGTAGGGACATTTTTGATCTTATCCACTGGGTGTCTAGTTTAGTGACCTTTATGTGGCAGGCATTAAGTAAAAAAGTGATAGAATTTGGTGCTATCCATATCTTGATACCAATTGTTTCTCCTAATCTCTGTAGGGCCATTCTCCAATTATCTCTGGATGTCTACTGGCCCTCCAAATTCAATATGCCCCCTCTCCTTATTTTCCCTTCTCAACTGATGATACCAAAATCCATTCATTTACATGGGCCACAGAACTGAAGTCTTTCTGAGCCCCACATTAGGCATCACCAGATTCTGCTGATTATTTCTTGACCATCTCTTAAATTAAGCTGTTGTTTTCCTTCCCACTACTACTGCCTCCGATAAGATCCTCTTATCTCTCAGCTTATGTATATACCCAGAAACATCTCCCTCTACCTGTCATCCACTCATCTCTGCATCTACTCACAACCCCGTTGGCGAAACCAGTCCTATTTTCTTCTGCTTCAAATGCTTCACTGATGCCTCATAGGCATTTAGGTCTACTTCAAATGTGGTAAGAGGTTCCTGACATTCAACTCTTACCCATTCATGACCTACTCAGCTTACATTCCCTATGGCCTCCCACCACACTGCCCCATCTTGCACATTATGCTCTAAAATATCAAGCCTCTTGTAGTATCCTAAATGTGATTTCCGTACCATGTCTTAAGTGCACTTAACCCTGACTGTTATTTCTACCAATATTCTGTTTCATCTCTCGAGAGACTGTTACTCATCTTCTGAATTAGGCTCAAATATCCCCTTATCTAGGAATCCCTTTGTAAAATTTCCCTCTAAGAATTACTCACTTCCTATGAGCTGCTTGGATGTTTATTTATATTTCTGTTGTACTTACTTGTAAATCTGTTTCTTCCCCTAGACTATGAGATCTTTAAGAACAGAGACCCGGCTTCACTCATCCCTGTTGTCCCAGCGACAAGCACAGAACCAGACACACAGTGATTGTTTATAGACTGTGTTTCATTTAATGGCGGCCATACTTTTTCATGGGCATCTCAAATGTACCATTGAATGAGACCACTAAATACTCCTGCTTGTATTTAAAGTAGTTACCAAAGCGTTTAGATTTTAATGTACAAGGAAATAGAAAGGATCTTGTTGCCCTGCACTTGAAGTCAATAAGCATTTATCTGCTCATATCTGCTGCAGAGTAACCAGGAAAAGTCTACGCAAAATTGTGAGGAAGTGGAAGTTGTCTTTGGTATCTTCCTTGTTTCCTTTCTACTGTTCATTTTTCTCTTCTGAAATGTTTTTCCTTCTAACTTTCTCCCTTTACCCCCAACATGCTTTTCATATTTTCTCTTCCCAAGGCACATCATTTTCTGGAATCGCACAGTATCAGAAATTTTGATCAGCAATAATCTTTAGAGTAAATTGAGTTTCTTCTTTGAACTCTTGGTCTGAAAGGAAGGAAATCACTGGTGAGAACAGAGGGACAGGATGTTTGAAATTGAGTCTATTCCAGAAAATGTATGATATATGTCCCATGTTACTGGGACAAGGAAACTGAAGGACTCCATAAAAATCTGCTTTTTGCTCCTTTTCTTGTTTCTGTTCTCACTAGGACCTGCACCCCAACCCTACTTTACATATGCCTTGTAATACAGATGGCATGTGTCCTCCTTGTGAGGGACAAGGAGCTAATGATTCTTTAAAATAAATAGCATCTAAGGAAGGACCAGTTGAGAATGATAGGACGAACCTATCATATGCGATTTCCAGACCACCTAAGCTAGACATCTCTACACCAAGGCCCCCTTGGCTCCAGGAAATAGCACCTGGGTCCTCATCTTTGTTCTAACTGGTTCCTGGATGCCTGAGAGGATGCATACACCAGGCCACCATAAACCCCAGACCCTAGACAAAGATGAGATCCCTTCCTTTTCCAAATCTCCCAGATTCTCTGAGTGTCTATTTTATATATCTTCAATAAACTCTGCTTTCACCTCCTGCTGGCTTGCATTTGATTTCCATCCTGCAAGAAAGCCACGTACCCTCTTGGCGGGTCCTGTAGGACCCCCTCTGGGTCCTTGGACCCAGCCTGCTGGCATCATAACCAGAAATGACTTTGCTTCATACTTTGTTTTATGGATGAGAAAGCCAAAACCCTCAGACACTGCCCAAGGTTGCACTGCTTAGTGCTTCCAGGACAGTCTTCCATACTGCCATTCACAAATTCTCACAAGGTATTAGGCAGGTAAGAGCAAATAGTTTTTCTACCACATTTCCAGAGGGAACTCTTAACACTGGAATACCATAGAGGATATAGATAAATAAATCTCCACTGATAAAATTCTGAACACAAGTGAGTGAATATTACATGACATTTAATTACAGGCATTATAATGAACCACAAATGCCACATGGCACAAAGAAGAAAACAAAGTCAGGCCAACTTCCTATAATTTTTCTGTTCAGAATCTCAGAGGGACAAAAAAAGTGAGCACACAAACCCAGTTCTGGTTTTCATGTGACTAAATTTGTGATGGCACATTATAGGAAATACCTATTGTCACTAGGATAGATCTGGGAGGTTTTCTTCTTTCCTTTAGATGAACAACCAGTATGGTGGGTGTCCTTTGGGGAAGATAGCAATGGCATGGTTTTAAACAGCTGATGCCTCAGATACTACAAATGAGGACAAAAAAGGCTGGTAAGATTTTGGAATTGTGGCTAATCAACAGGCCTGGCCTTGCTAATTGTAGTGAGCGTCAAAGTGCAAATTTTGCTGATTGCAGGGCCTGTCTGGGAACTACACACCCCATCTCATAATGAGTGGGAACAGCATTAATAATCTTCTGACAAACACCTTCACCCAGCTCTTTGTTTTTCTGTTCAATTCCTATAGCTCTTTTCCCTGGGTTTTCTCTCTGGAGTTGGAGTTAGGAAGCTAGATGATAAACACTGAATACTAATTATTCACTAGTCACTGTGAAACATGTATTATTTCATTTCATTATTAAACAAGCTACAATAAAGCCCATACTCTCATCTACAGATGTGGAGACTGAGGCAAAGGAAGTTTAAATAATTTGTTAGAGATCATAACAACTAGGAAGCACATTGCCACATCTTTGACAAGCCTTTTTTCCCTTAATTTGGAGATACAGGTGTGTAGTGGGTAGGACCTTCAGTTCCCAGACTCAGGTGGGCAAGAAACATAACTTCAGGTTTCCACACAGAACACAATTTCCACTATAAATCTTCCATCTGACCAGTTGATAGAACCTTCGGCTCCATCAATTCTGGATTCCTCCTCTTCGCCCTTTCCTTGGTAGAAATTCATTTTGGTCAATTCTTTCTCTCTTGCCTATTTCTTGGAGTGCTAATTCCTGGAGGGCTTGTGTCGCAATATCAGTGCTTCAAAGGAAACACAGAGGGTGGGCCATCAACTCTCCAAGCTGGCATCCACTAGGGTGGCTTCATTTCGGCCTGTCTTTGGGTGCTGATCCAGGCAGGTCCTTCCTGAGTTGGTCTTAATAACCAGGCTCAATCCCCATAGCCAGGTTCCTTTGGATCCAGCCCTCTCTCCTTTAACTCTCAGAACCTTCTTGGGATTTGGAGTCATTTCCAAAATCCAGACTACCCTGGGATTAGGAAATTTGGTTGGACCACCTATGGCTCTCCCGTTATTTCCATGTTTGTTTTGGATGCTTGCACACCTCTACTGTGCCTGTGTCACAATGGAGCAGTGGGCAGATTTTGAAGCTGTCAGTGCCTCGTGCCTGGACAGTCCACACAGCCATTTCTATTCAGACATCTTGCTATTACCCTGAGCTTGGTCTGTGAAAGGGAGCATAGGTTTCCCCTGCACTGGAATCTCCAAAATTATCTCAGGTGACTTGCGTATCTGTATACCCCAAACTGATGCCAGAAAGGGGCAGGCTCCAGCCCAACCCATACCTCCATGGCTTATACCACCATTCCACCCCTTGTTAACTCTTTCAATCCTTTCTTCTACCTCACCAGGGTGGTTTTCGTTTGGGGAGGGTAGTGTATCCCGATTCTTATTCAGAGTAAATCCATCTTTTGTCCCAATTCTTCTATATATTTTACACGTATACTTCTTTTATCTTGAAAAATCTAGATTTTTGAAAGAAAAAAATGTAATATATTCCTTTATTTTATCTGTTAGCATTTCCACCTTTCCTTGAGGCAATGGCCATAGACCTCTCTAAACATCTGCGTGAAAAGAAGGATCACGAAGTAACAAGAAATCTATAAGATGGGAAGCACATTGGTTAATTTTTCAAAAATATTATTTGACCACATTCCAACATGGAGGAATTAGTCATAAAGAGTTAAGGCTGGACTGTGATTGGAAACGGAAGAGAACACAGGCGGTATAGCACAAATTAAATGAAAGTAGATTCTAGAAAATAATCAACAGTATAATGTAAACCTAGAGAAGCACCTGTTTTGTGTCAGGCTCACTGCTCTGTACTTTTAAGAAATTCCCTTTTATCTTCTTCACAAATCTACTGGACAGGTTTCATGGTCTTCATTTTACAGATGATGAAAATCGAAGTTTAGAGAGAGAAAATGACTTGTACAAACTCATCTTGCATAGCATTTTCCAGAGTTAGAAAGGACTAGAAGCACAGATACTAGCCATGTACAAAGTCTTCCAAAAAATATGAATAAAAAGGAAATTATCCCTTTCTTTTTAAGATGCTAGAATTCCAAAACTGGATGAGGACTATAAAAGAGAGGTAATTATCAGGTCACTTCATTTATGATAATAGATGTAAACATTTTAACTAAAATATTAACTAACTGAATTTAGTAAAATATTAAAATACATCATGATCAATTAGGGCTTCTTCAAGGAGTGCAAAGAAAGTTTAGCATTAGAACATCTGTTTATGTTACTCACCTCCAGGATTGGGCCCAAGTGAGGTATGTGGGGGATCTACGGTGTACTATTTGAGCACTCCCAGGCTGAGAACTTGCTTACATTTTGTGCCCTACACTCTTGGTGTGCCTTCTTTAGTCCTGGCTCTGATGACCATATGAGGGATTGAAGAAAAAATTCACATCGGCTACATAAACAGCATTAAACAGCATTAAACGTCAACCAATTTGTATCAGAGACTCTCAGAAAATGATTATGAAAGGGAACTACTTTCATTCATAAACGCTGGACATCCAAAACTTAGATAAACATCAAATATGAGAGAAACCTTAGATGCATTTTCTTTTAAAATCCAGAAAAAGGTGAAGGAATTGTATCACCATTATTGTTCAACATAATTTTGAAGAGTCTGTCCAATTAAAGCACTAAATGTTTCAAACCCAGGAAGAGAAAAGATAAAACTATTATTATTTGTAGATGACTTAATCATCTGCATAGAGCCATTAAAAATCACAAATTATTAGAATTAATAAGAGAGTTAGCAGGGTTGCCAAAGATAATATAGATAGAAATTGATAGTGTTCTTTTCACAGTAATAACCCAGGAGAAATTATAAGCAAAAATAAGATAACATTCTCAATGTGCTACAATATTTAGCAATAAACTTAACAAAGACAACAAAAGAACCATAGAAAGGAAATATTTAAGCTCTATTATAGGACATTGGTAAGACATTTGAATAAATGGAGAGCTATACATTGTTTATATTTGCAAAAAGACCTGTAAAGATGTCAATTCTATAATGTCAACCTAAAAAGATGTCAGTTCTCCCAACGTTGGCTTATACATTCAATAAAATTCCAGAAAGATATTTTTGAATAAAATGGCAAACTTATTTTAAAATTCATATTGAAGAATGGAGGTCTAGCCAATTTGAAAAATAAGAACAAAGAAGAAGGGCTCCAGCGATCAAAGTCTTTGAGGCAGTGTGGTGGGAAAGGATTTTATAAATAAACACTACGCCCTCTTTCACGAATCATAAGGCAAAGATTAATGAACTTGACTAGTCAAAATTACTACTACAGCAAGTTTGTGTTTAGTGCAGGTCACACCGAACAAAGCTGACAGATGTCATCCTGGAAGATATTTGCAACAAAAAAAATGGCAGTTGTTAGTCCGAATATATCAGGAGTATTCTAATCAACAGGACGAAAAGACAAAGGTTAGTAGGAGAGATTAGAATCACCATTCGCCCAAAGGGTCAATAAGCATACAATATTGGAAGTGGGCACTGCATTTGGAGCAAAAGCCAAGGATAAAAGGAGCTAGAAGCACAAATTTAATTTGTCTTGAAACTCTGACATGGAGCTGGCATGTCGATGTTGAAATGATTAATGTTTGCAGCTGCTTCCCGTGGCATGTGCTGCTGTGATAGGATTTGTAGGCAACTCCTACCACATGGGAGGGTCGAATTTGGAATTCACAGATTGGGCGGTGATGCACTCAGCACCTCCCCCCACCATGAGGGGTCTACTTCTCTTTTATTTACAATCGTGTTTCCCATTTGGATAAGGGAGTTCATTAAGGGTGGGGACTACCTCTTACCATTACAATTGCCCTATGGACACAGCATAGCATTTGGCACATTGTTTGGGTGTATGATCAACATTTGAAACACCACAAAATTCAGTATTGGCTAAGGATGAAGGTCAAAAGGAGCCCTCTAGAATGGCCTTTGATTCTGCAAGTGTTGCACACCTCTTTTAATAAAAGAAATATTTTTACAATTTGCCCTTAAAGAGGAACATTCCCTATCTCATTGCTTTTTTAAATTGACATATGTCAGATTAAAAGCTATATGAAATAGGCATGTAACGCGTTCTCAGAAATAATCTGTGTTACCTGCCTTATATTTATTCAGTTTCCCAAGCTGTAGAAGAGTGTGTTAATTTCTACTTTAAACAGAAATCTAAGCAAGATACACATGCATTTAAAAGAGTTTTACAGGGCACCTGGGTGGCTCAGTCAATTGAACATCCGACTTCAGTTCAGGTCATGATGTCATGGCTCCGGAGTTTGAGCCCTGCATCAGGCTCAGTGTTGTCAGCTCAGAGCCTGCTTCTGATCCTCTGTCTCCCTCTCTCCCTGCCCTTCCCCCATTCACTTCCTCTCTCTCAAAAATAAATAAAACATTAAAAAAAAAACAGTTTTATAGTCTTTTTATTTCATCAGTTTATTTATAGATTTATTTATATATATATGCACATATATAATATGTATTATAAATTATAACATTGTATAATAATATCTTACGAAACATTAAACTATATACTTTTTTTTTTCCTTTCAGCATTTCAGCTCCCAATATAGTTACTAGCTTTGAAATGGTGAATATATTGACGATTTCTCTCAGGGGAAAATACTAAGCAAGTATCAGCTGCTTTGAGAGTCTGTTTTCATTTTTTAGTGCCTGACATGCTCTATCCATGAAACTATAGAATGTCTACAGTAAAAGGTGATGCTATGCTCATAATGAAATATCTTTATGTTTGAGTCTAAGCCAATTCATGTAGTAAACAATGTGAAGGGAACATAATTAACATTCTTGGTTTACTGTCGAGGCCTGAGTCATGGAAAAGAAGGTGGTGTACATGGCAATGTCTTTAGGAAAGCATGTTTGAAAAGTCAAAAAGACTAACAAGTAAAGCTAAAGGAAGGAAAAAGCAGCATTTCATTGGTTAGCAGGTTTTGAGAATAAATTTGTATTCAGCACAGTCCTGCGCGGCTTGCTGAATACTAAACATATGGAGAATGATATTAACACAGATCCCACTTCCCCCTATATGTTAACCAAATAACCTAAAAAATGAAAGTTATAACTGAAATACTAAAGCCATAACAATGTGTGAAGCAAACAAGCATCCCATTTTTAAAAGAAACTTGTGATTTTTAGGAAGGATGAAAGCTGTCCTAACACTGCAATCTGAAGGGGCTGGAACCCGCCCCAGGTGTGGCTTACTCCTTTCCATGTTAAACAAAACCTGAAAAAAATTGCTTAAAATAAATAGGTCATCTTTTCTCCTCACATTTATTTTATCTACCCTGTTTCACTATGTTTGCAAATGGGTTCACTTTTATTCAAAGACAAGATGCATTTCATGTCGGTTTCAGACATTATGAACAAAGCAAGAAGCATTTCTTAGCAATCCTATATTTTCTGTTCACCAAATAAATGTTTTCCTATTCTTTTATTTGTCAAAGAGGAAGTGTTTTCAGGAAAACTGGGTGTAAACTTGGATGGTCCAATTGACATCGATCTAAGACTTCGGTCTGGAAGACTGCACTGAGAATTTGGAAAGATTCATACAATTCAAACCCAAACAAGGGGATTCTGACTCCTCACAAATCTGTTCCACTAGAGGACATTTGTCATTTGTTATTCAGATACAATTTTAAACCATGTCTTTGTGTTCACTGAGTTGTCTAAGATAAGGTGAATGGTTTATTTGTTGTGGCTTTATAATGAATATTGTTGCCACAATAATCATGAGGAATCCATTACTGGGTAATACTTTTCTATTAGTAGTAAGGCACTTCAAATTAATTTTTTAAAAATAAATTTCTTAGCAAATAATGCAAATATTTGTTCCACGTTTTCATTCCCTATGAGTAAAAAAGCAATTTGATTGGTAAGTCAAATATCAGTGCTAGGATATGAGACTTTTCTCGTTGGGGAAAAGAATAGTAACTTGGATAATTAGACTTGAATTTTACCCTGGCCTGGTCCCTTATTAGCTGTGTGAACTGGACCATCACACTTCCCTTCTATGTGCCTCAGTTTCCTTTTCTGTACAACGCCCACCTCTTAGGGCATTTGTGAGGAGTGAATAAAATCACACTTGTAGAAGGCTCCAGTTGTTAATGTGCGAGCTGAATCCTGCCCATCAATATGGTTTGCCTCTCTTATACAAAGTTTAAAGTTTTTTATATTTGTTGATAATAGTTAAAAATTAGATAATTCAGATTTTTGCCAGTTTTTTTTTAAATCTAAACACTGCAAAACTTACAACTGGCTGGAACTGAGTGTTGGCTTAGACACATTCATACCACCATCTTTTGTGTTCACCCATAGTGCATAATAGATGTTTCCCCATTATTATTATATATATATATTATATATCATACAATATTATAATATAATTATATATATATATATATATACACACACACACATGCATACACACACATATACACACACATATATTTATTGGCTACCCTAGTGACATCCTATTAAAGAAAAATTTTTCAGACAAGGAGATCTCGAGCACAACAGGAAAGTAGTGACTATTCCAAAACAGGAGAGGAAAGAGATGTGTACCCAGATGACAGAATGTTCATACAAGTCACTGGACAGTGAAACACAGATACTGGTTTATTTCATAGAGCTGTAAAACCATCTCTTTTACAATTGGTGTGGATTACATTTTTAGGACATGTGTGATTTGAACCATTCACAGACATGAATTAGCTGTTCATCAGAAAAAAATAAGTAATCTGTGTCAGACATAATAAGTAAATTGATCTGTGGCTAGTAATTAGTAATAGCAAGCAACAAGGATTTATTCCTTATACAGTGAGTGAGCATGTATGCTGCAAACAGTGTTAAGTACAATTCAGCTAACAAAAACATGGGATCCTGATTCTTCTCAACCAGCTATGAAAACTTTCTCCACATTGTGAATTAAATGTGTAAGCATAGTTTGATTACTTCTCAATTCAGACATAAATGCATTTTTCAACATCTTCTATCACCCCAGAGATCTATATTTCTTTTTTTTTTCATATTTTCATTAAAGTATAAAATTATACAGAAAAGTGCACAGGTAAGTGTCCAATTCATTGAATTTTCACAAATTGAACACACCTATGATCAAAAGCCAGGAGAGTTGTCCTGAATGTCTGCTACCTCTGTGTTCCCTCTGGACACTACCTGCCCACCCATTGCAAGGGTAACAGCTCTCATGACTTTAAATACTTTTGCTTGCTTTTGAGCCTCATTTAAATAGAATCATCAGATCTTTTCAATCTCTACTTTCTCTCACATATCATCATATTTATAAGATTCAACCATATTTTCAAGTATAGCTGTGAACCCTCTATTCACATCTCTGACTAGGATTTCATTGTGTAAAACTGCCACAATTTATTTATGCATCTACTGTTCGTGGCCATTTGGGTAGTTTCCAGTATAAGAGCTGTTATCAGTAGTGTGTCTAGGAATATTATTGTACATCGTTTTTGGCGCACACATGAATGCGTATCCGCTGAGCTTTCCCAATTATTCCTACCATCCACTCTAAGAGATTCCCCATATGCAGAGTTCAGCAGAACTCCTGGATGCCATCACAAGGGCTGTCCTCATTATCCTCTCTGAGGTAGAGGCTCCTCTGGGTTTCAAGTGTTCTTAAATTGCTGCTCTTCTGACCCCCTGCCTTCCTGGAGCATCTTCATTGTCCTCCTCTCTGTCATCTGACTACTCTCTCATCTGACTGTTTGCTGGTTCTGTTGTTCCGATGACATTTCTTGGGTCCGATCCCTTCTGTTTTTCCCTTCCCTTCTTGTCTTTCCTGTCCTTGTTTGCCATCTTGGTCTGAAGCGCTCCTGTGCAGCCAATGATCCTAACATAGTTCTTTAGACTTTGCCATGTTAAAAAAACACTTGCCCATTAAAATAAGTAGGAAGATTGTAGAGCAGAGAAACGAAGAGCACAGGCCCTGAAGCCAGACTTTCTGGGGGGAAAATTCTGGTTACCATTTACCAGCTGTGGAATAGTGGGGAAGTTTGCTCAGTGCCTCACTTTTCATATTGTTATAGTTTGAGAACTTCTATCCAATGATGCTTGTAATAAACTTATCTCTCTCTCTCTCTCTCTCTTTTTTTTTTTTTTTCTAAACTACTTTTATTCTTCTTGGCCCTATCTTGTGTTTCTGGTGGTTTCATGTTAATAACTCTTTGTGTATTTTGCTTACCCAGTCCTGTGTTCACCTCATTTCTCTTTACATGCATATCTCAATTAGCATTATCTTGCATAGTGATTAATCTTTATAAAGCTTGTTAACCAGAACCACATCTGTCTTATGAACCAGACCGCGCAGGTCTCAGTCTAAGGCACAATGGCTGCATTCCTTTCCTGTGGTTGCTCTGACCAATTGCCTCACATGCAATGGCTTAAAACTACATAAGTGTATTATCCTACAGTTCTGGAGGTAAGAAGTACAAAATAGTCTTGTGGACCTAAAATCAAGGGGTCAGCATTCGATCTGGAAACTCTTGGAAAGAATCTGTTTCCTTGTCTTTTTCAGATTCTAGAGGCATCCTGAATTTCTTGGCTTGTGGCCCCATCATCCACCTTCAAAGCTCATCACCCCAACCTCTACTTCTGTCCTCTCTTTGATCTTAATCTTCTTGACTCCCTCTTAGACAGACCCCCTGATTAGATAGGCCCATCTGGATAATCCAGGGTAATTTCCCATCTTAAAATCCTTAATTTAGTCACATCCACAAGGTCCTTTTTGCCACACGGGTTAACATAGGTGTGGGGCTCTAGGATGTGGACATCTTTGGGAGGCCATTATTCAGTATACCACAATGGTCAAACCATTTGTTTCAACTACCTAAGGTAGTTTTTGTTACTTTCTTTCCCTCAGGGAAGCCTTACATTCACAGAAAATGATTTGCTTTCCAAAGGAATGAAAAACAAAAAACAGAGTATTATCCCAGTGACTAATGTGCTTGCTAGATATTAAAATTTAACTTTGTTATACTCTGGCAGGTAAATATCAGGAGAATGTGGGTTATGCTCTGTGTCTGGCTGTGCCTACACTTGAATAATACCACCTAATCTCCAGATAATAAAGACATCAATCAATGAGCATGTAATTACATATATAATAAATTCAGCATGCGGAAATTCCTCTACATAAGGATTACATCACAGTGGCTCTAATAGCCTTTATTCATTTAGCTCAGACAAATCCTCAGGGCTAAATGAGATGGGCCTGTGTCTTTTTGCTTTAACCTATTTACTATATATAGTCCTACCTCTTAGGAACATTTTTTAGGAAATGTGACTGCCCTAGGAGACCCAGAATGGGATAATCTCCACACATTTCCCATTTGTGACATATATTCATCTTTATATTTTAGAGCATCTTTTGGCTGAGGTATCAAAAAAGAGAAATATAATTAACTCCTTCCTAAATTTATCTCTGCTTCAGCTAAGACTAAGCTTCTGCTTCATTTCTACTATTCAGTAAAGCTCCAGAAGATTCCTTAGAGCATTGATCTGACCCAGCACTAGGTGTATATCTGGTGGCCTTCAGAGAATTTAGTATCATACATAAAGGGTCTAACAAGTTATTAAAATATAGACTGTGGACACAGAATCGCCTCTTGCTCATTTATCCTCTTTGGGGCCTATTTGTTGCCCAAACAGAAAAATTTTTTCTGAATTTGTGGGAGACACATTTTTTTTTTTTTTTTTAATTTCATGTTCTTATATATGGAAGCCAATTGCATGGAGTATGATGCGACATTCTGGATAATAAACTGGTTCTGAGCATGGGGTTTGGACATGCATTTAGGATAGAATAGAATAGCAGGAAATGGATGTATTGGGAAAGGCGTGGGCCTTGTTCATGACAGGCACTGCCATTCTGACCCATGATTTACATGTGAAGCAAGTCCAAGGAGGTCATAGCAACAATTTTTTGAAGTCAAAAATGACTTTTTAGGGGCATCTGGGTGGCTCAGTTAAGCATCTGACTTCAGCTCAGGTCATGATCTCGCCGTTTGTGGGTTTGAGTGCCGCATCAGACTCTGGGCTGACAGCTCAGAGCCTGGAGCCTGCTTTGGATTCTGTGACTCCCTCTCTCTCTCTGCCCCTCCCCCGCTCGCATTCTGTCTCTCTCTCAGAGATAAACAAACATTAAAAAAATTTTTTTTGAAGGCATTTAAAACTAACACATGAAGGGAAGCAGCAAAATACCTCTTTGCACCAATCCTTTTCTCTCATCCACGTGCAAAGAGCTAAATAGAGACTTTAACAATTACTAAGATAATTCAGTTGCAAAACTTGATAATCAAACAAGTTTTAAAGAATCGAACTTACAGATACAGAGAATATATTTGGTGGCTGCCAGAGGTGGGGTGTGGGGTGAGTGAAGGGGGTCAAAAGGTATAAACTTCCAGCTGTAACACAAATGATGGGATGAAACGCACAGCATGGTGACTTTAGCAAAACTGCTGCGTATGTTTGAAAGTTACTAAGAGCAGATAACTAAAAGTTATCAACACAAGAAAAATAGTTTGTAACTGTATGTGGTCATGGATATTAATCAGACTTCCTGTGCTGATTATTTCACAGCATATGTAAATATTGATCTATGTTGGACACCTGAAATTAATATGTCAATTATATCTCAATTAAAAATAATAGCAAAGGAGGTTTTGATTTTTTTTCTGACCTTTTCTATTCAAAGAAATTGTCCTCAGGTTTGAGGTCTGGGCAGTACTGTAAGAAGAATGATATGGGATACTTGTTAAAAATGCAGATTCCTGGCTCATGACACACATATACATCTGGAGGCAGGTTTGGGGAATCCTCAGTTGTCCTGATATAAATTGACGTTTGACACTTCCTGATTTAAGGAAAGGTGTAGGATTGTAAAGGTAGAGAAGTGAGTTTGAATTTTTTAAAATTAAATGACAATTTCCTCACTTGTAGTTTCAATGAAATATTTGTGACACTCCTACGGCAAACACAATCGTTAAGTAATGGTATTGTTTCCATGTTAGACAAAATCTTCAATGGCCACAATTTGTGTCAGCACCAAAAATTGCTTTCCCTTGGGGCGCCTGGGTGGCGCAGTCGGTTAAGCGTCCGACTTCAGCCAGGTCACGATCTCGCGGTCCGTGAGTTCGAGCCCCGCGTCAGGCTCTGGGCTGATGGCTCGGAGCCTGGAGCCTGTTTCCGATTCTGTGTCTCCCTCTCTCTCTGCCCCTCCCCCGTTCATGCTCTGTCTCTCTCTGTCCCAAAAATAAATAAAAAACGTTGAAAAAAAAAATTAAAAAAAAAAATTGCTTTCCCACTTTGAAATGGCCTCACTAATTATGAACATATCAAGTCAATCTGCTTGTGTCTACTGAATGTGCACCCTATAGGAGGTATGTGATAACTACTGTGGGAATTATAAAAAAAGATAATTTTAAATGCCCTTTGTTGTAATTCATCATTGCTAATACAGTACTACCAACAATGCTAATAATGATATTAATAATGATATCTATTTGCCTGTGGGCTAATCATTTGCTATCTTTGTCTTATTTAGTTCTTACAAACCCAAAGGTAGGTACTATCAACATCAACACTTAATGAAGAAATTAAATCTAAAGGATTGTAACTGAACTTGTAAATGTCACATAAGTGGTAATTCATGGAGCTGGTATTTATTTATTTTTATTTTTTATATTTTAATTTATGTTTTCATGGAGCTTCTATTTAAATCCAAGTATGTCTAATTCTAGATTCCACAATCTTAACCAGGGTGTTATATTATTTCCAGATAAATTTCCACTTTAGGGATTGCCTGAAACATACTAAGGCTCTCTCCTTGACTGAGGCAGTCTTAGGAACAGAGTCCTGGGGGTCAAACAACGAGTACTCTAAGCAGCCTGAGGCCACGAACTTTGGAACCTAGAACCACATATTTGATAGTCATAAGGCCAAATCTATAGCTATGATTACATTGTAATCAATCAAGTTGAAATCTTGGGGAAAGGGTGAAAAAACAGCAAAAAATGAGAACAGATGTCAGAAGGATAAAAATAAATATCAGAGAGGGAGTAAAAGGTGAGGACTGGGTTGGAGCTCAGGACTCAGGTCAAAGACTGTGGTCTGGGAGCAACCATGGAAGAGAATGTAGAGGACTCGCACTGGGCTAGACTGTGTGCCCTTCCCCGCGCCCCCCAACTGGGAAATCTTGAACTTCAGAGTTATTACAGGAGGATGTTTCCATCCGGGTGGTTACTGATTCTCACTCTGCTTGCCTGGGTGGGGGATGGGAAAAGAGAGAGATTTTGAAAACCCTGATGATTATCTTTAGAGCTAAACTGTATCTTTCCTTCTCATTGAAAACCTTCCTTCTTTTATGATGATCCACAAAGCATTGATGTCTGCAGTTTGGAGGGCTGTCTGTATAACTGGTATTAGGAACAAGCCAGTTTGGAGCATTTTTATTAAGTATAGCATGAAGGTGGAGAAGCTATTTTTCTGTACAGAAGTGATTGAACTGTGTGGGAAAACAGAGCCCAGTTCAATCAGGCAGTGTTTGAAAAGTGAAGGCAATTAGCAAACTGGCCATTGTTCACACTACTAACAAATGTGTTTGTTATTCAGGACACTATCCAGAGATGAAAGTTAAAATAGCTTTGTGGCTTTTTCAGGGAAAATGCTAAGCTGTTAGAAGTGAGAGCTAACTGTTCTGGGCATGGAGTCTGCTTCAAGAGCTTGGTTCAAGGCACACCTTAGATCATTGGCAAGCGTCAGGTTGATATGAAAAGAAAAAAAATTACCTGAAATGAAGAGGGATAAAATTAGTTTTTCCTGGGTTGTATAAATAGGTCAAAACAGGCAAAAAGGATGTAATATTGTGAAGGCACATATCCACGTGAAGAAAAATAAAGATGTATGGAGCAAATACCCAATAACCCATTCTAAATTACTTGCCACTTTTGTATAAAGAGTTAGGAATTTGTCTCCACTATCTTAAATTTGTATGCAAACAGGTAGAAAATCCAATAATGGATCAACAACAACCACAATGACCACAGCAACAACATTGAACTTAAAAAGGGGAATTCATCTATTTTGTTCTCTCTCCACGCCCCCCCCACCACTTCTCCCCAACTGTTTTGCATCTCACTGACTCTTGATTTAGATTTCTTTGACTCCAGGAAGGCTTCTGGACACTTTAAGCATAGATAGGTTCTTTCCTCATTTATAATTCATAGAAATATGAATGTATGTTTGAGTATACGTATTACAGAATATGCATTATTATATACTATTATTTTATGTAAGTATCAGTTGGGCTTATCTCCCACTAGACTATGTGGGGCCAGGTGGCCTCTGGGGTTCTGTCAGTGAGTTTGGGTCTGTTTGTTGACTCTTACACTTTTTAATACCCTGTACAGAACCCAGAACTTAAGAGATGTTCCAGAAATATCTGGCGAATACCAGAATGAAACCAGATTATCTCCCTCTTTTATCAACAGAAGAAAATACGATTAAGAAGTCAGGTGCTTTGTCTGAAGACAGCAGGAAAGACAGAAAAAATAAAGGAATGTACATAGACATTCTAAGAAAGAGTAAAAGAGGAACGACTCGAAAGAAAAGGTGTTGGTGCAATTAACTCTCTCCAGCTTCTATTGCCCATTCTATGAAACTGGCCAGTGTACTCACTGGCATTCTCTGCCTCCAGTCCTGCCACCCCACATGTTACCCTGGCTCTAGGGAACAGTCTCCAGGGAGGCTCTGTCGTCACTGAGCCAGCCGTTCTTCGACAAGAAGGGGCTGTGAGAGAAACTTTCCAGGGCTCCTCAGGCTGCTGACATCTGAGACACAGGTTGCCATCCAGCAATGCTATTCCCCTCCTGGAGCTCTGGGGTTTAAAAATGTGTTCTACATTTCAGGCAGGTTGGCTTGAAGTTACGTTTAAATATATCCACACTAATGTCTAAAAATAGCATTCATCTAAAGCTGGACAATATTGGAATGAGTGAAAAGAAGTAGAAACATGAAAGTCAAGAGCAAATAATGTCTTGAGGACATCAAATTATAGAACTGGTATCTGGGCCTCGGCTTTCCTGTTTGGCCGTGTGACTTTATCTAGGAATTGACATTCACATTTAGTTTTACAGGGTGTTGAAACCATTACAGCTTTCTTCTCTCTTTTTAGAATCTACCGCCAGTGAATTAGGTGACTAGAAAACTTGGTCTCTCTGTTAGAGAAAAAATGTAAATTGTTGGCTCTGTGGCAGTTTTTAAAACTGTCCACAGAGTATTTTGACTCTTGTCTCATTGAGAATCGGTATCTGTGTTCCCTCTCCTTCACTCTGGCAGGCTGTGGCTGCCCCCGCCAATGAAGCAGGGTTTCTCAACCTTGACACCATTGGCATTTGGGGTGACAGCTTCTTTACTCTTGGGGGCTATCGTAACAGACAGGATCGTGCACTGCAGAATGTTTGGCGGCAGCTGGGGGCTTGAGGCACCAGATGCCTCTGGTCTTGTCCCCTACCACTCCCAACTTGTACAAACCAAAACGTCCTGTGGGGGGCAAAATTGCCCCTGACTGAGAGCCACTGCAATAGGGTATAGTGGAAATGAGGTTACAGGATGTCTAAAGATAGATCGTAAAAGGCCACTCAGCATTCTGGTTCTCTTGGGACACTTGTTCTGGGAGAAACCAATTGCTATGGAAACCTAACTGCCCTGAAACTGCCATGCTGGAGAGGCAATATTCTGGGGGACCATTCCAGCTGAGCCCAGGTGGTAGTCTCCCCTGAGTCCTAGCCAAACTGGTAACCCACAAAACCTGCGAAATGACGAAATTGTTGTTTTACCCCACTATGGGAAGGGCAGTGCATTAATACAGCAATGGCAATTGAAAGAGAGTTATGGGGAAAAGGAGAAGAACACATAGTCAACTGCAGAGCCAGATTTGACTTGCATCACATGTGTAGCTTATCAAATGAGGAACAGATACACAAGTACCCACAGACTCGGATTCTGCGCCCTCGGTTATGTGGGTGTGTACTTGTGGTATGCTGAGAAAATAAGAATTGGCATCCGAAACTTGTTCTATTCCCCTTTTTTCCCTCTCTCAAGAGAAAATATTTTAAAGATGTAAGAGTTAAAGAAAACATCTGGTTTATGGGAAAATCATAAGAACATGTTCTCCCCTCCCCCACTTCCTACTACTCCCTCAGTGGAGCATTAGCAGATTCTCAGACCTTAGCAACAAAATCAATAACAACAGGCTAACATAATTACACTGTAGAGGGCAGATTGTGTCGGCTATTACTTTATTAAGAAAGAACAACATGTGTGAAAGAACAGCATCCTGCAAGGACGGAAGACTCGAGAGAATGCAGGAAAGAGGGCAAGGCGGTTCACAAATATGCTGAATTGAAAGAATCAGGATCACACCCTGAAATAGCAGGAAAATGAATGTTTGCTTTCTCTGGCTTATTATTTGCTTAGTGATACTTCAGCGTTTCTAAAAGATAAATGCCTTGGCTGTTGTTCTATCAGTCTCTCTGCTTTATTTAATTTTACAAAGAGGAATGCTCAGATGTTAAAATATTTGTTCTCTTTTCACTTAGGATTTGCTTCATTTTCTACTCAAAATGGAATGACCCTCCGAGGTAAGATTTCAAGCACAGAGATTACTTCGTGTTCATCTGGCGCTGTGATAAGTTCCTGGCATATTTTCACTATTTTACAAAACACCCCTGGGAGGTGTTTTGAAACGAAATGATTTGTCCCCTTTCTCCTTGCTCGAGAAGGTCAAGATAAAATATTGAGAACCTCAAACCTTCCATACTAGCCCATCTTCCCTTCCGTTTTTTTCAACACTGAAGGTGAAGAAGCCATTCATATTGGGAGTGGACTGGTCATTTGCCCGTTTGCCCTCAAACCCTTTTCCTTGCTTTCCCCTGCTTTCCCCGCTGCTGTAGGGGCTGCACCCACCACGCCGCCTCTCCTGGACTCCTCTGCCACCTGCTTCCACTCCACTCAGCCACCAGGAGACACGGGAAGGACTGAGGTGGGGGGAGAAGGGAGGCACAGCCATCCCCGCATGGTCCCAATCTCTCCGGACAACTCTAGTCTTGGAAGAGGTTTTGATCTAGCTCTGCTACAACATCTCCTCTGACTGTCCTTCCAGGCCTGGGGCAGGGAGTAGCTGATAGGTCCAGTATTAAATTTCATCTGCAGGACAGCATGGCATAGGTTCTGTGTTTTTCTCCCTGGGCTCACTAATACCGGGAGAATCTCATTCCAAATGAAGTCCAGCTTGAGACGTAGATATTATATGTTGTGTTTTGAGAGAATGTAAAAAACACAAGAAATGCTTTGTGGGTTTTTAAAACTGTTTATTTATTTACTTTGAGAGAGAGAAGGAGAGAGAGCTTGAGCAGTGGAGGAGCAGAGAGAGGGAGAGGGAGAGAGAGAATCCCAAGCAGGCTCCTCACTCAGTGGTCAGTGTGGAGCCTGACTTGGGTCTCCATCCCATGAACTGTGAGATCACGACCTGAGCCTAAATCAAAAGCCTCTTGCTTAACCAGTTGAGCCACCCAGGGGCCCCAAGAAAACCTTTGTATTATCTCTTGGAGTTTATTCATTGAGTTTACAATTTAGGTCAGAATGCTTTTTAGAGTAACATAAATTAAAATTCTAGAGAAAGCCAAACTAATGCACAGTGACAGAGAAAAGATCAGTGGTTGTTGTGACCCAGGGATAGGACAGATGAACTGCAACGTGCAGGCTGGGAACTTCTTCGCACGATAGAGATATTCCAAATCGTGATTTTTGTGATGGCTCCATAGGTGTGTATATTAGTCAAAATTCATCAAGCCGTACACATAGAATGGGGCATTTTATCGTGTGCAAATTATACTGGGGCGAGTAGCAACCAATATTCCCCAAATGTTGTCTGCATCATTTATTTCTAAGGTCCTTTCTCCATTTATTATTAATTTGGACACTCCTGTGAGGAAGAGCTGTGTCTTCTCCCATATTTACTTATTTGTTTCATTTTCTGTCTACCATTACGGACTCGTGGATGTTTATTCACGGATTAAAATCCAGATTTGTTCCTAAAATTTTGTTGTCAATATTTTCCCAGTTGGGGCCATTAAGGCCTCCTTCAAGTGGGCTCCTGGGTGCTATTATCAAGAACCCACCGACTTTCTGAGCATATTGGCACCACACGATGTCACTGGGTCACTTGATACTTACGAGGCTCCACCCCTAGGATTAATCACTCTTGAAGGAGCTCTGGTTCTTTTTATTTGAATGTAGTGTTTAGAGCCAGTATCTGGGTGTTAGGTACTCTCATTGTTACTGGGGAGTCATTGCTCTGACCTTCAGGCAGACAGAGCTAGATTTTTTATGTATGTATACCTAATCCATATGTACATATTATATATTATGAATCTATATGAACATACATTAAAAATCTATATGGACATACATTAATACTGCTATCTCTGATTCTAAGTTTATACCATGAGGTTTATTTTTTTTATTTTTTTTTAAAAATTTATTTATTTTTGAGAGATAGAGCACAAACAGGGGAGGAACAGAGAGAAAGGGAGACACAGAATCCAAAGCAAGTTCCAGGCTCTGAGCTGTCAGCACAGAGCCCAATGCAGGGCTCGAACTCACAAACCGTGAGATCATGACCTGAGCCAAAGTCAGATGCTTAACTGACTTGAGCCACCCATGCACCCCCCGTAGGGTTTATTTTAGCTCCTCTTTTTCCTTATTTATAAATTCTTTTTCTGACATTAAGAAACCCTGGCTCTCATTATGTATGATCTATTCACTTTTTTTTTCCCACTATAATCATGAAGTAATTTCAGAATTGCTAGACATTACCGCTGTTTAAAAACAAAAGCAAAAACTTCGTTCCTGACTAGGTTATAATTTTTATGTACAGTTATTTTTGTCTTTAGCCTTACAGTATCATCAAGGTATAGGTTTCCATAGCTACTTTGGATGGTTCTTTTCTTCCCATGCCCTTAGGTGTGGGTATGTTATTTGTTTGTAATATAGTCAGGTTCATTTGCTAGGGTTTGCACTCCACTCTGAGTTACCCACATGTCCTGATTGCTTTTAATTATTTGTTTAATTTGGGGGTATGTAAAGGATATATGAAACATTACTATGGTTCTAAGAGTCTAAGTTCTACCAAAAGTTATGTTCAAGGAAGCGTAACTCCTTCTTCAACCCTGATACCCTATTCCGTCATCTCTTTATTCCCAAACTTTTCACACAAACTCCTCTCGCTAACCATTTTCTTAGACTCCGGTTTATCTTCCCAAAATTCCTTCAGAAATGTAGCAAACAGAAAATCACTGCTAGACAAATGAGGAGATACGGGTGTATTATCTTACATGCCTTTCTTACATGAAGTGTTAACATACTGCAGACAATTTTTGAAGGTTTAGCATTTTTTTCTCTTGAATCTATGTCTTGGAAATCCCTCGCTATTAGTTCAAAGAGATTTCCCTCGTCTTTAAATTTTTTTCATACCCGCATAATGTTCCATCAGGTTATGCCTGGAATTTTTTATTGACCTTGAGCTGCTGTAAAACTTATGTTATTAGAGCTGGATACTTTTGTATTCCTATATATATATATCTGTAAGCTTTGTACTGAGATTGCAGTGAAGTTCCTTGGAAACAGTCTGATCTTTTAGAGTCTGGCTCTCAAGTTTTGTTGGGCAGGAAGATGAAAGGCACTAGTGGGGCAAGACCCATTGGCCATCTACCCAAAGCCCCAGGAATCAGGAACGTTTCCACTCTGGCGGGTGGGAAATGGCATAGTTTCTAGACCTGTGTGAGTGCTGGGAACTACTACCTCTAATTCTTTGTGTGACTCTTTCCTGGCTTCTGGTAGTTTCCTCGCATGCACTGAGCAGTATTCTATTATATACCCTGCATAAATCCTATGTTCTCTCTTTATGCAGTTGTCTCCACTCCAGTAGGCTGTCCAGTAAATTCTGTCTGCCATGGTTCTTCTGGATGTCTAACTCCGTCTCCTTAACTCAGGGAGTCCTTTCCCTGGGTTCCCTGCAACCTGCCCTGTCTCTTCAGTACAGCCTGGAAACGCTCTTCTGACGACAGTAAGATGAAGCCATTATGACTCATCTCATTTTCTTCTGTCTCTCGGGGATCACCGCCCTTCTTTATCTGATTTCAAATATCTTGAACACTTTTGTTTTATGTACTTTGTCCTTTAAAAAAAAAAAAATTGTTTCGGGAGGAAGGGTAAATCTGGTCTGTCTCATTCTGCTAAAAGTGGATGTCTTTGCTGTTGTAAATAAAATTTATTTCTCAATTTCAATCTCCACTTGTTCACTGCTAATGTATAAAAGCACAGTAGGTTTTTGTGAGTTGACTATTTATTTTGCAAAATAGCGAAATAGTTATAGTAGCTTCCTTTTGGTAGATCATATTCGGGCTTTTTCTATGATCATGTTGTCAGTGAATAAAGACAGTTTTACTTCATCCTTTTATTTATTTTTGTCGCCTTATCTATGATCTGTAGCACGATGATGAATAGAAATGGAAAGTGGATATCCTTGCCTTGTTCTTGATCTTAGGAATAAAGCATTCAGGATTTCACCTTCAAGGATGATGCTATCTGTAGTTTCTTTGTTAGATCTTATCAGGTTGAGCTTCTAATTGTAGTTTTTTTTCTGAGTTTTTATCATGAATGGGGGATGAATTTTGCTAAATACTTCTTAGTCCTCTATGAAGATAATCATGAGTCTTCTTTCTTTTTCTGTTAATTTGGTGATTTACACTAATTGAAAGTTTTATAATAGCTTTATGGAGATATAATTCACACGCCATTAAAGTTCATCATTTTTAAGTATACAATTCAGTGATTTTTAGTGTATTCATTAGGTTTTGCAACCATTACCAATATCTAATTTCAGAACATTTTCTATTAATTGATTTTTGAATGTTAATCCAATTTTGCATTCCTGACAAAAATTCACTTGGCCATGATGCATTATCCTATTTATAAATGGATTCAATTTGTTAATATTTTCTTAGGGATATTTGAATTTATGTTCTTGAGGGACATTAGTCTGGCTTTCTTTTCTTTTAATGTGTTTCCTGGATATGGTATCTGAGCTATTCTGACCTTGTAAAATGAGTTTGGATATGTTTTTTCCTCCTCTATTTTCTGGGGGAGTTTGTATGGAATTTATATAATTTTCTCTTAACACTTTGATAGAATTCACCAGTGAAGTAAATCATCAGACCCTGGAATTTCTTTGTGGGAACACTTTAATTACAAATTCCATTTCTTTAATAGATATGAAGCTATTCACATATTCTATTTTTTCTTGTGACAGTTGTGATTATTTGTACAGCTGGAGGAATTTGTAATTTTTTCATTTAGGTTGTCAAATATATTGTCACTGAATAATTCCCAATTGCCTTAGTTATTTGATGTTGTGTTTCTTAAAATGTCCTCAAACTTAGGGGCTGAAAGCAGCAAAAAATATATTTTTATACTGCTAACAGTGTCTGTGATCCAGGAATTCAGGAGTGGCTTGATCGGTCCTGGTTCAGAGTTTTTCATCAGCTTGTGGTTAGAAGTCCCTCATGCTGCAGTTAACCGAGAGTATGACTGGGGTCAGCGGATCTCTTTCAACATAGCCCAACCACATGACCCGCAAGTTGGTGCTGGGTTTTGGTGGCCCAAGGGTGGGGGAGGTCTCAGTTTCCCCAACATGGCAGGCTTTTCTTAATGAGGTCTAAGAGACTAAGGTGGAGGCTCCAATGCTTTCCTGATCTAGCCTTAGAGGTCAAACCCCGTTACCTCCACAGTCTGCTGGTTGTCACACAGGTGAGCCGTGATCGACTATTTTGTTGTCTTTTCCAAAAGAGTGTTAGACTTTGTTCTCAAAGGAAGTTAAGTGACTTCAGAATCAGTTTGATCCTTCTGAAGCTTGTTTTCAAGTTTTGTAATGTTGCTATAGTGAGTCTAAGGTTGTGACTAACGGGTAGTAGCTATGAGCCACATGTGGCTATTTAAATTTGTTAATACGGGGCACCTGGGTGGCTCAGTCGGTTAAGCATCCAACTGCAGCTCAGGTCGTGATCTCACAGCTCGTGAGTTCAAGCCCCAAGCTGGGCTCTGTGCTGACAGCTCGGAGCCTGGAGTCTGCTTCGGATTCTGTGTCTCCCTCTCTCTCTCTGCCCCAACCCACTCGCATTCTGTCTCTCTCTCTCTCTCAAAAATAAACGTTAAAAAAATAAATAAAATAAATAAATAAATTTGTTAATACTAAATATTAGAAGTTAATTTCCTTAGTCACACGAGCCACATTTTGAGTATTCAAGGAGCCACCGATGTCTTTTGGCAAGTGCTTTGAGCAACACAAATGCAACCCATTTCCATAAATGTAGCAAGTTCTACAGGACAGAGCTGGCCTCAAGTAGCCTTCACTCTAGGACTGGTTTAGTCCTATTACTATACTGTTTACTCTTCTTCGGTCTCCACGGAATGTCCCGGCTTCACGGCTTCACTAAGGACCCTCCCCACTGGTTTCCCAGAATTGCAGACTTCTGCCAGCTCTGTGAGATCTCCAGAGAAGCATCAGTTTCCAGATCTCCAATCATTTTTGCCCAGCCTCATAGATTTTCACCCTATATATTATGTGGCTTAGAACTCAGCAACGCATTCAAGACCCTTATGTAGACCTCTGGAGCTATTTCGCTGCATGGCTTCCTCCTTTCCATTCTGCTCCGCAGATTCCAGCTGCCCCAGCCTCCCCGCTCTCATCTGCGTTTCCTTAGCTTAGTCCAAATGCTATAATATACTTGGATTGCCCTCCCTTCACGGTGGTCTGGAATATGCTACGAGGCAGAGAGCTGTGGTAATTCTAGGGCTCCCATCATTAGTTTCTTTGTCTCAAGGAGAATGTCCTGCTTTTTCCTGTAGCCCAATGTTTAAAAGATGTTACATGTATTTTTTCCAGTTTTCTAGTTTTTATGGTGGTAGTCTGGTTCTACTTGCTCCATAAGGGCTGGCAGCAAGTTCGTTCCCTTCCCTTTGAAGATATATATAGATATATGTGTGTGTGTGTGTGTGTGTGTGTGTGTGTGTGTGTGTGTGTGTATAATTTTACTCTATTACTTGGCATGTTGACATAATTATCCCTGATCTACTTCTCAACTCTCATGATTGTTACTATATAAAAACACTGCTTCATAAAAATACGCTGTTTTGTGACAATTGTTTTGGTTTTATTGGGGTAGAGGTGCTTTCATTTTGTGTATGATTTTGTTGTTGTTGTTTATTTAAGTTTTTGAATTTAGCAAACCCGCCAAACATGCCAACCTATGCCAAAACCCAATAAATATGAAGAAAAGGTCAGTGAAAACTTTCACCTTTATCTGTTCTTTCATTTACTCAGTCACCAACCCCCAAACAGGTAACTATTCTTATTAGTTACTAGTGTATCTTCTTAGAAATACTTTTTGCTTATTCAAGGCAATACAAATATAGGGTCATATTTTTCTTTTCTTTTTTAAATTTTTTTTTAAAAATTAAAAGAATTTTATGTTTATGTATTTTTGAGGGAGAGAGACAAAGACAGAGCACAAGCAGGGGAGGGGTAGAGAGAGGGAGACACAGAATCTGAAGCAGGCTCCAGGCTCCGAGCTGTCAGCACAGAGCCCAACACGGGGCTTGAACTTATGAACTATGAGATCATGGCCTGAGCTGAAGTTGGGCGCTCAACCAACTGAGCCACCCAGGTGTCCCCTATTTTTCTTGTTTAAATAGAATATCTTAAAGATCTTTCTGTAACAGACAATAATATGGAATGAGAGGCAGAAGCATTAAAATGTTCAGAAAAACCTACTTTTTAGTAATTTTTCTCCTAAGTTATCAAGTAATCCCTAAATGGGGAAAAAATGGAATTTTAAAACTTGAAAGATTGTCATAGATTGAGAAAATAACATCTTTTATTTTATTATTTTTTTTAATGTTTATTTATTTTTGAGACAGACAGAGACAGAGCATGAATGGGGGAGGGGCAGAGAGAGAAGGAGACACAGAATCGGAAGCAGGCTCCAGGCTCTGAGCCATCAGCCCAGAGCCCAACGCGGGGCTCAAACTCACGGACCGTGAGATCATGACCTGAGCTGAAGTCGGACGCTTAACCGACTGAGCCACCCAGGCGCCCCAAGAAAATAACATCTTTTAAACCCAAAAGACTATGATAAATTTGCAAATAGAATATGGCTTCTCCATTCCTCACACCTGTGTCCTGGTCAAGATGGTGGTGCTTCTGAATCATAAGAACATTCGGTAACCAAACCAGTAATAGAGGCGATTCACGCCCTAGTAACTGTATACTCTACTTTCTTCCAGATATATATTTCAGAAGTTCAATGTGTGGCAATGCCACACATCATTGCAAGTTAAAATTAGGGCAAAAGGAGAGAGGTAGAACATAAAATTGGCATTAAGATGTAGGTGGAGATAAGACGAAAAATGCACTCTGGGGTCATAAATCTGGCTTTGCGTATTCTGAAAACCACATTTAAACTTTTTTTTTTTTTTTTTTTTTTTTTTTTTTTTTTTTTTTTTTTTTTTTTTAGCTCCTTAGGGTAAAGACAGACAACTGCCCAGGGAAAGGATAGCTGATTTTGGAACAAGGCTCTGACGGGGACTTTTCCTCAGGGTGCTTCATAAAGAAGACACTGGGAGGTCATGCTCAACTTCGTTGGCAGCAAGTATCCTAAATCCACTCCTGTGGCCTTAGCAGGCATGGCTGCCCAGTGACCAGCCTGTGTTTAATCACCAGCCTGCTGAGATGATTTAATTTGTATCTTGTATTTTTTATTTTATTTGTTTGCTTTCTACTGAGTTCTGACCAGGCAGCGATCCATGTAACAAAAAGATGATAACATTATGAGAAGAGAACACGTGTAGAATGTTAGCGGCCACTCAACAAGAGCTGGAGATTTCTAAAAGACAGGGTGAGAATACGTGGTGTTTAGAAACCACAAATGGGACCCCTCTTCAGGTGGAAGCATATTTCCAATCAATCTGAACTATGTGCTGTTGCATGGGAATAGACTTTTGAGAAGTATGGGATGAGGTGATGAAGAAAATTTACTGTGCTTAGGGAAGGCAAATGATTGGTAAAGTATCTTATCTAGGGTAGTTAAAATACATACACACACCATGCTTTGATGAATTCAGCCTAGGCACAGGGGCATAATTGACATACCAGAGTCAACAAGGTCAAGAGTAGAATAGGGGAATCAATTGTGGCATATTCATACAATGGCATACAGCCACGTGCCATAATATGAGTTAATCTCACAAACATGTTGAGACCAAGAAAGAAGCCAGACATAAAGGACTATAGATTTGTGAATTCTGTTTATATGGAGTTCCAAACTAAGTAAAACTTAACAAGAGTATTAGAAACTAGGATCATGGTTAACTTTGGGGAGAAGGGTGGGTGTTTTGACTGATAAAAGACATAAGCAATATTTCTGGGGGTGTCAGTAATATTCTCTCTCTACATTTTAGTGATGGTAACATTGGCATTTGCTCTGAGAAATTCATTGTGTGATTCATTGAACTTCACAATTACGTTCTGTGTACTTTTCTATATGTGTGTTTTATTAAAAAATCAGCAAGAAAACTTTATTTAAAATTTTGAATAGTGAAAAATATTTTAAAGCTCAGTTTTTAAAATCAAAACAGGTTTATTTTTAAAATTAAAAGTGTATACAATTATCCTACAGACAATGGAAAGCAATGTTAACTATTTAACTAGAATTTTGGAGAACGTTCTGCAAACACTCCCTTCACCTAAATATATATGTATACAATGAATAGAATGTCAACTATAAGTAGTTTCTGGCTATTAATGGAACGACTTCAGGTTAACTGTATAACTTAGTGTATTTTTTTAGTGTTATAATGGGGAACTAAATGTGTTTCAGAGAGTAAAACACTGAAAGATTCATTCGGGACCCTTGGTGAATGAAGGGGTTTTACTTTGTGTTCAGTTCTATATCTCCAGTTCTCAGAACAATGTTTACGACATAATAGGTGCCAGGTAAATAGCTGTTGAAAAAGAGTAAATGTGTATTTGAGTATTTTGCTCTCTGAGAGGAGAAGATGGTGACCGTACTAGGGTGTGGCTGACAATCTTACTTCATGTCTATTAAATGCAGTGTTGCAATTGTAAATAAGTCTTAGCCTACTGGACATTTTTGTCATTCTCGTTGCCTTGGGAACAGAGATGAGGCAGAAGAAAACAACACTGGCCAAAGGCAAGGGTGTGGAACAGCCTGGCTCTGTGTGGGGAAGAGTGAGTAAGGAATTCCTTTTGGCTGAAGGGTAAGGGCTGGGGGGAAGGGAGGGAGTTAAGGATGGAAAATGGTAGAAATCATAAAGTTAGGATAAGGCCACTGTGTGACATTCAACATCAAATGATAGCTCCGCCCTTTTCATTTGAGCTCACACATGCCTGCATGCCATCATTCCGGCCCCTAATGCCACAGTGAAGGCCAATGAGATGAACGGGCCCCATGGTAGTTTATGTTCAATTTTCCTGAAACCTGCAAAGCTTTTTCTAGAATGTATCTGGGTGTCTAGAGAACATCAAGATAACTGGGAGAAAAAGGATCTGATTGCTGCTGTGTGGTACTAAATGCTCGATTCACTCTTTCATTCATTCAAAATGGGTCTACTTTTCAATGAGTAAATGTCTGAAGGTTGCAGGCATCTCCAAGACTCAGTCTTAGCTCTGGCCATCGCTCAAAACCACAAGACTTTTGGGGCACCTGGGTGGCTCAGTTGGTTAAGCATCAAACTTCGGCTCAGGTCATGATCTCATGGCTCGTAGGTTCGAGCCCCGTGTCAGGCTCTGTGCTGACAGCTCAGCCTGGAGCCTGCTTCTGATTCTGTGTCTCCCTCTCTCTCTTTGCCCCTCCCTCGCCTACGCTCTGTCTCTGTCTTTCTCTCTCAAAAATGAATAAACGTTAAAATATAAACAAACAAACAAAAAAACTGCAAGACTTTTGAGTCAGCCTGGTGGTATTCTAACTGGTTTGGCAAGGTCTTCTCTATGTGTCTTAACAACTATCAGAAATAACGCATAACCACAAGAGTGCCTCCTGGAATGCCTTGATTTCATGCATCGTAATAAAATGAATCATATGCGCTTAAGGAAAGGATTTAAAAAATGTAAAGCAAGCAGTACAAGCCTAAATGACGCTGCCACCATTGAGCAGTGCTGAATACGCAATTACATGCTAAACAATAGGTATTAACAAATCAGGCCGAATGCTCGTGAGAAAACGGTCCTCTAATTAAATAAAAGGAGAATCCGAGTTTCTTGTTGCAGGGATTGTTGGTGGGATTAAAGGATTGTTCTGGAGCCCAGTGCACAGAATGAGAGACCTGGCGGCCTGCCTCAGAGCTCTGCAGCCCCCACCTGCTGAGACGCCCCAAGCCCTGAGACCAACTTGGTTTCACTAAGTGGGAGGATTAAGACAGATCTTGGCCATCGCTCCCCCTTTGGTGAGGCTTTCATCATCTGGGCCACTGCGTGGCACAGTCTGAGCACTATACAAGAGTCTGGGCAGGGGTCTGGGGATGGGGCAGGAGTCTGGTCCACAGGCTGGTGCCGAGCTGTGTGCCTTGGGGCAGGGCTGTCTGCCAAAGTAGTACTTATTCGAATTCACTTAAGGATGCTCTGAATCCACAGGGTCTACCCATCTCTCATACTTGTTCTCTGGGGTTAGGGACTCTCCGGCTCTACACCAGGCCCAGCTTCACAGATTCTCATACCCAGTGCTGGACCTTCTGAACTGATGACCTACATCATCCCTCGTAGCGTGAGCCCAGCACCCATCACTGGTTATCTCCTGTCCTCAGCACCCTGCTTCTCCTGCTTTTGGAACCTATCAGACTGTAAAGGTTCTGCCTAGTCTCAAGGTCCCCCGGACACATTTCCAGTTGATTCTGTGTACTGACCCCATTTAGGCTGGATGTTAGGTTTCCTATAGGTACAGGGGAGTGCCATAATGTATACGTTTAACATAAACCCCAACTCTTACAGGTCAGCAAAGAAAAAGAAAAAGAAAATGAGGAAAACAGCTCATTTTTCACTTGTCATTTCACGGAATGAGTATAAGACCCAGGGTAAGCATACATCCCATAGTGAGAATATATTGTTTAGCTGAGTATGATTCTGCTTTTCATTTTTTACGTTTTTAAAGTTTATTTATTTTGAGAGAGAGAATGCACATGAAAGGGGAAGGGGCAGAGAGAAAGAGGGAGAAAGAATCTCAAGCAGGATCTGCGCTGAGCCAGACGCAAGGCTCAATCTCACGACCATGCTGAGATCATGACCTGAGAGGAAATCAAGAGTCGGACACTTAACCAACTGAAACACCCAGATGCCCCTAATTGTGCTTTTTTAAATAATATGCATATTTTTACATAACCCATCCCCTAAATGCAAGCCGATTGTCCACTCTGGAATTCAACTAAAGAATGATTTTTTTTTTTCAGTGCTTAGAATTAAAGGGCTGGGGGTGGAAGGCATCTGTTGAATTTAGACGAGATCGGGCGCGTTCAGGGTGGTATGGCCGTAGACACATCTGTTGAATTTATACCATACTAGAAGCTATGGGAAGTCTTGGATATTCTCGAATGTTATTTTGACTATCCATGATTTTTGCCTTATTGCTTAGAGCCTACCCTGCAGTATAAAATATGAATCTGTTGCAAATATTTTTAGGTTTTTACTTACGTATTCTCCCAAAAGCTCATATGAAAGCCTCGCCTCTGACACTCTTGGCATGATGTGGGAAAGAATGATGCTTCTCCCATTCTCCAATCAGGGTCCTCCTGTTCCCAGTGGTTTGTGCGATAAAGCTTCACTCAGCAGGATGCAGAATGTGTATAGAATCCTTGTAAAACACCAGGAAATGTTTTCCTCAAAACGCTTTATTTGGGCTCAAGATTGTGGCCTTGTTTGAAATCCTGCAGCTGGAATGGGTCAGAAGCCTGGTGAGCTGGGACTGCAGTAAACCACAGAGGGGCAATTAAGACACAGAAGCAGAAAGACAAGAGTTGAGTCCAGCAGGCAAGCCATGCACAACAGTCAACTGAAAGAAAAATCGAGCTTAGCCTAAAGTACTCTGGACTCAAATAAAAGACCAGCCATAGAAGATTAGAGCTGGATTAAGTTCAGTGAATCAAATTAACAATAAATTAAGTTTAATAATCGAGTACCTTCTGTATACCAAGCACTCGTCTAGCCTTCAAAAATTCATAGACAAGCAGCCTCATCCTACCTTGTCATTTTAGAAATAAGGACACTAAAGCCCAAGGTGGCCAAAACTTGTTCAGTTACACATGAGACACCAATGTATAATTGAAGGCAAAGGCTTTGTTTCCTAGAAAGATTTTATTTTGGGGGACGTGGGTGGCTCCATCGTTTAAGCATCCGACTTCAGCCCAGGTCGCGATCTCGCAGTTTGTGAGTTGAAGCCCCATGTCAGTTCTGTGCGGACATCTTGGAGCCTGGAGCCTGCTTCGGATTCTGTGTCTCCCTCTCTCTCTCCCCCTTCCCCGCCCATGCTCTGTCTCTCTCTCTCTCTCTCAAAAATAAATACACATTTTAAAAGCTTTTTGTTTTTTAAACAAAGATGTTGTTTTATTTCCACATGGAAACCTCTTTTTACATTTCTTCAGTTCGTTTTCATCCAGTGTTCTCTGTTACCACCATTTTTTTTTTTTAAAGACTTCTTTACTGTTATTTTTTTAGAGCAGTTTTGGGTTCACAGCATAATGGGGAGGAAAGCATAGAGAGTTCCTATCTACTCCCTCCCCACCCACAGGCACAGCCTCCTCTACCTCCCCCACCACAGTGGCACTTTTGTTATAATTGATGGACCTCCATTGACACATCATTATCACCCAAAGTCCAGACTTTACATGGAGATTCCCTCTTGGTGTTGTACATTCTATGGGTTTGGACAAATGTACAATGGCATCTATCCACCATTATACTGTCGTGCAAATTTTTTTCACTACCCTAAAACTCCTCTGTGCTCTGCCTATTCATCGCTCCCTCCTCCCTAACCCCTGGAAACCACTGATCTTCTCTCTCTCTCTCTCTCCCTCTTTTTAAGAGAGAGAAGGGGTGGGGAGAGGCAGAGAACGAGGGAGAGAGAATCCTAAGCAGGCTCCACGATGTCAGTGCAGAGCCCGACTCAGGGTTCGATCTGATGACCGTGAGATCATGACCTGAGCCGAAACCCAGAGGCAGACGCTTAACCGACTGAGCCACTCGTGTGCTCCAACCACCGGTCTTTTTCTTGTCTCCGGAGTTTTGCCTTTTCCAGAATGTCATGACTATAATTTTCTTTAAATTATGAAATAATAAGATAAGCTGCTTTCAGTGTATTCAAGTGACAGAATTCCTCCTCCAGTTCACACAGGAATACGGCTTTCGTGCATCTTTAGAGCAGAACTGAATAAATAATGATGTGCGTGTCGTGGCCAAAAACGGCAGAGTAATCACAGAGCATGTATGTGTGCTCTATTCCATGCTGCCTCATACCGAAGTACTTTTAAAAACACTGTTTCTTAGAGCCAGTATTGAGAACATTTTATCATATACACAGAGTGTGGTCAAGTGGCTGTTTCAAAGAGACCCCTGACCATGCCCAGTCAGTCCTATCAGAAAGGAAGAAGCCCAACGCTCTTAAAGCGCATAAATAAATCAAGCCCCAGCTTCTTAGTCCAAGGTCCTCTAAGACTCCTGAGGAATATGCACATTTAGACAGATCGCAAGAACACGTGGTTGTCCCAAACTAGCTTCTGAGAGGCAGACTGTGCAGAGGAGGCCTCCCGGAGCCCAGGCCCTGCAGAGGCTTGGCTTGGGGGCACATACCCTGGGAGAGGCTTGCATGACTCCAGCCGCTCATGCTCTCCAGCTGCCATGAGAGGTCAGGCTCGTCTCGGGAAGGGGAGCCAAGAATAGTTAGATGCCGATCCACTGGGAGCCCAGGTCCCCCGAGAGGGCTATTCTGGGAGGGAATGCATAGTTTACAGCATCCAGGTCATGGGGGCTGGAGCGCTAGTTGATCATACCCCCGGTGCCAGGGCGGGGGCTGCGTCCTGTGTGTTCAACTACCCTTAGCATCTCCTCCAGCATCTAGTCCACAGTAGGCTTGCAGTGGATGCCTTCTGAGTAAATAAACAGCATTTTAGCTCATCCCCGAATACCAGATATCCGCTAAATGCTCAAAATCTTTCTTTGTCTGGAGTTCTTAATATAGTCAGTCACAGAGACTGCTTCTGTGTTCTAGCTGTCAGCAAAATTGGTCCTATTATTACTGTGGCTGTGTATCATTTCACCTGGCACAGAGCTGGCACACTGTGGACCTTTAATTCAGCTCAGATAATAACTGCAGGAAGCAGTGTGCCTGCTAATGTGTACGGAAGGACGTGCTCAGGGCGGTGGCTTCTCCATTTGTGCGCTTTTTTTTTTTCCAAGTAGGATTTTTAAATTCAAAACATATGACTTGAATTAGAAACTTAATAAATAACATTACTTCTCTTTCTTTCTCGGTCATCTGTAAGAATAATGCCCTGAGATTATTTTCTTCTGGAATAGTTACCGTATTGCTATTTGGGTTAAACCCATATAAGTTATTTTGTCCTTTTTGTAGGTGATTCAATAAATAGATCATGGGACATTAACCATGGAGAGCTCTTTGGATTGCACATGGGAGTGCAATTACATTCACAATTATGAGAACGTAAGTAGGCGTGTGTAAATTGTAGTAGCTTTTACCATAATTTTTGAGCAATTACAGCCCTATTGCATTTTGCTGAGAATGTTGCATTTTGCTTCTTGATTCAGATACACTAAATGGGCTTCCTTAGACCAGAGATTGGCAAACCGTTTCTGAAAGGCCTGGTGGTAAATATTTTATGGTTTGCAGGCCACGTGGTCTCTGTTGCTTGAGAGCAGACGTACATAATCCATAATGAATGGCTGTGGCTGTGTTCCAATAAAACTTTATTTATGGTCACTGATATTGGGATTTCATATAATTTGCATGTGTCATGAAATATCATTCTTCCTTTGACTTTTTTTTTTAACCATTTAAAAGCTGTCAAGTCATTTTTAGCTCATGGACTATACACAAACAAATGGCAGGGCACATTGGGCCTATTGGCCATAGTTGGTTGACGCCCGCCTTAGACTCTCTCAACATCACTATCCAATGCCTCTCATTCACTCGCTTTTCCTCAGTGGCTGACTGATTCCATTCAGATCTGTCCATGGTGAGTTCTACCACCTGGGGCCAAGCACCTACTTGCACTGCCCTTGGCTACTACTGTAGAGCTAGCCTCACCAGTCACACACCTGGAACTCTTGTCTCCTCCTCCCATTTTTAGAATAGGGTTAAAAAACCTGCACTTCAGAGAATAAATCTGGCATGATAGAAGCCATGGAAGGGACCAGATCATATAACTCAGAAGCATAGAGAGGTTAACTTCCAATGGGACAAACTTGGACCAGTGGGACCCAGTAGGTGGGAAAGAGCCAATCCCTCTCTTTCTTCCACCTGTGATAACACAGTTTCTTATACAAATTGACCTGTGACATCTCACAGGGCTGAGGGTTTGCACCTGCCAAGGTCAGTGCTATGCCCAGCGACATGATACATCTCCTAGCAGCTGATTCCTGTGATTTCCTCTCTCACTTTCCTCTTTCTGTACTCTTGTTGCCCTAGGTTTGCACCTCTCAAATAAAGCATCAGCACTTAATCCTTGCCTCAGGCTCTAATCTCTAGGGAACACAGCTAAGACATTCTTAAGAATATATATAAACATTTACTAAAAGTTTCCCAGTCAAAAAGAAAAATGTCTACTAGTGTGTTCAAAATACATGGCAAGGATTGCAAATTAAGCAAGGGCCAGGTAGCTAACATAAATGCACTAGACAGTCAGGGGTGGTGGTAAACTGGAGACCCAAGTTTCATATAAAGAGGGGAAATAAAATTTGGCTTTGGTCATGACAATGCCACACAGGAAAGAGGGCTCAGTAGTCTCAGATCTTTCTATTTTTCAAGACTAACTGTCAGGCATTTTTGTGTGAATTTTCCTTATTTTTATTTTATTGTTTTAAGTTAATTTATTTATTTTGAGAGAGGGGGAGGAGAGAATGTGAGAGAGGGAGGGGCAGAGAGAGAGAAAGAGAGAGAGAATCCCAAGTAGGCTCCTTGCTGTCAGCACAGAGCCTGATGCAGGGCTGGAACTCATGAACCATGAGATCCTGACCTGAGCTGAAACCAAGAGTTGAGTACTAAACTGACTGAGCCACCCAGGTGCCCCATTTTTTCTTATTTTTGAATGTTGGAAACTGATTTTAAAACTATTAGTTCCGGGTAGGGTTAAGCATATCTATCTGTGGGTTGGAACTGGTTTGGGTAACCTCTAGTGGATAATCTAGGGAGGGAGATTGGAAGGATTATAAAATGTAGAAGCAGCCATCAAGGAGAATTGGGAGGGTGTCACTGAGTAAAAGGTGTGTCCCAGTAGGTGACTTTTTGCTTGTCAGCTCCCCAGACAAATGAACAAAGCGCCCAAGTATTCACATTTTGGGGCTCTGTCCTGTTTCTTGAGCCGTAAGGACTTGACCTCTGATTTTTGGAAAGAGCATGTACTACCAGTCCTGGGATGGTGTTTATGATATGGATTAAGATAGGAAATGACTGTTGACATCATCTCTTTTCAGCCTCATGCCCAGTGTTTGCCTCTTCTTGGTGACATCCCCAGAAAGGAGGAGCCTGACTTCCTTCAAGACCGCTGCTCAAAACCTCTCAAAACATTTTATTTCATGTTTACATTTTTTGGGATATCAATACTATATTCAGAATACACTTATTTCCTCTACCTTTAACTCTTTCACTTTATAATTCATCCCCAGGCAATTCATTTCAAATTTGCCCTGTTCTATGTAGGAGCTCTTTATATTGAAAACAGTTATTCTGTCTCATAAAATCTCTCTTCTTTAGGTTGAAACCATTCAGCTTTTTCTGCCATTCTTCCCAAGGCACTATTTTAAGTCTTTTCACTATTTTGGTAATCTTCACTGAACATTTTCCTGATTGCCTGAATCTTTTAGGACCTAGAACCATAAATGGAATAAATATTATAGAAAGGACCTGATTAATTTACAGTAAAATTAAATGATCAATTTCCACATACAAGATGCTAAATCTTTATTAATTTAGTCTAACCCTACATTTGTTTTTCAGGCCTTCATGCTGCTGTTACCTGTTATACCCAATAGCACAGGAATTAATTGCTTGTATTGTTTTAAATTTGTACATTATTTAAATTTTGCTTCAGACTAGCTCTGTTTTATATTTTGAGTCATATTTTTCCTCTGTTCTGCTTTCATCATCTGTTTTTATTTTATTTTATTTTATTTTATTTTGTTTTGTTTTGTTTTGTTTTGTTTTGTTTTATTTTGTTATGTTATTTTATTTTATTGTACTTATTTTGCAAGCTCCCTCAAAGACTTTTGGAAATGAAATGGAGTATAAACAAGTAATATATGAAACACTGTAGCCAATCATTCTTATTTCTCAAAGTTACAGAGAGCAATGTTATTTTTTTCAAGCCAGCCTGGATTAAAGGTTCACATTTCAGTATTCCTGTGGCAGCCTATCAATTCATATTTATTTACAGAAATGAGTCCCATGGAGATGTTTGCTAGTGAACATGTTGTTTTTCTAACTTTCTGTGTGTGTATATACACTCATATGTGTGTTTATAAATATATAGAGGTCTATACATATTAAATGAACATGCATTCCTTGCAACATTATCTAATCCAGAATTCTCAAGGTTTTCAGCTGTCAGTTTCATTGCTTTAGAATAGAGTTTATTGCCATCTGCTCCTGTCCCATTCTTCAACTCTGTAATTATGTTTTCATGAGTTAATTTTATCCGAAAGCTCAAGGGCTCCATTTTGCCTTATATCAAATCATCTGGTAAATAACCAGGTCAAGCCCAGCACCAAGAACACTGGTAAATTCTCTTCTGGAATTTAGATGGTGTCGGGCAGAGTCTGACCAGAGAAGAAGAACCACTAGGAGTGATATAGAATAAACTGTCTTTTTACAGAAATTTAACCATTCACAGTTATGGGAGGAGGTTAAGAGGTTTACGGGAAGCTGTTGTTTCTAACACTGTGGCCGGAGTCTGAAGCCAGCGAGGCAGGCAGTCAAGAAGGAAAGACAGACATGAAGCAGGAGAGGGGGAAAAAAGACAAACAAATGCAAGAGGATGAGTTGGAATCCCCAACGACAAACTGAAGGGCCCAGCAGCCTGTGTCTCGAGCCTCCAGCTTCAATGATGTGAACAACCCACTGGAGAAACCTGCGCTTCCTCGCGGTGCTAAGCACGCATTGGCTTGGGAGTTGGGAAGCTAAAAGGGGCTGTGTTTGGGGACCTGAAGGGCCCGTGTGCCTGGCTTCTGCCCAAACCCACTTGTGTATGTGCTGACCTTCAGAGCTTTAAAAGAATATGGTTTATGCTTAATTTCCAAATGCCACTATATGTATTTCTTGTGGCCCATGCTAACGTGGAATTATGCAATGGAAACAATCCTGATAAACACAGTTCCTGCTCAGTTCAATTGACACAGCATCAATGTGCCACATAGATTATCCACCCAAGCCCATTTCTCCCTAGAGACAGTCTGAATTAAGAGTCTTAGAGTTTTGTCTTATTTATTTATTTTTTCCCCATCCTAAATCCTTGTCAGGTTCTTCTGGCCCAATTCCCAGCTGTGTCCTGGGGAGGACAGGCATGGTGGCTTCTTCCTGAGCACCGCAGTCCCAAGTTCAGAAAGAGATCATGTTGCGGAGGATGGGAGAAAGCCCTGGCGGGATCACAGCCTTTCCCAGATTGGGTTGTTTCTGCCCCCCTTGCGGTTGGGGCTGCCGCCTGGTTCTCATGGCAGTTCCCAAGTAAACAGCCCTTACTTCCTGGCTTTCTCTACTCAGGGTGGCAGGGGGATGTGTCCACCTCTGTAGCAGCCTTCCTGTGTTGACAACACTGTTTGTTCTTCCCGTCTCCCCAGGGAGAAGCTGCCTTATCTTTTCTGTGCAACATATTTGGGAAAAACACATTTTTCTCTCTTAAAGGAATTGATTATTGTTTCTTAAGACTAAAAAGAAAAGCCTTTCTGGATCCAAACACTGACTTAAAAAGATAACCTAAATTCCACTTACAGAGCAAGAGAAAAATTTGTACTAGTGGTGACTGGTGGTACATTTTGGATCATTCTGTGCACTTAAATTATACTGTGTGTGTGTGTGTGTGTGTGTGTGTGTGAGAGAGAGAGAGAGAGAGAGAGAGAGAGAGAGAGAATCTGAAATATTTTTCAAACACAAGACCTACAGTTTTTGGTTTAAATAAACTGGGAATTTGTAGGTGTTCGTTGAGGTGTTTGTAACGATAACCTTTGTGAGACAGAAGTTTAAAAAATATATTTAATATAAACATATGTTAAAATATGTACATTTGCAATTACAAGAAAATTCATCACTACCTTTGTGTTTCAACTGTTTTTTTTTTTTCAGGTGGATTCCCATCTTTCATTTATTACAGAGAGCTACAGGAATTTCCTCTCCACAATAGGATTCTATGTACAGGACTATTGGTCTGTTTTCCTTCCTTGATGTTTTCTGTGAGGTTAATTAAGTCTACAAATTTGGGAAGAGGGTGGAGTTGCCTCTGTGTCTTTCATTGATTAGAATAATACATTGTTCCCTTCAAAATATTGCATTGTCCAGTGAAGCTATGTGTACATTTTCACTTTTGAGACAAGTTTGCTGAACTACAATAAGTTACCTGCGTGTGTGTGTGTGTGTGTGTGTGTGTGTTCAGTGTCTTATTGTCCAAGAAAAAAAAATATTTTCTGGTCTCAATATTAATTAAATAGGCACAGTTAACATTATTTGTTGTGCTGAAAGCATTAGGCTCTATTTGGAATCAGAGATGAGTCCTCAAGAATCCCCTAAATTAGCTGGGGAGATGGTCAATGCAATTAACCACAGTACCAAGCAGAAAGAACTAAGTGATGCAAGTAGGGACAGAAACAATGCGTTTTGGGAATTTAGAGAAAGGAGGAATGATTTCTCTGATTTTAGGTGCTGGAGCTTTATTAAGGTCAAGGTGAATTGAGCTCAGCCTTGAAAATAAGTAGAAAGGAGATAGGAGATGGATAAACTGATTTAAAGGAATGCATAGCATTGGCTGGACCAAGACCTCTTGTTTCATTTTCTTATAGATATTTCTTCATCATCTTTTTCTTGTTTTGGAACATGTTGGAACACTGCTTAGGGGTGTTTTTTTAAGCCAAGCTATAGTTCAGAGCAAAGATTCAGGTAATGAGCAGGATGTAATATTGAGAGCTAACGAACATTGAGTACCTACTCTTTGCCAAGCACTTGGCACGGACTTTTTAACCCCTGCCATCAACCTGCAAGTGAGGCCATTTGAGGCTTTGATGGACATGGTCATGGCTTTCAAAAGACATGGTCAGCAGGTGATGGGACAAGGATTCAAATCCTGGCCATCTAAATCTGGAGACTGAACTCTTCAATATGCTAAAATGCTGCCTTAACAGAGAACTTGATGGCCTACGATTCTAACGCAGGTGGATCTGAAATTTGCACTGGCCCAGCCTTGACTGCTCATTTTTGTCACCTAGCAGACTCATGTCCTGGGTGTGGCTGTGTACTAGAGTGAGTCACCATCCTCTCTCCTTCCATGCTCCACATTATCCCTGGAGCCCTTTTCTCCCCCTCTTGCTACCATGCAGTAAGAACTTGATTCTTGTCCCAGCTCTTACCCTCAAAGCCACCTGCTTTTTTTTTTTCTGACTCACATTAGGAATCACTTGAGATTAATATCTCAGTGATTTTTATTTCAAGTTTTATTTTCCAGCTAATAGACATAGAATAGAAACATACAACTTCAACGAGCCAGAAATCCTCATCATAATAAACATTCTTTATGTTGTATCTGAGAATGATGTCTTCAGGATACACTGTAATCCCAGAAAGATCTTCTAAGATGTTTTTTCAAAATAACATAACCTGCCTTTATAAACCTGTGTTTTTAAAGGGTTAAATGAAACTGGCCAAGGCCTTAATTATTAATTTCCTAGGACGTGACATTCATTCATTTGATTTTATGCCCTGGATCCTGGGTACATTAAGAAAAAAGTATGAGACTAGCATAAAGCAATCTGATTCTGCTGCTCATCATTAAGCTAACATCTTCAAGATATGATCAGAACATAGGTCAGTCTTACTACAAACAAACCCTGTGTCCCCACCCCCCCCAAACTGTAAACATCTTACTTTGAGAGGACCACACACTGTACTTTTCAAAATTCCAGGCAGGAACAGGAGTTTCTTTTTCTGTTGAGAAAGACCTCTGTTGATGAGCCTCAGATGATCCAACTCCATGTAAATGTAAGGGACTGAGGCTTGAATACTTGTCTTTACAAAATAGCCCTGGCTACATGGCCTAGACACCTGGCCATATATTTCACTTCCTTTGGCGTAAGCTGTCCATTTTTCTTGCAGGTGGAAAATTACTAGTATTAATACAGTCTTGGCCCAGTTAATGAGGTGTACTTGAGCCCTCCCAGTGGGAGCAGGGCCTAATTGCATTTGCAAGCAGCCACCTGCAGGCATAAATTGTCAGTTCAGAGCTGCACATGGTGCTTCCAATGCTGTTCAGTTGTCCCTATGGACACGCAGTTTGGTTCAGAATGCTGAATGTGTGTAGGGGTGTGTGTGAGCATTCGATTTGTACGTGCAAGAAGGGGTGTGTGGAGGAGTAGGCAAAGAACAGCGGAGAAAGGCAATTGTCTTTGATGTAGAATTTAACCTACTCAAAAAATCCAAGCCTTTTGAAAATACCTCTTTAAAAACATCACAAATGTTTGCTTCCACTGAGGAAGCACTGATGACCACTCCAGGGACCATCTCTTCCTTAGAGAAGTTCGGAACCAAGTTATTTACCCAAGGATTGCCACTGACCCATACAGAACTGGACTTCTGGGGACTGGTCTAGGCCATGTGCCCGCTTGCTTAGTTTCTTGGGAAGTCTTTCAAAATGAAGCTCGTTTAGTAAATATAATGTGAGAATAAATAAAGAAAATGGTGAGATCTTTCCTTTATTTGGGTATTTTCCTGTGCTCTACCATTTAAAAGGAATTTGCCCCAATTTAAAAAAAAAAAAAAAAGCAAACTTGATTTTATTTTTATAGACTGGATTGTAATACTAACCAGAGATTTTAGTATGAGTTTTGGTAAAACATCTTGGGAAAGATCAAAACTGGAATTAAGTTGAACAGGGGTAAAATCGTGGTGACTCAATCAGCTGAACATGTTCGAAGTGGTCTGTAACACTAGGATGGAAACTCATCTCCTGTCGGAATTGATGTCCTTCTAAATAATAAAAAAAAATATTGTCTAGCAATTCGAAATCGGCAGGAGAGGTCATTTATTACAATGCAGGAAAAAAGAGAGAGCCTGTTTCAGTGCCAATCTTTTCTCCCTTTACCCTTGACTTCATCTCTTGGTCCACCTTTTAAAAACTTTTCTCTAACGGTTTCCTCCTCTTGCTTTCAGTAGCATGGGAGTCACGTGGAGCTGTGATGATGGCACTAAGAAAAATCCGGAGTTAAAAAAACTCACCTGGATCTAATGAACTACACTGCCACCTGCTAGGCTGTGACATTGGGAAAAATACTCAACCTCTCTGGTGTCGATTTCATCATGATAAAATGGGAATAATGATCAATCTAATGTCATGAAGTTGTTGGGAGAATTCAGTGATTCGAATTATATAGGGCAATTAGCTACTGTAACACCTGCCCCATTGGAACTGCTTAGTACGGGACAAGAATTACTGTTACTACTTTCAAGAGACCAAATGAATATTTTCTTCCTTAATAAAATAGTAACCTCTAAGCTATCCAGAGGTTTTAGTCAGGGAAGAGATATGTGTTATGTCATTTATAATTTTTTATCACAATATCATTACCTGTCTATTTATTCAGCATATAATATGTGTATGTATATGTATACTTATGTGTACCTGTATATGTATGTGTGTGTATTGTTATTGCTGCAATGCTTGTACCCGCCAACCCCAAATTCAATTCTTTGGGGAAATCCTAACCCCAAAGATGATGATATTTGTAGGCAAAGCCTGTTGGGTGATTAGGTCATGAGTGGGGAACCCTCACAAATGGGATTAGTGCTAAAGAGACCACACAGAGTTCCCTACCCTCTTGAATCTTCCAGGATACTACAAGAAGTCTACAACGCAGAAGCCGGCTTTTTGACCTCTGACTTCCAGCCTCCAAAACTGTGAGCAATACAGTTGTTGTTTATAAGCTGCCCGGTCTGTGGTATTGTTATATACATCGCATATTTCTATAGCAGCCCGAATGGACTCACATATATGCATATGCGGATAGGTACTTAGGTAGCTAGCTAGCTAGCTAGTCAGACAGGTAGATAGATATCCACGTAACTAACACTCCGATCAAGATATGGAATATTGCCATCACCCCAAAACGTCCCTGTGTATTTCTTTCCAGTCTGTCATCCTCTCCTCTGGAGTCAAACCCTATTCTGACTTTTATCCCTGTGAACCAGTTTGTCTGTTCTTGAACTTCCATAGAGATGGACTCATACAGAAAACACTTTTTGCTTTTGGCTTTTTTAGTTCTATGTAGTGTTTTTGAGATTCATCCATGTTGTTGCAGGCATTAGTCATCTGTTTTTTTTCATTCCTGGACTATTCCATTGTGTGAATATAACACGTTGTCTCTTGTTCATGGGCATTTGCGTTATTTCCAGTGTTGTTTGTAATTTGAAGTGCTTCAGTTGAAATGGCATGGTATATATACATTTGCATTAGATGACTTTATTCTACATCTTAGGATATGTCACATTTTATAGGCCTTTCCAAGCTTAAATGAATAGGGTATAAGAATCCATTAAACCTAGATTGTATGCTTCAGAATGGAACTTTAGATTCTAAAGGAAAGATAGATGATAGATAGATAGATAGATAGATAGATAGATAGATAGACAGAGGTGTAGATAGATTCCAAAATAGCCCATTTACAGTTGTAGATTCCTAGGTTTTTTGTTTGCCTGACTCTTGCCAGTGAAATATTGTTACATTTATCCTAAGGGGATCTTGCTGTCAGACCACTTAGGACAGCGGGCTGACGCTTTTTGAGTTTACTCATTAGTTTATAAACTGTTACACCTGTTTGATAATAAATGTTTATATGTGTGAAAGAATTGGTTCTTAGACTTGTTTCCATTGCAACCTGGTCATGATAGTTGGGAAAGAGGCCAATGGCCCTCCTGTGTCACCAACAATTGGAAGTTCCTGATACTGCCCCCCAAAAAGCGTGATGGTTTTGAATGGCTTAATACAAAACAATATATTTTAGGAAATTTACCTGTAAAACAGAATCATTATAAAGCAAATTGCCATTTTGTTTTTCATTGAACTAACCATCTTTCCAATGGCACCAGGTGAGGGTTTTTGTTTAGCAAGAGTTTAGAGTTTATACAAACTAATGCACCTTAGACATTAATTTCCCATTTCCAAGTCAAAAGAAGTTATGGTCAATGTGAACCAAGGGAGGCTCACATTTGGCTGATGCCCTTGTAGATATGACCTTTTAGGCCTCAGATTCCTCACCTACCACCGTGGTCCTGTTTCTTCATTGCCTGCCAAGGACTGTCTTGGGGATTATTTTGATCCTACTATTATGTTTAGAACCATGCCTTTCTACGGTGTTCTGGTTTTTGTCTGTCTGTTTGCTGGATATTTTGCTTGTTTATTTTTATTTGTTTTGCCCTCCTTTTTTTTTTTTTTTTTTTTTGATACTTCAATACCAAATGGGACTGTTGGTTGAATTATATGCCTTTACCCATCTTATCATTACCTTTCCTTCAAATGAAAGTTTGCCATTCACATGCTCTTACTTCCTAATGATCTCATTCATGCAAAAAAAAAAAAACCCACAAAAAAAACAAAAAACTGAAACTTGGAATCTGAGGCACAGATTTTTCTCTGACTCAGTTTCCTGTGTTCTGAAAGAAACTCCTTTTTCCTAAGTGAGTTGTCATTCTTCCTTTGTTAAGACTTAAGTGGTGTTAAGGTAAATTCTCATGTTATCCTCTAATGCCAATTTGAGCCTTTAAAAATATTGGAAGCACTCCCACCAATGAATTATGTTCCCACAATTTCCTAGCATCATTCGTTGCTCTCATTTCACAGATGCAAACACAAAAACACATCCTTTTGCACATAACAATCATAAATACTTTCCCAAGGTCAAGAATATTTGTGTCAGGAAAGCCTTATTTTACCAAAGAACAGGATGTCCTGATAAATTCAATATTCTGAGAATTATCATATGTACCTATCAAGGTTCCCATTGTGAAACCTTCTACTCTCTTCGCTGAGAAAGGGGTAAACCCTTGGTCCGTCCTCACTACCAAGGGATCCAAGTTTTAACTCAAGGGTTCACAAATTATGAGAGACAAATATTTATATCACAAGGGAAAAGAAGGAAGCTTTGATGATTGAGCATTTTTAAGGTTATCCCGATATATTAATCCTGGTACTATTTTTGCTTTGACTCTAATTTTATTTTGTTTGGTTTTGAGGGTTTTTTTTTTTTTTTTTTTGCTTTTGACTTTCATCTTGATGTTTATTTTTGTCAGCTCTAGAATTTCTGTTCTTCACTGTTGGCTGGACTCCTGTGCTAGTCAGTTTTTGGTTGCTTTTATTTTTGTTACTTCTTTTGGTGGTTGGCAAGGCATAACTCCTTACCTCAGCCAAAAGCTGATCCTGACCCAAAGGATTGATCACTGGAGTCTAGGTCACTTTGTTATCATATCTCATGCATTTACTTAAGAGTGCTCTTACTTTAGGGGCGCCTGGGTGGCTTAGTCAGTTAAGTGTCCGACTTCAGCTCAGGTCATGATCTCATGGTTCGTGGGTTCGAGCCCCACACGGGGCTCTGTGCTGACAGCTCAAAGCCTGAAGCCTGCTTCAGATTCTGTCTCCAGCCCTCTCTGCCACTCCCCTGCTTGTGCTCTCTCTGTCTCTCTGTGTTTGAAATAAAAATAAACATTAAAGGAATAATAAAACAAAAGAGTGCTCTTACTTTGTGAGAAGTTAATGGGTGTTTTGTAAACAAACAAACAAAAACGATGCCAGCTGTTTTTTGCTTTAATAATCTAAATATATATCAACTATGAGAAAAAGAGAGCACACATAAATAGCTGTTATTACTCACAATAATTTACCTTTCAAAATGATAAGAAAACCAGGACATTGCAAGTAGGTAATGTGATGGTGATATTATTATTCGGACAAGATTGCCTGACAAAGTGTGGATTTTCCCTAATGTGGAATCAGGCTTAGATAACTGATCTGTCCCTCCCAAGAGTGACTTGTTAGTGACTCTTAGAAGACACTAGCATGGAAAGGTTGGACCCCAGGGACTTTGGAGTCAAACGTATTCACCCAAGTTTTTCGTCCAGCTGTGATATCCTGAGCGTATTCCTTACATGTTTGAGATTTGGTTATTTCTCTTGTAAACGAGGATCCAAAATCCATCTCACAACATAGTTGTAAAGACCTAATAGCCTAATGTATACACACATGCATACAGCAGATAAAATGGAGGAAAATTGGTGGCTCTGATTATCCTGATAATGATCATAAGGCAGAATTTATAGGAAAAAAAAAACATATCTGCTAAGAGGCTGAGAAATTTATAACTTGTAACTCACGTGAGTTCAATTTTATTTAGAAGCTTTGTTGTGCAAACATTAAAGGGTAGAGGCAATCAAATCCAGTATGTAACTTTTACATGAGGCAGGTTATGATGACCCAAGGTTCCCATCTCACAGGATGAGTGTATCTGCATCCAGGACCACACAGGTGGAGACACAGAGAAGGGGCATTCTTGATTTCAGTGAGCATTGACAGCGTTTCCTTTCCGATCTCTCTGCACCCCTGTGCCAGGACACATTCTTGCATTCGTGAAGACCTTCAGTCTAGGTCTAGGCACACTCTGCTGGTCTTTGATAAGCTCTCTCACTAAAATAGTGCTACATTCCTTTTCTGATCTATTTTGGGAAAGTACACCTCTCTTTACACTTACGTGCTTAATAGTTGGGAGACTCAAGATGGCAATTAGGTTTCTTATTGAATAATAAGGAAAAGTGCAGTGACTAAGGAGGGTGTGAGAAGGTTCTCACATCACATCCACTTAAGTGGGAAGGGAGGAGCATGGCTGATAAGTGATGGGTGGGTGAAGGGCTGGGCAGGGTTCAGGGTGACGGCTGAATGCAGAACATTTGTTGACACTGCTTTAGATCCTACACTACAGCCTGGGCCTTTTGCATGTCTGATAATTATTTGCCTAAACCCTTTTCTTATGAAAGTGGGAGGCAGAATATGCACTATCATCTTTCATTTTTGGGGCCTCCATCTTCCCTCTCGGCTTACCCCTTGTCAACTTTCTTCGTACTTCCAGATGCAAGCCAACTTCCAGAAGCCGATTCACTGAATGCCCAAGTCAAATGCATTCAGTGTGACCGATCCACAAAACTTCCATTTTCTAAAGCTATTTTTGATGGACTACTTTTCATTTTTGCCTTCGTAACGGTGGGCTAAGACATCTTCAATATGTTTCTGCCCTGCTTTCTGCTGCTACTAGCTGGAGAATGAGAGAGACAGAGACAGAGACATGGAGACGGGAGACATAAGGAAGATATTTCACCTGGGTAATTATTGAATATGAAAATGGCTACGCATATATCATTATGCACGAGGAGATTATATTGGTAGGGATTCTTCACATACTCAAAAAAGATACACATTCTGGAATATTTTCTTGAATATCAGGAACGATTACCATTGTCTGCTTGTATGAGTAAGGATATATTCTTGAAAAATATATTCATAGGAATGCTTCATATTTGAGAATATAGTCTGATAATATGTCCCTCTTACGTCTGCAGTGTTTCTCTTCTGCCCCGTGCCTTCCTTTTCCCAGTTCTCATTCCTCCCCTGTTTCTTTGGGTTCTTCCTCTCTTTGCCCTTTGGCTCCAGCGAGAGCAGTGGTGACTGTGACAAAAACAAGTTAAGCATTCCTTAAAATGCTGTAACGAGGACAAAAACAAAACCCATGAGCCACGGCTAAATAGTTGAAAAGTCTAAGTAAATTCGATGTATCAGCCATTTGGCGAATTCTCTTTTCTACTAACTGGCTTTAGGCGAATTGTCCACTCAGCAAATGGACTTCTACTGACTTCATCCAGATGCTGGGTTTTGTGAAAAGAGGTCGCCTGGTGAACACATGGAGCTTGGAAGAGATCAGTTTTGTTTTTTTTTTTTAACATAAATTGCCGTGGGAACGTACAGTAAAATGTAGTTCTGTCTAAGCAATAGTGGCATGGCTCAGCTGATCCCCGGCCTGGATATGTAGGTGCTCTAGTCATGTCCAGCGCTGATGATTGAACATGACTTAGTATCTCTGTGTTCACTGGGAACCTCATCAATTTTATCGAATTCAGGAAATAAGGAGAATGAGCACGGCAAAGTTTCTGTGATGTGTATAACCAAAACTACTTTAAAAATAATTGGCAACACGGGGCACCTGGGTGGCTTAGTTGGTTAAGTGTCCGACTCTTGTTTTCAGCTCAGGTCATGATCTCCTGGTTCATGGGATCAAGCTCCAAGTCCAGCTCTCTGCCGACAGTGCTTGGGATTCTCTCTCTCCTCCCCCTGCCCCTCTACGGCTCACACTTGCACTCCTACTCTCTTCATAAATAAATAAACTGTTTAAAAAAATGGCAACAAAGATTACTAAAGTGCCTAATTACTTTATTTGGCATAATTTAAAAATACGAAGCTTCAAATGATTTTTGTTTGGTGGTCCCTGTTGAAATGCCAATGCTATAGCTCAACTTCCAAGAGTCATCATGGTAACTCTAGGAAGAAAAAACTTTTATTATTCCCCGTTTGCAAGGGAAAACTGAACTCGGCGAATTTGATCTGATCACAATCTTTTTGCCAGTAAATAGGGATTCAGAATCTGAACAAAGTAGCATTACTCAACCTAGACCAGCACTCTCCAATAAAAATAGAATACGAGCCACATATGTAATTTTACATTTAAAAAGTAAAAAGAGGGGCGCCTGGGTGGCTCAGTCAGTTAGGCGTCCGACTTCGGCTCAGGTCATGATCTCGCAGTTTGTGTGTTTGAGCCCCGCGTGGGGCTCTGTGCTGACAGCTGGGAGCCTGGAGCCTGCTGCGGATTCTGTGTCTCCCTCTCTGCCTCTCCCCCACTTGTGCTCTGTCTCTCTCTATCAAAAATAAATAAAATATAAAAAATAAATTTAAAAAAGTAAAAAAGAAATAAGTGAAATTAATTTAATTTTAATAGCATATCTTATTTAATCCAGTATAACCAAAATGCTATAAAAATATTAATGAGATATTTTGTATTCTTTTTTTCATACTAACTCTTTGAAATCCCCTGTGGATTGTACATTTACTGCACAGTACGGGTCAATTCAGAGTAGCCACATTTCAAGTATACTGGATAGTGCAAGTTGTTTCTCAGAGTGTTCCATGGACCAGCAGCTTAGCTATTACCTACAAGCTTGTTAGAAATACAGGCTCTCAGACTTACCCCATTTCTACTGAATCGGAATCTTCATTTTAAAGAGATGCGGAGGTCATGTGCACATTGGAGTTTGACAAGAACAGCTCACGAGACGGTGCCTTTCACCATTTTGCTGCTGGTGGTCCAAGGCGCTCATTGCTACCTCACTGCACAAATGGGTATTGAATATCTACTACCTGGCAACTGTTTGCAAGGTAACATTGATGACAGTGTGTTACACTGTGAAAAGTGCTTTGGCTTAGGAATAACTGGATCACTGGCTGTAACATCTTATGATTATGCACAACTTTTTGACCACAACAAACCTTAATGTCTGCATCTGTAACATGGAGACGACATTGACATCAGTTGCCTATTAAATATCATTCTTCTCTTCTTTGGCTACAGGCTCTCAATTTTTTTAAGCCAGCACACGGTCTCCAGGAATACATGTGTTTCTCAGTGTCCTTGTAACTAAGTTCTCACCAATAAGATGTTAGCCTAAGTGTTCCTTCCTAACTTCTGAAAAAGGTTCTTTAAAGTTTCTGACACAGTTGAGAGTTGTATCCCCTTTCCCTTCTTCTTTTCTCTTTCGCTCTGGAACAAGAACGTAATAGCTGGAGCTCCAGCAGCCATACTGAACCCTGGGATGGTCTGGAGGCTGGAAGTCACACACCAGGATGGTAAAGTAGAAAGATAGAATGCTCCCAGATCCTGGCATCCGCACAGTGGAGCATCCGTACAAGCCTAATTGCCTTCTTTGTACTTCTTTTCTGTGTTGCACAGGTAAAATAAGTTACTATATGTATATAGCCTTAGTAAGCGATAAATAAATGTCTTACAGACACGAGAGACATGGTACTGGCCCTCAAGGAGCTCAAAACAGAGGGTGGACAATAAAGTAAATAAAAATTTACAATAAATGTTTATCTGGCATGCTGTGAACTATTTCTTGCCCTGGACATGTAAATGTAAATGCATATCTAGTGACCTACTAAAATTTATAATAGTTCAATGTTGTCGCTGATGCCAAACATATCTGTGTCTAGGTAAGCGTCCTTCCTCGAATTAATAATAAGATATTGCCAGTAGCAATGATGCATCTTAGTTAAATCTGTCTCTACTGAATTGCTTTAACGTTTTTATGTGGTATCTGCTACCTTAGCAACATTGCAAAGATTACAAGACTCTGGAATCACATACTCTGGATTGCTCCTGGTCATCTATGAGGAAATAGATCTATATTTTATGATCAGTCGCCATAGAACAAGGAAACAGAGCCTTTATTTAGGTGTACTTATCATCCGTTGTTTGAGGTTGAAGGATATACTTGGGAGAGAATGGACACTTGGATTTATGGAAACCTTAGAAAAAGTTTTTAGGTCACGAAGAAACCTCGTAGTAAGCTCATCCAACCATGTTACAGTATAGGTGAGGAAATTGCAATCCACAGATGGAAAAGGGCTTATGTGTGTTCATGGCAAGCTGCTTATAAGGAGCAGAGCTGGCACCAGAGCGCAGCATCCCTGCTTCCTAGTGCAACGTGCCTTCTAGAGCACTAGTCCATGTGAACATACGTACAAATGTTTCTGTGTACATATATGTGGTGGCCAATGATTTTTATATACGGGCAGTGCATTACAGCTTAACAAAGTGCTTTTACAAACATGGTCACATGGGCTCTGAGAAGTAGAAATTCTTTTCCTATTCTACAGATAAGGAAACTGAGATACAAAAACTTAAGTCACTGCGAAAGGCCATCACACACTGTGGCAGACCTGGCCTTGCAAGGGGCTCTCCGATGTTAAGAGAATAAAGCCCTGAGTATTTTGCAGCACATAGCATGGTTTTTGAAGACATCTCCCAAATCATCAAATTTTGGGTTTTGTATATACACATGGATCATCATACTGCCTAATTTTCTCTCATTATGACTCACAAAAGACAGTTACTAAAAGAACTCTTAGAGTATATCCTGGGATAGAAAACAGGATCTGTCTACTCCATCAAGTCTCAGAAATATTAGGAGAGGATACATATACGTATTTCAGGGGTAAAAGTTTGTAGTTTTAGAATATATATTCAAAATATGTGAAAAAACATCCAAAATGTTTTTATGATATGAAACTCAAAATAACATAAAACCTTGGTTTGCGAGCATAGCTTGTTCCAGAAACATGCTTGTAATCCAAAGCACTCGTATGTCAAAGTGAGTTTCCCCATACGAAATAATGGAAATTCAGACAATTCATTCCACAGCCTAAAAGTATTCATATAAAAATGATTACAATACTGAAATATAATACAAAATAATAAAGAAAATACAAAATATAAAGACAAACAAATTAACCTGCACTTACCTTTCAAAACCTTTATGGCTAGTGTGAGAGGGCAAGACGAGGAGGGTTATTGAGTAGGACAGCTTTCACTATCACCAAGGGAATCACCACTGTCTATTGGCTCAATGGAATCTTTTTCTTTTCATGCAAACAGGAAACTATCCAATGATACTTGCCTTTGCCTCCTTTCGAGGATTTCGCAGAAATGTGACATTGGATTGAGGATCACCCACAATCCCACAGTGAGAAACAGAGAACCATTGGCTCAGTTGGGATCATGCAATGTTCGGCATCACCTACTAGTCATATTGCAAGACGTTGCTTGTTTATCAAGTTACAATTTATTAGAAATGTTTGCTCATCTTGTGGAATACTCGCAGAACAAGTTACTCACAATGCAAAGTTTTACTGTACCTTCTTAATGGAGAGTCAGAGAAGATACGATGATTTTGTAACAAGAATATAGTCCCTTTAGGAGGCCAAACCATAATATTTGAAGAGGGAGGTCTGAGGTTTTCAGATTAGGGAAATAGGCGAAAACAATTGAAGTATCGATCAAGATGTTGCATGGCTTGAAAGATCTAAGTAGCACCAAAGAACTGAAAGTTCACCTTTCTTCTTCCCAAAGAAACTTCAATATTGACGCTGGCACTTTCGGAGTGGGGGGTAAATGTGTGGAGTTAGACACCTTGAGGGAGGGCCGCGCACCGCGTAGTCTGGGTGAATGAATGGTGCCTCCAGGAAGGGTACAGAACCCAGCTGGCACTGTGTAGGGGGCATCCCCAGGCACCTTAGATGTCTCTTTTCAACACACAGACTGAGAACACAAGGAAAGAACAAGGATGGACTTTGTAGCAGGTTTTCATATGTGAGACTTGACTTCTTTCAGTGGTAAAAGGAGAATAATAAAACTTAACCGCTCAAGACTCCTCCAGGTTGCTCTGTAGAGATTAAGGCTTTTAAGAACAGCAAACATCTTCAATGTAGAGGCAAAATCATTCACAGAAATGATGTTACTTGGTCACTGAAAATGAGAAAACAAAAGAGACATTTGTGGTCACTGAAGTGAGGTTAGGTCCTTCGTCCTCTGGGGCGAGTTGTGACACAGAGTTAAAACAAGGAAGTATCGTGGTCACTGTAGCAGACCCTTCATGCTCACCCATATCCCCAGGATCCCTTTTACTCAGCATCCTTCCTCCAGCTTCTGTGTGCCTTTGCTTCCAGTATGGGGGAGGAGGGGCTCCTACAGCTCCCTTCAGAGTTTGCCCCTTAGGCTAATGGTGCCACTTTTCCACTTTGCATGGAAATCTGGAGGTGCTTGGGAGAGGATAATCTCTAGGGAAGACCCCCACGCTAGGACTGACTCCCGCAGTTGTGCAAAAGCCTAACTCTTGTGCCTTGAGGCCAGACAATGGTGAGACGTAAGTTGGTCTCCAGAGTTCCTGTAGTCTCAGTTTGACTGGGACTTTGCCTGAAGTCACACTCTCTTTTAGACTCTTCCTTTCCCTGTCCTGTTTCCCCATGCCGTTACAGGATTCTCCTGGAAGCTTCCTTGATAAACTGCTAGCACACAAGCTCATGTCTCCACGGCTGCATCTAGAGAACTGGACTGGACACAAATATCCACTAGGGAGAGGCATGATTAGAATGGACACGTGGGTGATGCGATGACTATGGAATGTTCCCACTTGCTAAGAATCCAGTGTTGTAGATCACTGGATACATCAATGTCAATTTCAAAATAAAGTCCATTCTGCCACAAAATCTGGATGCTCTTACAAAATTAGATTCTTTTTTAGGTTACTGGTTTGGGGATTTCTATATAAAGTTATAGGCTAAGGAGAAAAGTTAATTGCTCATGCAATCCAGATGTCACCTGGAGCCCTGCTGTGCAGGGAAATTAGGTTCAACTTGGCTGAACCCCAAGTCTGAGTCCTGAGAAAGTGAAGTCCAGCCAACCATCTCTGCGTGAGTCAGTCTCCACTTCCATGGGCTTCTCTTCTTTTCCTTCCACCCACATCATTTGCCTCATCCTGCTGATAATTTCAACACTCTCAGTGGCTTTTGAATTATTGGAGAAAATGGAATCATAAGCTTTGTAGAATACCTCAGAAAGAAACACAACCGTAGCAGAACTCCTGCAGGCTAAAAAAAAAAGAAGGAAAGGAAAAGAAAGAAAGGAAAAGAAAGGAAAGGAAAGGAAAGGAGGAAGGAAGGAAGGAAGGAAGGAAGGAAGGAAGGAAGGAAGGAAAATGGAAGGAAAGAAAGAAAGAAAGAAAGAAAGAAAGAAAGAAAGAAAGAAAGAAAAAGAGACAACGAAATAGAAAAAGAAAAAGAGAGAAAGGAAAGGAATAGAAAAAAAGAAAGAAAAGAAAAAGGAAAAGGAAAAGAAAACAAAAAAAAAGTCCTTGAATAGAATCATGACGCAAGAGAGCTAATAGCTCTCAGTGAGAGCAGAGGTGGTGTCCATTCATTCTGCACAGAGCTTTGTTTTATCTATGAATATTTGCAAGTTGAAAGTTATTGAGTATACAGATATATTTTAGGTAAAAATAGAAGAATTCCAGACCAAGTGCATGAGTGCATGCTATATGTCATACACACACACACACACACACACACACACACATATGAAGGAAATATTCCAAAATGTAAAGGTAGCACTGAGTTTTGAGGTGATGAATGATTTTAAAAGCTCAGTATTTATTGAGGTACGGTGTAAAGTGTTTAAACTATAGAATTTAATTAATTTTTTAAACATGTGTTCCCTATGTCGTCTTAGGGACGACAACCTACAGGTTGAGCTACCTGGAAGTCTCCATTGTGTCTCTTTTAGTCAATATAACCCCCTGCATTCCTCTATACCCTTTCTGAGAGAGTTACTCTCTGACTTTTACCATGTAAGGCAATTTTTATCATCTATATACTTGTGGTAATATTTTCAGGATTTTCTACAGAAAACGTGGGTTGTTTTAATAATTACTGCATAGAGCAAAGTGGATAAAAGGATAGCTTTATCTAACAGTCTAGGTGTCTCATATTAAGGAGGAAAGTGATTTCCAGAATTCCAAAGCACGGGCCGCTAGCAAGGAGGAGCATAGGACAGTAGGATATATTTGCCAATGGGGTAAAGGGAGCAGAAGAGGGTTCACAGCCAGAGGGATCTTGTCGAATGAGGCCTGCGTTTCCACCCCTGTGCTTTTGCTGTGAGGAGAGGCTCTCGGTGCTCATGGTGTCATCACTCTTCCGGACCTTTTGCTTTCTAAGCAGTAAAATGGGATTACAGGTTTCAAGGATCCCGTTCTTACTGACCTACCTCAGACCCATGTATTTCCAGCCTGTCATTATTCAGTTGAAGAGTCTGATGTTCCTGAGGAGAGGCAAATGATTGCCTCTGAAGAGCTTTGCTGGCAGAAAGGAGCACATCACTGCTAGGGTGGTCCACTAATTATCTTCAAGTCTGTGCTGAAGTCTACAGCGGCAAGACTGGGAGAAAACTTCATTACACCTGTAAAGCCCTTCATTTTGGAAGGGGTCTGATGACGGGGAAGTAACCATCCTGCCACAATTGAAAAGCTCTGCTTCAGAGCGCCTCCTCTTGAAGGTTTCAAAGTTGGGAAGAATTTCTGAGACTCTGAGATGAGATTTTTCAAAGAATCGCATTCTGCCAGCCTGCCACCATCTTCAAACTCGGACAGTTCTTAAATAGGAGTTTTTGTGCTGATTCCTGAGGGCATTTTCTATTAAGATTGTTCATTTGTCCCCGAATTTTAGAGGCAGGAGGGGAAAAGTGTGTGTTGTGGTACAGCGAGAAAATAAATTACTCATTCAGTAAAGTCCCATGTTAGCACCTTGGCCTGGGAAATTACATGTCCTTAAAATTTTGCGACACCCTTCTTAACATAATGAAACAATATTTAATAGAATAAACGAGAGATTTGGAGTCAAGCAAGGTCCCATTCAAACCACATGGAAAATTATCTCGGACAAAGTGCATTTAGTCAGCACCTAAGCCTAACAGATTTATTATTTTTTTCAGCTGTAAATCAGAAATAATACAATTTTCTCACAAAATTATTGTGGGGATTAAATTAAAAAAAACAGAAAAAGAAACTAAAGCATCCAATGGAGACTCTAGAAGTGTTGGTTTCATCTCTCTCTGTCTTTAATGAGATATCCTAAGAAAGAGATATTAAGGGAACTAGAAGATTCACAAAGCTGGTAACACATTTTTCATTTAGGCAGAAATAGTTTCAAAAATGATCTTCCAAATTCTCGCTGTACAAACTTGGACAGGTTACTTATCCTCTCTGATCCTTGGTATCCTCATTTGAAAAAGGGGATTGGGATTAACTACTAATTTGTAGGTTAAGAGAATACATAAGATAAACATCTATGAAGTTCTTAGTGCAATGCCTCACACTTAGAACAAAATCAATAAAAAACAGTTTTGTTATTTAGATTAGACTTTAGCTGCTACCTATTGTTCACACAAGTGGAGAGGGATACTAATATTTTCATGTTACATTAAATGAAACTTCTTATATATATAAATATGATGATTTCGGTCAATATGAGAACATTTCTTAAGGGTGGTATTAGAACCTGAGCCACAGTACTCAAAACCTCTGCTCAGTGTTTACCCCATTGACTCCTTAGATTTACATTTCCTTCTTAATTTGGCATTGTCTTATTAAGAATCTCTTAATTGGAGGGCGTCTGGGTGTCTCCTTTGGTTGAGCGTCCGACTTTGGCTCAGGTCATGATCTCACAGTTTGGGAGTTTGCGAGTTTGAGCCCTGCATCGGGCTCTGTGCTGACAGCTCGGAGCCTGGAGCCAGCTTCAGATTCTGTGTCTCCCTCTCTCTCTGTCCCTCCTCTGCTTGTGCTCTCTTACTCTCTCAAAAACAATTAAACATTTATTTATTTATTTTTTAAAAGAATCTCTTATTTCAGTAAGGACATAGAATTCTTAACATTAGCTGGAAATAATAGATATTCCTATATAGAACGGAACTCCTTAGAATTATGTGTACATGTGTAAGTCTGTAACCAGTCCAGTCTCAAGGAGAGGAAACCTCTATTTGTTAAACCACGAAGGGAAATTAAAGGTTCAGTGAGAAGGACAGTGATGACAACATCCAATTCCAAAGGCAAATGCTGTGCCCTTTAATCTTGAAATGCCTTTATTAAAAGAAGAGTTCATTCCTACATCCATTATCACTCCTTAGAATCCATTTGTCTCGTGGTGACCTATGTAATACATCATATTCTACAATTCATAAAAATACTTCATTCTCTCTTTTGGCACATATCAGTTCGTGATCTGAAAGGATGAATACTTCAATAATATATCTATGCTGATAATTTTGTTTTGTTTTATTTTGTTTTAAGTACACTATTTTTAGAGCAGTTTTAGGCTCATGGCAACATTGAGCAGAAGACATAGCCTGCCCCATTATCGACATTGTGCTGTACGGTGATACACTTGTTACAGTCTATGAACTTGCATTGACACATCATTATTACCCACAGTCCATAGATTACATAAGCGTTCACTCTTGGTGTTATATAAACTGTGGGTTTTGACAAATACATAATGACAGGTTTCCATCCTTGTAGTATCATACAGACAAGTCTCACTAAAAATCCCCTGAGTTCTACCTATTCATCCTTCCCTCCACTTTAATTCTTGGCAATAACTGTATTTTCACAGGCAACGTAGTTTATCTTCTCTGGAATATCATATGGTTGGAATCACATAGTAAGTAGCCTTTTCAGATTGTTTTTTTTTTTTTCACTTAGTAATACGTATTTAAGTTTCTTCCATGTCTTTTCATGCCTTGACAGCTCAGTTCTTTTTAGCTCTGAATAATGTTTCATTGTCTGGACAGTCCACAGTTTATCAACTCACCTACTGAGGGATATCTTTGTTGCTTCCAAGTTTTGGCAACTCTGAATAAAGTGCAGGTGCAGGATTTTGTACGGACGTAAGTTCTCAACTCATTTGGGTAAATACTGAGAAGCGAAATTGCTGGATTGTGTAAGAATATTTTTAGTTTTGTGAGAAACCACAACTGTCTTCCAAAGTGGCTGTACCATTTTTTATTCCCAGCAGCACTGAATGAGACTTCTTGTTCCTCCATATCCATACCAGCATTTGTCAGTATTTGTCTAGAATCCGTCTTCGTGCAGTGACATATCGGTTCCTATCAGGTTTCCTTTTAATTTGTGTCGTTTTCCATTCGTTTTAGAAATATATTCTATTTTGACTATTTTTTTAATTTTATTTTTTATTTTTTAAAATTGACATCCAAATTAGTTAGCATATACTGCAACAATGATTTCAGGAGTAGATTCCTTAGTACCCCTTATCCATTTAGCCCATCCCCCCCCACAACCCCTCCAGTAGCCCTCAGTTTGTTCTCCATATTTATGAGTCTCTTCTGTTTTGTCCCCTTCCCTGTTTTTATATTATTTTTGTTTCCCTTCCCTTATGTTCATCTGTTTTGTCTCTTAAAGTCCTCATATGAGTGAAGTCATATGATTTTTGTCTTTCTCAAACTGACTAATTTCACTTAGCATAATACCCTTCAGTTCCATCCATGTAGTTGCAAATGCCAAGATTTCATTCTTTTTGATTGCTGAGTAATACTGCATTGTATATATATACCACTTCTTCTTTATCCATTCATCTGTCGATGGACATTTGGGCTCTTTCCATACTTTGGCTATTGTCAATAGCGCTGCTATAAACATGGGGGTGCATGTGTCCCTTCGAAACAGCACACCTGTATCCCTTGGATAAATACCTAGTAGTGCAATTGCTGGGTCATAGGGTAGTTCTATTTTTAGTTTTTTGAGGCACCCCCATACTGTTTTCCAGAGTGGCCGCACCAGCTTGCATTGCCACCAACAATGCAAAAGAGATCCTCTTTCTCCACATCCTCGCCAACATCTGTTGTTGCCTGAGTTGTTAATGTGAGCCATTCTGACAGGTGTGAGGTGGTATCTCATTGTGGTTTTGATTTGTATTTCCCTGATGATGAGTGATGGTGAGCATTTTTTCATGTGTTGGTTGGCCATCTGGATGTCTTCCTTGCAGAAGTGTCTATTCATGTCTTTTGCCCATTTCTTCACTGGATTTTTTGGTTGGGGGGTGTTGAGTTTGGTAAGTTCTTTATAGATTTTGGACACTAACCCTTTATCTGATATGTCATTTGCAAATATCTTCTCCCATTCTGTCAGTTGCCTTTTAGTTTTGCTGATTGTTTCCTTCGCTGTGCAGAAGCTTTTTATTTTGATGAGGTCCCAGTAGTTTATTTTTGCTTTTTTTTCCCTCCCTCCAGAGACGTGTTGAGTAAGAAGTTGCTGTGGCCAAGATTAAAGAGGTTTTTGTCTGCCTTCTCCTTGAGGATTTTGATGGCTTTCTGTCTTACATTGAGGTCTTTGATCCATTTTGAGTTTATTTTTGTGTATGGTGTAAGAAAGTGGTCCAGGTTCATTCTTCTATATGTCGCTGTCCAGTTTTCCCAGCACCACTTGCTGAAGAGACTGTCTTTATTCCACTGGATATTCTTTCCTGCTTTGTCAAAGATTAGTTGGCCATACGTTTGTGGGTCCATTTCTGGGTTCTCTATATTCTTCCACTGATCTGAGTGCCTGTTTTTGTGCCAGTACCATACTGTCTTGATGATTACAGCTTTGTAGTACAGTTTGAAGTCCGGGATTGTGATGCCTCCTGTTTTGGTTTTCTTTCTCAAGATTGCTTTGGCTATTCGGGGTCTTTTCTGGTTCCATACAAATTTTAGGATTATTTGTTCTAGCTCTGTGAAGAATGCTGGTGTTATTTTGATAGGGATTGCATTGAATATGTAAATTGCTTTGGGTAGTATCGACATTTTAACAATATTTGTTCTTCCCATCCAGGAACATGGAATATTTTTCCTTTGTTTGTGTGTGTGTTCTTCAGTTTCTTTCATAAGCTTTCTGTAGTTTTCAGTGTATAGATTTTTTTACCTCTTTGGTTAGATTTAGCCCTAGGTATTTTATGGTTTTTGGTACAACTGTAAATGGGACTGATTCCTTGATTTCTCTTTCTGTCACTTCATTGTTGGTGTACAGGAATGCAACCAATTTCTATGCATTGATTTTATATCCTGCAACATTGCTGAATTCATGAATAAGTTCTAGCAGTTTTTGGTGGAATCTTTTGGGTTTTCCATATAGGGTATCATGTCATCTGTGAAGAGTGAAAGTTTGACTTTCTCTGCATCTATTGAGAGGACCATATGGTTCTTGTCCTTTCTTTCATTGATGTGATGAATCACGTTAATTGTTTTGCAAATATTGAACCAGCCCTGCATCCCAGGTATAAATCCTATTTGGTCGTGGTGAATAATTTTTTTCATGTGTTGTTGGATCTGGTTGGCTAATATCTTGTTGAGGATTTTTGCATCCATGTTCATCAGGGAAATTGGTCTATAGTTCTCCTTTTTAGTGGGGTCTCTGTCTGGTTTTGGAATCAAGGTAATGCTGGCTTCATAGAAAGATTTCGGAAGTTTTCCTTACGTTTCTATTTTTTGGAACAGCTTCAAGAGAATAGGTGTTAACTTAAATGTTCCTTAAATGTTTGGTAGAATTCCCCCGGAAAGCCATCTGGCCCTGGACTCTTGTTTTTTGGCAGATTTTTGATTACTAATTCTATTTCCTTACTGGTTATGGGTCTATTCAAATTTTGTATTTCTTCCTGTTTCAGTTTTGGTAGTGTATGTGTTTCTAGGAATTTGTCCATTTCTTCCAGATTGCCCATTTTATTGGCATATAATTGCTCATAATATTCTCTTATTATTGTTTTTATTTCTGCTGTGTTGGTTGTGATCTCTCCTCTTTCATTCTTGATTTTGTTTTTTGGGGTCCTTTCCTTTTTCTTTTTGATCAAACTTTGCTAGTGGTTTATCAATTTTGTTAATTCTTTCCAAGAACCAGCTTCTGGTTACATTGATCTGTTTTGGTTTTTTGGTTTTGATAGCATTAATTTCTGCTTTAATCTTTATTATTTCCTGTTTTCTGCTGGTTTGGGGTTTTATTTGCTCTTATTTTTCCAGCTCCTTAAGGCATAAGGTTAGGTTGTGTATCTGAGATCTTTCTTCCGTCTTTAGGAAGGCCTGGATTGCTATATACTTACTCTTATGACTGCCTTTGCTGCGTCCCAGAGGTTTTGGGCTGTGGTGTTATCATTTTAATTGACTTCCATATACTTTTTAATTTCCTCTTTAACTGCTTGGTTAGCCCATTCATTCTTTAGTAGGAAGTTCTTCAGTCTCCAAGTATTTGTTACATTTCCAAATTTTTTCTTGTAGTTGATTTCGAGTTTCATAGCATTGTGTTCTGAAAATATGCACGGTATGACCTCGATATTTTTGTACTTACTGAGGGCTGATTTGTGTCCCAGTATGTGGTCTATTCTGCAGAACGTTCCATGTGCACTGGAGAAGAATGGATATTCTGCTGCTTTAGGATGAAATGTTCTGAATATATCTGTTAAGTCCATCTGGTCCAGTGTGTCATTCAAAGCCATTGTTTCCTTGTTGATTTGTTGATTAGATGATCTCTCCTTTGCGGTGAGGGGGGTGTTGAAGTCTCCTACTATTATGGTATTACTATCGATGAGTTTCTTTATGTTTGTGACTAATTGATTTATATATTTGGGTGCTCCACATTTGGCACATAAATGTTTACAATTGTTAGGTCTTCTTGGTGGATAGACCCCTTGATTGTGATATAATTCCCTTCTGCATCTTTTGATACAGTCTATTTTAAAGTCTAGATTGCCTGATATAAGTATGGCTACTTGGGCTTTCTTTTGTTGACCATTAGCATGATAGATGGTTCTCCATCCACTTACTTTCAATCTGAAGGTGTCTTTAGGTCTAAAGTGGGTCTCTTGTAAACAGCATATAGATGGAACTTGTTTTCTTATCCATTCTGTTACCCTATGTCTTTTGATTGGAGCACCGAGTCTTTTGATTGGAGCACTGACGTTTAGAGTAAGTACCGAGAGATATGAATTTATTGCCATTATGATGCTTGTCGAGTTGGAGTTTCTGGTAGTGTTCTCTGGTCCTTTCTAATCTTTTTGCTTTTGGTATTTATTTATTTATTTATTTCCTTATTTATGTATTTACTTATTTATTTATTTTTTTCATCTTTTCTCCCCTCAGAGAGTCTCCCCTTAAAATTTCTTGCAGGGCTGGTTTAGTGGTCACAAACTCCTTTAATTTTTGTTTCTCTGGGAAACTTTTAGTCTCTCCTTCTATTTTGAATGACAGCCTTGTTGGATAAAGGATTCTTGGCTGCATATTTTTCTGATTCAGCATATTGAATATATCCTGCCACTCCTTTCTGGCCTGTCGATTTCTGTGGATAGGTCTGCTGCAAACCTGATCTGTCTTCCCTTGTAGGTTAAGGACTTTTTTTCCCTTGCTGCTTTCAAGATTCTCTCCTTGCCTGAGTATTTGGTGAATTTGACTATGATATGCCTTATTGATGGTCGGTTTTTGTTGAATCTAATGGGGGTGCTCTGTGATTCCTGGATTTTGATGTCTGTGTCTTTCCCCAGATTAGGGAAGATTTCTGCTATGATTTGCTCACATAACCCTTCTACTCCTATTTCCCTCTCTACCTCTTCTGGGACCCCTATGATTCTGATGTTGTTCCTTTTTAATGAGTCACTGATTTCTCTAGTTCTTAAATTGTGCTTTTTGCCTAATCTCCCTCTTTTTTTTCTGCTTCATTATTCTCCATAAGTTTGTCATCTATATCTCTGATTCTCTGTTCTGTCTCATCCTTCATAGCCACCACAGCATCCATCCATGACTACAGCTCAGTTATAGTATTTTTTATTTCATTTTGACTAGTTCTTACTTCCTTTATCTCTGCAGCAAAGGATTCTAATCTATTTTCGACTCCAGCTAGTATTCTTATTATTGATTCTAAATTCTGTTTCAGACATCTTGCTTGTATCTGTGTTGGTTAAATCCCTGGCTGTCGTTTCTTCCTGCTTTCTTTTGGGGTGACTTCCTTCGTTTTGTTATTTTGAAGGGAGAAAAGGAATTAATGAGGTTGAAAAATTAAAATTAAAAAAAATTAAAAATATTAAAATTAAATAATTAAAACACACACACACATGCACACACACACACACACACAAAATCGAATAAATGATGCTAGATCCTAGGTATGTTTTGGTCTGGTTGTTGAAAGCGGTTTGACAGGTTAGAGAAAAAAAGGGGAGAAGGGAAGGAAATTGTTTGAGAATTTGAAAAAAATGAATACATTGAGGTAGACTAAAATGCGATGATGGGAGTAAAATAGAATTTGAGGAAATGTACACAAAAGTAAAGAATATAGTAGAAAAAAATAAAAATATTTTTAATAAAAATTAAAAATAAAAATGATTTTTTCTCTTTCTGAATTCAAGAAAAAGTAAAGAAACGAAAAAGAGAAAAAAGAGAAAAAAAGGAAATCATTTGAAAATTTGAAAAAGTGAATACAATGAAGTAGACTAAAATAAAATGATGCAAGTAAAATATAATTTCAAAAAATTTACACAAAAGTAAATACTATAATAAGAAAAATTAAAGAAAAATATTTAATAAAAATTGGAAATAAAAATGAATTTTTTCTCTTTCTGTATTCAAGAAAAAGAAGTAAAAAAGAAAGAAAGAAAATTGAATAGATGGACCTGCTAACAGATTGAAGTAGGACTGAAGTTGCTTTGTTTTCCCCTAGAAGTCAGTCTATGTAGCGCTTTAGAGTCCATAAACTAAGCAGGCGGTGAGACTTGTGTTCTTGAAGAGCGAGGTTGGCGCAGTTGGGCGGGGCTCAGTGTAACGGCTCCGCTCTCCACTAGATGGCGCTGCTGGCCTACTGGGGCGGAGCGTTGCAGCGCTTGTAGGTGCGTATGCGCATCCACCGGAGAGGTTAAAATGGCGTCACCCAGACACCCAGGCTGTTCTCCTGGGTCAGCACTTGCGCACCCATCCTCTGTCTTCAGCTTTCGTCCACTCCCCGCTCTTTCACTCTCCGTGACCAGGTCCCAGGCAGCACCTCTCTCCCGTTTTGTCTCAGATGCATCTCTTTTCCCCGGCCCCTTACTTCTGAAGGACTGCGGCTTCGACCCGTTCCGCCCCTCTGCGGGAGGGTGTCACCGAGCAGTGGCCGAACGAGCAAGGGCCGAATGTCGGCCGCAGCCAGGAACGCTTGCTGGGCCCTGCTGCTGCCGGTGCCCCGAGACTACGACCAGGTGCCGCCCGCCCCAGAAAAAGTTCACGAGACGGTGTAGCAGCAGGGATTATGGAAAATCGCAACACACATCCGGCACCAGGCTTCACCCTTAAGGACCTTGTTCCAGCACCAGCGAATGTGGCCGCCTTCCGGGGTCTGCCGGGACCAGGTGGCTTCAACGGTCTCTACCAAATGTCCTTCCAGCAGTGGAGCCGCTTTTCCCCGTGTGGCCCAAGAACCTCCCGGACCCCACTCTGCTCCTGGGGCTTCGCCCTTCCCACCAGAGCACCGCCAGGTAGGGAGCCGCGGAGTTGCAGAGTCTGTGCTCCCCTTGTTTACAGTCTTAATGGAGTTTAAACCCTCTCCTTTCTCCCTTTTTAGTTTAGTCCCTGCAGCTGTTTCCAATTTTCCACTTTCTCTCCAGCTCTTTTTGGGGGGAGGGCTGCTTTTCCCGTATTCCACACTCTCCCCCCTGTGTCCAACCTCTCTCCGCCCGCAAAAGTACCTCCCTGCCAGCTTCAGCTTCTGGCTCCCCAAGTTCACCTCGCCGCACCGCATACCTGCTGAATTCGGTGGTTCAGGTTGTGCATATTGTTGTGTGAATCCTCAGATCAGTTTTCTAGGTGTGCAGGATGGTTTAGTGTTGGTCTGGCTGTATTTCATGGACGCGAGACCCACAAAAAACTTCCATGCTCTTCCGCCATCTTGCACTCCCTATTCTATTTTGACTTTAATGATATTTTCTCTTTCATTTTGGGGGCTTTTTTTCATTAAGGACACCAATTAGGTTTTTGGTGGACACCTTTATCCACTGTGATATCTCTTTTCTGTAGTTATATTAATATATGAGTATTTTTTTCTCCATATCTTATATTCTGCACGTTAGCATTTTCTTCTTGTCAGCAGTTTGGTTGCCATCCATGTTTATTTATTTATGTTTGTCTAAAAATGTATATCTAATTTTTTTATAACTGTAAAATTTTGTCCTCGATTTTTTTCTTTAACACTGAAATCTCCATCTTAATCTCATCTTGTTCATTTTTCTTTCTCTGAATTTTTATCTTATCTTTGAACCCTTATTTCTTAAATTCGTGGTCTCATTTAGTTTATTTATAGTCTGAAGCACTTCTAGGAACTTTTGCTTTCTTATGAAGGCTTCTATTTTCACCTTTCAACAGAGTCTTCATCTATTTTTGCCATGCTATAGGTCTCGTCCTCATTATTTTACTGCCCACGCTTGGAGAGATGCATTATGGCCCCCTCTCTTTTTTATGTCTCTTTTATACTGGAAACACTTAACTAAGCAGTAGTGTCTGAGTTTAAAACAGTGGGAGAATTCTCACTGACTCCCTTTCCAATCCAGTTGAAAACTGTTTTTATTTTTTTAGAATTTAAAACTTAAAGGTCTTGTTTATTTAGCCAGAGGGGTAGAATAGAGTGGGAAACATTGGGATGTTGGAGCCTGCTCATACCAGCCATGAGAATAGGTTATTAAATATTCAGTATTTTTTGTGAGACAGCTGTTAAGAAACATGGCCATCATGAAAAATTAAATTATATTAGTTTACATATAAATATCTTACATTATATAAAAAAAAAAAAAGTAACACATCCTCAAAACTCATCTTTCCTGATGACTTTATTTACTACCATCCGTGCTATTGAGGTTATTTAGGACAGTTTTTTTTGCATTTAATGACATCACATTCGTTGCTTGAAATTGGCCATGATCAGAGTTTTTCCATCGTGGAAATTGGCAAATGCTACAGATCAGGCCCTGACTTATTGTTTTGTTGATGATCTAGACTCAATGAAGTGATGGAAAGAATGTTAATAATGCAGGTAAGATTTCAATGTGTTGTGTTTTTTACCATTACATTGTGATTAGCAAGATAATTGAGAAAATATTTTTTGGTTTGTTCTGGTTTGTTCTAGTTTGGTTTCAGGAGTAGAATTTAGTGATTCGTCACATACATACAACACCCAGTACTCATCATACCATGTGCCTTCCTTGATACCCATTACCCATTTAGCCAATCCCCTAACCACCTCCCTCCAGCAACCTTCAGTTTGCTGTCTGTAGTTAAGAGTCTCTTATGGTTTGCCTCCCTCTCTGTTTTTAGTATTTGGAAACTACTATCCTATTCAGAAAGAAGTTGTTTGCTTTACTTACAAATGATGAATATCCTTGTGGCTTCACTTTATTCGTATTTAATAAAATAAAGAAAAATATCAATGAACATTCATGTGGGAACTATACCTGTTTATTAATTGCAACCACAGTTTAGTCATGGGTACAAGAGTTCAGCAAAGTTCAACGAAAACATTATGAGAACCAACTGACTCTATGGAATGTGTGGCATAATCTATTATTACTTGTAAAATCATAATTATAAATTTATCATTTTTAACTTCATGAGTGTCTCTTCCCCCTGCTGCCTACTCCCCTGAAAATCTTATTGTGGTTGTCTCTTCCCTCCTCCCTCTTCCTCCTCCTCCTCCTCCTCCTTAGTCTCCTCCTTCTCCTTCCTCTCATCTTTCTTCCCTTTCTCCTTCTTGCCACCTCTTTGTCTAAACCTCTATATACTGCTGGAGACAATTAGATTGGGAAGTAATAATCCTTTTGTCTATTTTCCTATCTTTCTTCTAAAATTAAAACCTTGAAGTCTTGTTCTTAGCTCTGCTTGGACTGAGAGGTGGTCAGGGTGGAGTTTTCATGGAAATTGTTACTTCTTCTGGAACTGACTACAGTAACTGTCCTTCTACCCCTTTCCAAGTTGGACATGTGTTTTAAGTTTTGTGTGTTTCTGTGTGTGTGAGTGTGGATGTGTGTTTCAGGAGAGAAGGGTGGGGTATGTTTACCTTCTTTTCTTCTTACGTTGGCCCTTGCGTGTCTTCTGTGGAAGGTAGGTTTGGAATCGCTTGGATGCTTGCCAAGCCCAGTATATTAGCTTTCTATTACCAAATAACAAATTACTACAAACTTACTGCCTTATGACAATGTACATATTTCATTTCTTACAATGTCCATGGGCCAGGACCCAGGGCTTTGCTGGATCCTCGAATCACCTCTGATGCACTTGGAAAAAGTTGTTCATTTTATTGATCGATTGGCAGCTTTAATTTCTTTGTGGTTGTATGACTGAGTTCCTTCTCCTTTTTACTAGCTCCCAACCAGGGACCACTCTTAGCAACCAGAAGCCATGCTCAGGTCCTTGCCCCCAAACTCTGTAGGTGGTTTACAAGACGGTTGTTCATTTTCTTCAAGACCCCTTCTTCCACTTGATCAAATCAGGTCAATCCAGGATAACCTCTCTTTTGATTAACTTCAAGTCAACTGGTTAGTAACCTAATCACAGGTGTGATAGTCCCTCGTATTTACAGGTTCTACCCACACTTAACAGGGATGGGGTCATTATATAATGCATGTACGTACATAACGGGTTGGGAATTGTGGGTGTGGAGTCGTTTATAATCCTGCCTACCATACTCAGACTCGCTGATTGTTAATACTCTCAAAGTTTCTTACTGGCAACCAACTTATTCTATATTCTTATGATTGCTCCTAGTTTATTATAGCTGCATTTTTTGTTTGCTTGCTTGCTTTTTCCTCTTGGGAAGGAAAAGAAAAAAAAAGAAAGGAAAAGGAAGATTTTGAGGTTTGGCTTTACTGTGCTATTTTAATCTTGAATAAATAACTGCTTCTATTTATTATTTGCTATATTTTAATGTTCCAAATAGTTTTTGCATATAATGGAATAATATTTATGCAAAACCTCCTAACAGATATTTTATAATCCCTCTTACTTCCTTCTTCTGCATCCCTTCATAAATTGACATCTAAGTCATGAATACTATCATGTGAAGAAAAGAAAAGAGGGCCAACCCTAGAATAAAGAATTCCAAGGGAGGTGTGATGTAGGGAGCGTTCCCAGAGAGAAAGAGCAAATAGCACCTTTTCAGAAGGGAGGAGTAAAGAGATTTGGAAGGATAAAATGAAATAAAGATAAAGCCTGAGACTCAGTAACAGAGTGTTCCCTGCCATAGTCTCCAGATACATTGAGAAGTAAACCAAGGGCAAGATGGGCAGTGGCTGAGAGGGTGTCTATGGTGAGAAGTGAGCTGACTGCTGAGTCCCTGGCAGTCTGTACTATAAGAAATAGCTGAACAGGTACCAAGGCAGTGAAGTGAGGAAACCAAGTCTTTACTCTGCCAAGAGGCCAACCCATGAGTTGCAGCATCCGTGAACACTTCAGAAGTGAATGCAAGGAAGGCAGAGCCCGATGGCTAGAGAAGAGGCACAAGGAGCTACACTTCACCTGTGGGTCAACAGCATGGGGAGTAGCAGCATGGAGACGGGAGATTCCCTGAGGCTATGTGAACTCTCCCTGTGTCTAGATGCCACCTTTGGAAGAAGGTGGGAGAGGAAGAGGACTTTCAGAAAGAAATGAAAACCTTGTCTTACCTTAACCCTAAATGAGACTGCTTACAATAGGAGAAACATTATCAGATTATTAGAAAGTGTGCCATTATTTCTAACATCATTGGAAAGAAGAATGGCAAGAAAGTTTGTATTTGTTACAGAGACAGGGAATCTAAATTCCATGTACATTCTAGGTTGTATCGCATTAAACTGTGACCATATTCTTCATGCATTATCTCACGTAACCATTCCAGAAACTCCATTACTATTCTCATTTTAGAGGAGATTATACTCAAATGAAAGGAATCTTGATAATTTGGGCTACATCAAAAAGCTAGTAAGTCAGAGATGTGAAATACTGTTCGACCCCAAAGCGGCCTAACTTAATCATCTTGATTTGTAACACAGGATGCATATTGTTTCAGCAACAATTTGAGTGACATCATTGTGGGCTTCAGTTCTGGATTCAGTACATTCACTTCTCATTTGGACTCACAGATACTCACAAAATATATTAATAGTTAAAGTTTAAAGGAGAATATTGAACTGCCAGATGGCTATCTTTATATCTTTGTCCACATCAGGACTTGGTTATTGGCTCTGCTTGAAGAGAAAAAAGTCAGGCTACATTAAAGATGCTTTCTTCAGAATCCTTCTAACTCTTCAAAATGGTACTACACGTCTCTTTTAGTATTTCCACAGTGCTTGGTTCCAGATAGTTTCTTTTACCTAGACCTATAACTGCAAGAACACAAGCCCAAGGAGACAGAATTGGGGTCAAATTTAGTCTACTTCCATTTGCCACCTTTAGCACAGACAACATTCATCTTAAGATCCAGTGGTGGCCCTGGATTGCAAATTTCTGATTGCCCAAACTCCTGTAGACTCTAGATCCTGAAGGGCTGAAACTGTCTTGGCCTTGCTTAACTATCCTGCCTTCAATTACCTCATTTCTGTGTGTTTTTCATGCTCCATTCTATGTCATTCTTTTTGTTCCTTCTCTGAATGTCATTTTACCCATAGGCAGAGGGTTTGATTTACTAGACTGAATCATGGTTATGTATATGCTAACTGCTGCCTTTTAAATTTGGTGGGAATGAGTGGAAAAAGATTCTGATGTTTTCTGAACTGCACCCAAATACAAAATAGAAATCCCAAATGTTCTGGGAAAATATACTTTCTTATGTCTGAAAATTTAGCCATCTCCCAATGGAAACTCTTTAGGGATGCATCAGTATTTGGCTCTGACCTAGATATTTGGACAAAATGTTTAGCCTTGGCCTCAACATTGGCCTTTGAAAGATTCAGGCTGAAGACTCGTGCAATTTCATACCTTTTTTGGTATCCTTAACCATGTGATAGAGCCATGTGATGACCCAAGTTACCATCATCCATAAAACCACATAACCAGAGCAATAAAATGATCAAGGGATTGCATTCTAATTCATTGTTCATATATGGATATTCACTTTCAAATATAAGTACATATTTTAGATGTAACTTGAGGTGAAAAATCTTATGTGCTTTACATAAGATAAAACAGCAGTCACTTGCACGTAAATGTACATTTATTATTCCAACCGTAAAATGCTATAATAATTAATAATGATCTTGTAAATTGTTAGTATTGTATGCTAAACATTATTAAGACATTTTAAGTAATTAGATGAGTGGAAAGTGATTGGCAGAAAATACTAACACTATGAAGGAGTATGTTAGCTACCTAACTTAGAAGAATGTTATATTCTTTTCAGATCAAACTATATTTATGAAAGTTAAATAACAATGCAAGGCAGGGGCGCCTGGGTGGCTCAGTCGGTTGAGCGTCCGACTTCGGCTCAGGTCATGATCTCACAGTCTGTGAGTTTGAGCCCCGCGTCGGGCTCTGTGCTGACAGCTCAGAGCCTGGAGCCTGTTTCAGATTCTGTGTCTCCCTCTCTCTCTGCCCCTCCCCTGTTCACGCTCTCTCTCTGTCTCGAAAATAAATAAACGTTAAAAAAAAAAAACAATGCAAGGCAGAAAAATAAAGTTTAAGTTAAATCATGCTTCTAATCCTTATAGGATTATTTGGTGTATTCATATTCACAACATTAAACAAGATAGTTTTTAAGAATTGTATTTAGTTTTCATTTATTGAATTATACTTAAGCCCTAAGTCAGGCAAGAAAAAGTCCTATTGAGGAATTGTTCCCATTTTGTGAGAAAGAGTCAAAAGAAGAATGTCAACTTATCCAACTTTTTATAGAATGGAAAATCAGAAAAATGTCATGCAATTGTCATTGCCAACGGAACAAACACGAAAGCTCTGAATGATTCAGGCATCACATGCATTCAACTTTTTCACACTCTCAGCTGTGTATTTGGAAAGTAATTATAGCAATGTGTAATAGAACAGATTTACTGGCTGTGAGCAGAAAGATAGTAGCTGTTTTCCTTTCCCTTTGAGCCATAGAAAAGCTCCATGACATAGTAGAAATGCTGAAACTTCTTGTCTGCACTTCTACAAAATGTTCAAACAAGATGGAATAGCAACTATGGAGTGTTTAAAACAAAAATGCTTGTGGGGCGCCTGGGTGGCTCAGTTGGTTAAGCGTCTGACTTCAGCTCAGGTCACGATCTCACAGCTGGCGAGTTCAGGCCGTGACAGGCTCTGTGCTAACAGCTCAGACCCTTGAGCCTGCTTTGAATTCTGTCTCCCCGTCTCTCTCTCTGCCCCTCCCCTGCTTGTGCACTGTCTCTCCCTCTGTCTCTAGAGACAGATGGTGAGTGGGGGAGAGGCAGAGAGAGAGGGAGACAGAATCCAAAGCAGGCTCCACGTTCTGAGCTGTCAGCACGAACCGGACAGGGGGACTCGAACTCAGGAAAAGCGAGATCATGATCTGAGCCGAACTCGGATGCTTGACTGACTGAGCCACCCACGAGCCCCTAAAACATTAAAAAATATTTTAAAACAAAAATGCTTGAAATAAAGGAAATCTTAATGCTGAACTTTGCAAAGAAGAAAAGCAAATGAACAACAGATGAGTGCTTAAGAGAACAGGTTATTTATTGGACTCTCCTAAAGAATAAAACCAATTCATGTTTCTAGAGAGTGAAAGCATTTCTTACGTGTATCATACAAGAATAAAGAATAATCATTTCATTTTTCTATCCTAGGAAAGGTGCATGGATTGAGGGCAACTTCATAGAGAACCAGAGTAGTGAGTCCCAAGCAACGTGCCAAGATTTATGCCAGCCACTACCTCCATGAAACTTAAGCAATTTCCAGCAACACTTCATTTCTCTCTTCTCAACAAAGCTGTCCCTGATGATCTGTATTGACCTGTTCAATTAGTTATTCAGCCTAAGAGCAAACACATTTCTGACTGAGTGACAGGATCCACCACTTATGTTAACTTGTGAGGAAAGGACACTGGGAATTTGTGAAGTACACACTAGTGTTATTTGCATAAACAAGTTATTACCATAAAAAATGTTTCTGTAAGTGTTCAAAAATGCCCCGTGTCTCTTTCTTCCCCAAGAAGCTGCACAAGACAACAGAGAGCCCAAGGAAAGTCAGTTACCTGAAGTTTTCATTTTGAGTGTAAGGAAAAGGAATTCTTCATCTTGAAAAGCCTGAGGTTTAGCAAATTTCAACTGGTTCTAATTGAACCCTTCCCTTCCAAAATGATCAAGAACAAAAGAGTAAGGAGAGGGATGTCCACAGGAATCTATGGCGAAACATGTCCGAGTTTGAATTACCAGACATTTGGGTTTGCAATCCTAAATCTTGTATTTCAATGCTGTGTGACCTTAAAACTTTCTGAGTCTCCGTTTCCTCTTCTATAAAATGGGAATAGTATTCTATTTCTAAAAAATAGAATCTACTGTGTAAGATCATTAGGAGGGTTAAATAAACTAATCTTTATAAAATGCTTGCCAGTTAGCTATCTTTGCATGACCAACATCCCAACACTCACCGAATAAAATGAAAACTAGTTCTCATTTCTCTTGAGACTGTGGGCCGCTCGATCTTGCTGCTGCCTGTATCAGTTTGGTTGATGCCAATTGGTTCACACACATTTCTGTCGTCAGGTGGAGGCTGGCTGGTCTAGATGGCCTCATTCACCAGCCAGGAGATTTACCAGATGTTGGCTGGCTGTTAATGTGATTCAGTTAAGTGGGCCACATACCTCTCATCTTCCAGATTGTTGACTCAGGCGTGTTCTCATAGCAGAGACAGAAGTTTAAGAGATTACGTGCGTAGGGGCCCCTGGGTGGCTCAGTCGGTTGAGCATCCGGCTTCCGTTCAGATCAGGATCTCTCGGTTTGTGGGTTTGAGCCCCGCGTGGGGCTCTGTGCTGACCACCCAAAGCCTGGAGGCTGCTTCAGATTCTGTGTCTCCCTCTCTCTCTCTGCCCCCCCCCACAATCTGTCTCTCTCTCCTTCAAAAATAAACATTAATTGTTTTTTAAAAAGAGATAACGTGCATATACTCAGGGCTTCTTGAGACCTATGCTTGAAAGTGGTATGTTACTTACACCATATTCTGTCCATCAAAGCAAAGCCTATGACCAAACCCAATATCAGCGGGGAAGGGCATTCTGCCTCCAAGACAGGAACTACAAAGTCATGTGGCAAAAGTCATGGAAACCATGGGTATCTAGAGGTGTGAATAATTGTGATTATTTATGCAACATGGCACAATGGTTGGCACATGGTAAGCTTTCAGTAAGAGATGACTCATACTTTGTGCAGTAGATTGGAGAGGGTAGGGGGAGAGGGTAGGGAGAGAGGGTAGGGAGAGAGGGAGGTAATCTATGAGGGTGGGATGCTGGCTTAAGAATGAGGGTGCAGCTGAGAAACCATAATGGTGCTCTGGTCTTTGGAAGCAATCCTGAGCTCTCGGGGTGTGCTGGACACCAGCTCCCCCCGTATCTTTACCTTATCAAAGTAATCAAATAGGATGTTTATATCATTTTTTTCAACTACAGGGCACTGTTCAAATATTAAGAAATCCTCAAATTCTGACTCTGCAGCTGAGCAGAAAATGAATAATCCTATATTCCCCAAAGAGCCTCCTTTGTCACAATGGCAAAGTGATTCATCCACCCAAGGTCACTGGTAAATTGAAATCTGAGCCAGGACTTTAAGGGAGTTACTATCTCACAGCTAAGTGTTTTGACAAGGTGGGATGAGCCAGGTTAATAGAAAAAGCCACTTATAAAGGGGATATTCTTTATCCACACACTTTGCTGGAAACCTTAGCATGAAGATTGATAGCAAGTTGGAAAAATTGCAGGGGAAAAGGGAAAGGCATTACTGAACGTAAGAAGTATAATTTGGTTTTAAAACACCTCATGAGATATCAACGGGACCTACTGAAAGGGCCAGAGGGCGTTGTAGTGGAACGGAGCAAATGGAAGAGTTATTTTAGGAGAAGGGAAACAGGGACCAAAATTTGGGTTAAGAAAATTCATTATAAACATGTCACTCATTACAAATGAGAAACATTGCAATCTTCTACCAGCCAAGCCCCAAGCAGGTGTATATCAGCTTCACACACACACAGACCAAAGGCGCATGCACAGATCTTTTATTTATTATTCCTACTTTTTTAATGCCAAACAGACCCCTCCTTCTCTCTTTGGGATATCCCTTGAAGGCTTGTTTTATGGACCCTTATATTTCCCCCCACAATTATTTTATATTTAAGGAGGCATAGAAGAGGCCATGTTGTTAATATTGTTGTACAACTACCTCTTACAACCTCCTCACCTCCTTCTGAAAGGGGTCTGAGGAAACTAGGTGGTCCCCTTGCGATTCTCTACCACTTGTGGCCTCCGATCATTTATTGGACTGCAGATCGCCAGAAATAATACAGATCTACCCCTTGTACCAGTCTCCATCAAGCAGCATGAGATTTCCAGGATCCTCAGTGCATGTGGCATGCTCAGGCCTAAATGCCCAGGACTCTGTAGGGTGGGGGAGCATCTCAGCTCCTGGCCTCCAGCATTCTCTACCACCTTCCAGGTCTTACTTTCTCCTTACCTTTCACCATGTGTCTTCATATTTTACGAACTTTGATTTACTAAGTCATCTGTTTGATGTGTTTATTTTGTCTCCCTGGTAGAATGTAAGTCCTAATAGCTAAGATAGTGTATGGCTAATAGGAGGCATTGATAAATATTTCTTAAACTAGTAAATGTTGACCCATGCCTGTGTAAATTTAGAGTTTGGGTGAAAAAGACCTAGGAGGTACACTATTATATTAATATGAACATATTGCATAATTATGAATGCTGGTAGAATTATAATGGGTATAGACTCAGATAGAAGTGGGTTTCAATCCCGATAATGAGATGTAAAGGTGATTTGTGTCACTTCTGGAGGAAGCATATTATAGACTATTATAGCATATTATAGCGTATTATAGCATAGGAAATGTCTATTATAGACATTATAGAATATTATAGCATAGGAAATGCTGTAATACTCTTCTGTCAGTGCATGGTGGTCAAAATACCTTCTGCCGGCTTGGTTCCTTGAGCTACTAAAGAAGACAATGACCCCAGTAACCTACAGTGAACATGAAACGTAAACAATAAACAAGTGTCATGTTAAGCCATTGAGATGTGGGAATTGCTTTTTACTGAAGCATAACCTGGCCTACTCTGACTCATACACAGTGTGGCTTCAGAAGTTTCTATGAAGATATTGATGCTATACAACAGAAATAATAAGGCTACCCCCACAAAACTATAATCAAATTAAATAATATGTATAAAGCACTTATTATGACCATTTGTTTCACAGTATGTCCTCAATAAAGTGTAAAAAGATAACAACTACATACGGCAGAGATCAAATATCCGTAACCTGTCACCAAGTTTTCCAGCCTTCTGAAATCACATTTGCGTTCAATATCCAAGGAAAATCGTTCCAGTCTTTATACTGTGGCACTTCATACTATCGAATTTTATACAGTGAATGCAGAAGGCAATGCCTTCCCCAGTATTCTTTCAGGAAAATAAGAACGGGAGAGATTGGACGATGATTGCATTGTTTTGGTTGCTACCATCATTGCTCTCTTCAAAGTAATTTCCAGCTTTGCATTTGCTTTGGTCCCCTCTGCTCACGTCCTCTTTGATTTACCAGCTGTCCCATCTCAGTGAGGTCCATTTCACTCCAATACATGGATGATGCCTTCTCTTCTTCACTGGCCCAGCTGCTAAAATCAATGCCCTCAAATGGTTAAAGTGCTTGGTCCTTTAACCAAGCAAACAAGATGCATCTTGTTGTGTCTATTGCAAATCTTGCAATAACATTAAGTGCATGACAAGCATTCAGCAATTTCTTCTTGCTTCCTTATTTGTGTGCTGCATTCATTTTTTTTTACATCAGTCAAGGGTTAGCACTTTTTTTTTTTTTTAAATCAAGGACCAGATATTAAATACTTTGGTCCCTGTCACAACCATTCGGCTGCTGTTGTGGTGTGAAAGTGGCCATAGACGTTATGTAAACAAATGAGCATGGCCGTGTGCCAATAAAACTGTATTAAGAATAAAGACAGCTACTGGATTTGGTTCTCAGGTTGCTGACTGCTGATTTAAGTTATTCCAATTGCCTCCATCCTACCAGAGAACATGTACATTTGAGACATTTCCAGAGACATTTTCTTCAACTTCCCTCTGTTTTTGTTTATTTAACAACTTTAGTGGCCATCTGCCGTACCCTCGGCTCTGTGCAACTTTCTGACCTATGAGTCAAGTAACCCACAGTCCTGCCTTCTGGGGTCTCTTCATCTATGGGGAGGACCGAGATGGAAATACAGATAACAATTCAACTTGCTATGAGAAGCTGTATAATAAACATTTTTTTCTCAAATCGCAGGAACCTGGATATTGTTCTGGAGAGAGTTTATTCCACTCTTCCAACCTCCCGGAAACACTAACACACATCAGCCTGCTGATCTCACAAGTATGTTCTCTGTCACAGGAATTTGAGGAAGCCATCATTTCCATCTTAAGCAGAAACTGAGACTTTTTTCTTTTTCCTTGTAATTACTGGTTGCTTCTGACCTTAGAAAAACAAGAAGTGAAAGGAATCAAGAAACACTTCCAAACAGAATTCCTTTCAGTGCTCAGAGCCTCCGTTTAAGCGACAAAAACCTAGGGATGAAAGTGTCTGTCTGAACTCGTGTCTGTGCCTATGAGGTTGAAGCAGACCGGTGGCGGCCCCAAGTGACCCATGCTGCCATCACAATATTACCTTATTAGAGAGTCGAACCTAAAAAACTTATGAACATAGAATACTTTTTTAAAGCACTCATTCCTTCACTTGCCATTTGCAGAAACCATAGTAAGCGTTTCATAAGGGTGAAGAAAGTGCGTACTGTTCTTTACTCATAGGGATGCTCTGCTAACCCTAGAAAATGTGGAGTAAGCGGAGAAGCGAACAAGAGCTGGAGCCCCGCCAGCCCTTGGTGCTGCTTCCTGATGGCTGCACCAGATGTCTGAATCGACCTCAGCAGAAGGGCCAGGTGTTCTTTTAAATTTGAAATTGCAAGCAGAAACATAAGACCTTTTTTTGTCTTCTTTGAAGGGAAGGGAATTAAGAAGGAAGGCGTTTAGAGGATAAAAAAGCCGTGGTCATTGACCTGACTTGGTTGGAGGCTTCTCAGCCAAATCTCTGATAGAATACCATTTCCCTTTCCTACTCGGAGATAGCGGGGGCCTTATGGTCTCAGACCTCTGCCCTCTCTTCCTGACCACAGAGAAGTTCTCAGCCGATCAAAGAGGACAAATGCTCCAAGGAGACAGCTTTGCTTCCCTGACTGGAGGACACACACACCTCCCCGGGGGATTTCCTCTGGACTTTCTCTAGTGGCATGACAGCATCTTAAAAAATGTCTGGACTTAAAAAGGCAAAAAGTCAACATTCAGGCTATGTTAAGGAGGAGAGAAGACAGGCTGGTCAAAATTATATCCACTAGACATGCAGTCAGTGAGCTAGCGGGCTCTTCATAAGCCAACAAACATAAAAAAAAAAACACACACACACACACACAAAAAAAACAGGACGTGATGGTCTCCGTTGGCCGGATTAGAAACAAGGACACTGCAAAAGGATTTTCCAAAGGTAGCTTTGAGTGGGTCTACTCTCCTTCCAATAGACTGTTCTGCCTGTTAAATAAATCCTTCAGAGGATCAGGTATTCTAAGTTTTTTATTTTAATGGCCCTTAGCCAGAGACATTCTTGTGGCCCCGATGAATGTTCTGTAGCTAAAATACTTCAGGGATTGGCAAAAAGCCTGCAATATACACCTCCTGGAAGTGTTACTTCATCATGCACTTGCCTGGACTGCAAGCCTGCTTCTCTAAAGAATTTCTGTAACCTTATTGCATTCACCTCCAAGAAGACACGATCAGCAGGGAGGAGACGTGCAGAACGGCTGCTTCGTGCCTCAGACTCCAGCCCTCAGAATGAAGTCACCGAAGAAGTTAACATTAGCCTTGGCCCTAGATTTCTCGTTCTCTAGATCAGCACAGTGCCCTTAACTGCCCCCATCCTCATGCATAGGCTTGTCCTCAAACACCACACGTAGAGCCTTCTGTCTGTATCTCACGTGCTGCCTCGAGACCCACCTGTCATTTGTTATTTGTCCCGTACTCTTGTCTGGGTTTTAGAATCATTCTTGCCTTCAGTCCGTTTCAGTTCAGACATGACCTTTTAGAATCTATCTCCCTTGCCTTGGCTGGCCATCGGCAGGGTTGTAGAAATGAGTTTTTCTTTTCTCCACAAGCCACACAGGAGAGCGGCTATTTCTGCGTGTTGGAGCAGACTGTGGTGCTGGGGAGACAGTATTTGCTTTGGAAAGAGGTGATGGCTATCTTCTACCATGCCAGTTCCTGATAGTCTTTCTTTCCTGAAGAAGGACTAGGTCGCTGGTTTGGGTGATTACAACAGGACAGAGCTGAACATGGGGTCCTGAGGCCCAGGAGAAGAGAGTAGAATCCTATCTGCGGTTCGATGCCGGTGTGGCTGAGAGAACCATTTCAAGTCAGAAACTTGAGAAAAACAAAAGAGAGTAGAGCCGTGGGGAGATCAAACAGAAATAGAGGAGGGTACACACCTGAGGAGTGTCCACGGCTTTATTGGCAGGGAAAACCCAGGGCAGTGGTGCATAGGATTCCTTTGGATTAGGAGTTGGAAAGTATAGTTTGTGTCTATGGAGGCGAAGAGCCAGGACAAACCTAGACCGCTCACAATTAGAGCCTGTTTCTATTCTCAGATACAAAATTAGCTAATTTGTCATTTATTTGCTTTTCTCCCAGCCATGTGATGGCCAATTATCACCCATTTTGTATGACTGGGTGGTAATTTGAACATAAATTTAGGGAGGCCCAACGAAAGGAGTTAAGAGTATTCTAGTTATTGGAGCCAACTTGGCACCCCTAATGCCTCTCTCTCCACTCATGGGTTAGTCTCTGTTCCAAGATGACTTTCAAAAGTTTACTTTACCTCTCTAAGCCTCAGTTTTATCTTCTGTAATATGCAGATGGTAATGTGTATGTTGCAAGGTTGTTTAAGGTTGAGCGATAGAATGAGTACAAAGCACTGAGCCCCAGTGATGGATACAAAGTACGTAGCGTTCAATACTCCAGCTCTGGGGACTTGTTCTGGCTTCTGCTTCTTATCCTCACATCCTGAGCTGACAGCTCTGCTCCGATGCCTCAGGTTCTGTTAATTTGAACTTAGTTTCTGGGTCAGCCTAGACCTCGACTGTACTCTGTGCCTCCATCTGTCCTATGTCTGGCTTATCCTTAACTTCCCAGGAGTACTCATTCAGCTCTATATTTAGAACTCCCTGGACACAATTTCACCTGTTTATGGCTTCATCGCCCAGATCCTACACAGATGTGGCATCTTGGGGATGCACAATAGCTGGGTTGGGTATGGTCTGGTAGGGCAGCATGACAGCTTTGGCTATGGGTGACACAGAATGAGCCAAATGAAAATGCTCATTGCACAGGCTTGTGGGTAAGATGACAGTCCGAAAGCTGGATGGTCAATTCTGAAAGCACAGAGTTCCTGCCAGAACCTCTTAGGAAGATAGATCATGAGGTATGTGCACTATATACCAGTTTTTCTGATGCTGTTTGGGATTTCCTGATTTTTTAATATACTTCCCTCAGTAAAGGGAAGAGGCTGAAGCCTCTCTTGGACATGGAAAGCACTGGGTTTGTAAATTGGGTAACAGATCTGTGTTCTTGCATTAAACCTTTAGGCTAGCTCCTAGGCCATATGCATATCAGCATGGTGGTGGCAACGGCATCTCATTTTGGTTAATAGTAATCAATAATCTTGTCAAATGCAGGGTGGGATTCTTATTTTTAAGATAGCATGTTGTGGGAGGCTAAAAAATGTGTTCTTGAGTTTTCAGCTTCTAATCCTTGAAATCTGTAAATGTTACCTTATACAGAAAAAGGGTGTTTGCAGCTGGGATTCAGTTAATGATCTTGAGAAAGGGAGAGTATTCTGCATTATCTCGGTGGACTCTAAATGTAATCACAAATATCTATATAAGAGAGGGAAGGAGATTATTACTATAGACAGAACAGGAGTAAGTGGTGGGACCTTGGAAGCAGGGATGTGGCCCTAGGCCAAGCCGTGTTGGCAGCCCCCAGAAGCTGGAAGAGGCAAGATATGAATTCCCCTTCAGAACTTTAGGAAGGAGTGGAGGTCTCCAGACACCTTGAGTTCGACCCAGCGGTAGTCATTTTGGACCTCTGGCTTCTGAAACTGTGAAAGAATAAGTTTCTGTTTTAAGCCACTAAATTTGTGGTAATCTGTTCCAACAACCAAAGAAAACCAATGCACATGCTATTTCTCGACTTACGACACATGTAAAGCCTTGGGATCAACCTTCTTAATCCATACAAGACATCCGAGCATATCATATATTCAAACGTCTTCCTCACTATAAAACAACTGTGGGCAAAGTATGTCCACATGGCAGAAGAAAATACATACGGACTTCCTGCTTCAGAAAACAATACTGATTATAAATGACATGCATGGGAGGTTATACAGACAATATGAAATAAAGATGAAAATAAAAATAAGACATGATCCCATCACCCAGAAATAATCTCCAGTTTTTGGAATGTGACCTACATCCTTTCAAACTTCTTTCTCCAGCTACGCACACACGTGCTTGCACACCTACTCACATATAATCATGCTGCATTCTGAAAATTGGATCAATACTATATATTTTATACTGTTTTTTTCTACTGAATGTTTGTGGAGTTAATTTCTAGTTAGTATATGCATACATCAGCATGTTTTTAAAAATCTTTTTCAATGTTTATTTATTTTTGAGAGACAGAGACAGAGCATGAGTGAGGGAGGGGCAGAGAAAGAGGGAGACACAGAATCCAAAGCAGGCTCCAGGCCCTGAGCTATCGGCACAGAGCCCAAAGCAGGGTTCGAACCCACGAACCGTGAGATCATGACCGAAGCCATAGTCGGACTCTTAACCGACTTAGCCACCCAGGCGCCCCGCATACATCAGCATTTTTAATGGTTGTATAATTATATTGCTATATCCTATTCTTTTTCAGTGAATGATCATTTTCTCAGACGTTTAGTTTCCAGTTTTTATTTTGATAAGCATCCTCTGTATATGTTTCTCTGAACTGGTCTGAACATTTTTTTCTGGTACAGATTGCTAGAAGCGATACTGCTGAGTCAAATCTATGCATGTTTGTGATACTGACCTATAGTGTCATAGCACGATCTCCAGGTTTGTATCACTTTATTCCCCAAACAATAGCACAGCCTTTCCAACAGTGATTTTTTTTTTAATGTTTTTATTTATTTTTGAGACAGAGAGAGACAGAGCATGAGCGGGGAAGGGGCAGAGAGAGAGGGAGACACAGAATCGGAAGCAGGCTCCAGGCTCTGGGCCATCAGCTCAGAGCTCAACGCGGGGCTCGAACTCACGGAGCTCGAGATCGTGACCTGAGATGAAGTCGGACGCTTAACCGACTGAGCCACCCAGGTGCCCCATCCAACAGTGATTTATAAATTAAGGTTCTTTGGTTGCAAGCAGCCAAAAAGAGTGCTATCTAAAGGAGAAAAGGATATAGTAAAAGTGGGACTGAGGTATCTCATAGTTACCCAATGGCCAATGGACCCATGACCAAGGGGGGAGGGGGCTATTCTTTTCTCTAGAGATCTCCCAGAAGGAGATGCTGACCCATCCCCCTTTTATATCTTTGTGATTTAAATTCCCAGAAGGCCTGGCCCCTTGCTCACTCCCTGGACCCAACACTGCCTGCAGGGCAATGCAGTAGTGTATTTTGATTGCCCATTTCCCACCAGAGGCTAGAGCAAAGAAGAAATAGATGAAGAAATAGATGGCTTCCACAGTGTGCACATCAAAGAGAGGCCATCTGGGGGATGAATTCTACTTTATGTCCAACCTTCCCATGGTCCGTTCTGAAACCAAATTAATAACTGGAGCTAAATCTACAGAAAGAGAGCAGTGAGGCATTTACTGCTCTTCTTGGAGCATGAATCACCTGCGGAGATAAAGAATGGCATCGAGACTCCTGAGAATACCAGCCAATAATGTAGACGCTAAGAGTAAAGAATGGTGACCAAATTTCCCTCAGTCATGCCTGCTTGTGGTTTCCCAAATCATGTTCTGTATCCTGTGTAGTCTCCTGTTTGTGATCATGCTTATGTTAGACACCAAATCAGCTATGTGGACTAGAGAAAAAACACCTCTTACAGAACGAAAGGCATATTTCTTTCTAGATGATCTTCATACTACACTTCATAGGGGATACAAATTGACACAAACATTATACTAAACCTCAACTCCATTGCAAATACTGATAAAAAAAAAAAAAAAAGGCACCTGGGGCGCCTGGGTGGCTCAATTGGTTAAGCATTTGACTTTGGCTCAGGTCATGATCTCACAGTTCGTGAGTTCGAGTCCCACATCAGGCTCTCTGCTGTCAGCATGAACCTGTTTCGGATCCTCTGTCTCCCTTTCTCTCTGCCCCCCCTCCCTGTCTCTCCCAAAAATAAACATTTTTTTAAAAGGCACCTCAAATTTTACTGACCCCACCATTTCCAGACCTATCCTTTTATCTCATTGGATATCAATGCCCTTTACCAGGTAACCTAAGCCCACATTCTGATTTCTTGATCTTTTCTTCACCACCACAACCCATCCATCTCTAGATTCTACTTACCAGTAATGGATAACACATTGATAGCATTTACTATACGTTGACTAGGCCTCTATGCTTGTTGCAAACATTAACTTATTTACTTCTCACCACACTTCTAGAAATTACTATGATTATCTTCACTTTGCAGATAAGAGAACTGAGACACAGCATCCCAAGTCACAGAGCTAGAAAGCGTTTAGAGCAAGTTGTCGCCTTTAGGCAGTCTGGCTCCAGAATCCACACTCTTAACTATTAGAGTTTATGTTCCAGTGATTTTTTTTTTGAATCTCTCCTCTTTTCTTCATTTTTCTTTGCTCAAGTCTTTATAAAAACTGACTCAGCTTTGATCTTGATTGCGGTGGCTGTGGTAGGAGTCTATATATGCGACAAAAGTTTCATAAAACTATAGACATGAAAAAGCTGATAAAATTTGAGTAAGGTCTGTTGTCTGGTCAATAGTATTGTGCAATGTCAATTGCCTGGTTTTGTTAATGCATTATTGTTAAGTAAGTTGCTACCATTAGGGGAAGCTGGTTTAAGGATATATGGGATTTCTGTATTATTTTTGCCACTTATTGTGTATATATGATCATTTCAAAGTAAAAAAAAAAATCTTTTAAAGTTTAAAAAAATAGAAGCCTTCCTGTTTTTCATCTCTGTGTCCCGTTCTCCCTATCTTTTCTCGCTGTGGCCAGATGTAGCTTTCCGATTTCATCCCATCATTTCTACCCCTGGTTCTTCCACATAGCCCATTGCTCTGAAGGATGGAATATTCATTCCTTAAGTTTTTAATTTTTTTATTTAAAAAAATTTTTTTGATGTTTATTCTTGAAATAGAGAGACAGAGGGGCACCTGGGTGGCTCAGTCGGTTAAGCGTCCAACTTCAGCTCAGGTCACGATCTCGTGGTCCATGAGTTCGAGCCCCGCGTCGGGCTCTGGGCTGATGGCTCAGAGCCTGGATCCTGCTTCCGATTCTGTGTCTCCCTCTCTCTCTGCCCCTCCTCCATTCATACTCTGTCTCTCTCTGTCTCAAAAATAAAAATAATCGTTAAAAAAAATTAAAAAAAAAAAAAGAAATAGACAGAGTGTGAGTGGAGGAGGGGTAGAGAGAGAGGGAGACACAGGGTCCAAAGCAGGCTCCAGGCTCCAAGCTGTCAGCACAGAACCCAAAGCAGGGCTCAAACACCTGAATCGTGAGATCATGACCTGAGCTGAAGTCAGACGCTTAACCAGCTGAGCCACCCAGGCGCCCCTCATTCCTTAAGTTTTTAAAGTTTTAAAGACCTGGCCCCAGGCTAGATTTCTAATTCCACCCCCTTGCCAAGCCCTGCATTTAATACTGAATTCTCATACTGCAGTTCCTGCAGAAGTAATTTTTTCTTTCCTGAATGTATCCTGGAATCACTGCTCTGGGACTTTGCTCCTTTGCTTTTCCTCATGCCTGGAGACCTTTCCCAAGACTCTCCTTCCCTCTGCTGGTGCTGCTTCCTCCTTCAAGCTGAGTGGGAGTTCAGAATTGCCTTCTCTGGGATTCTTTTCCAGACCACCTTTCTTTCTCACCTGAGTTGAGTTCGACCCCTCCGAGGTCCCCGTGGCACCTGATAAGTGCCTCCAGCCTGGCATTTCCTAAGCTGTGTCACGTCTACCTGTTAGTCATCTGTCTCCCGGCACATTCCCTGGGGACTAAAATAAAGCTACCTCACATATAAAACCCTACCACATAGTGGGTCCTGAAAAAGTATGCTTCCTGAGTGAAAGAAAAATAAATAGATCCCGGATTGACCACTTCCTACCTTGTCAAAGGTCTTCATTCACGTGATACTAACTCAAATTCCTTTTTTTTTTTCCATCACAAAACAATTAATGTACTTCTATGCTGCCATCCTCAGAGCCACCTTTTAATTATTCTTTTTTAAACATTTTAAATGATGTTTGGGAGAATTCATAAACATACAGAAATAATTGCAAGGGCTATCAGTTGATGGGAATATAAAAAGTGTATGGTATTCAGCTTTGATTTTGAATTTTTCTATAGGGCAATACGTCACATTCACATTCATTCGATCACCCCAGGCCTGATTGCTTTATAACATTTCCTCCGTTATGTAGGCTGCCTTTTATGCCAAACAAAATATACGCATAGTTTCAGGATCTTTAAATCCCAACGTAAACTTTTTTTTTTTTTTAATTTTTTTTTTCAACATTTTTTATTTATTTTTGGAACAGAGAGAGACAGAGCATGAACGGGGGAGGGGCAGAGAGAGAGGGAGACACAGAATCGGAAACAGGCTCCAGGCTCCGAGCCATCAGCCCAGAGCCTGACGCAGGGCTCGAACTCACGGACCGTGAGATCGTGACCTGGCTGAAGTCGGACGCTTAACCGACTGCGCCACCCAGGCGCCCCAATCCCAACGTAAACTTAATTTTTTGTTCGCTTTAACTACTTGGGATTTTCAGTTTATTTTGTCATGTTTACATTCTACAGAAATTTAAGGTAGCTTTAACCTTCAATATGTTCTCATTTTAATCTTTCGGGTATCATGTGGCACGGACTCTGTCCAGGAAAAAAGAACTCACCGATTTGAGGTTTGTCTTCTTTTTGATACACAAAGCATTACTCTTAGGTGGTTGGATGTGACCAAAAGTCACTTACAATTATTTGTATTTGTTCACCGTCTGAGATCCTTCAGTATACAGAGGAAATGATAATTAATGGTAGATTAGTCCAGCCAGACACCTTTCATTCTCAGCAAGTGTCTCCAGTTAGTTTGAGAATGTGGCCTCTTTCAGAACATCCCAAGCACAGTTAGATCACCCTCCTTTACTTGGAAGCCCAGGTACAGTCAGGGAGATTTAGGACACATGTTCCAGATGGGTTACGCTGAAATACATTTGGTAATTATGGTTACAAATACTTTCTCCAAAGCGAGGATCACGCGTGAAGGAATTCTGAGATGATTTTGTGGCATTTGTTCCAAATAGAAAAGAATAATTTCTTTAAAGAGTAAGGAAAAGAACTCAAAGCCAAGAGTGTTAGGTTGAAACTTAGAACCTACATATAGCTCTCATGAGTCAGTGCTCTGCAACCTGGAAATGCCTTCTGGGGTTGTCAAGATATTGAAAGAGAAGTCTATGCTTTCTACACCGGTGTGCTCTTAACGGTGCAGTTCTAATGCTAGGTTTCCTGAAAAGTCTGCGTAGGTTTAGTCTTCCATTCCTCTGAACTCCTATGGCATTGGTAATAAGACAAACCCTTAGGTACTTGCCTAAGCACATTACATATATTACTTCATTTAATCATCCAAACCACCCTTCGAGGTGGATACAATATTGCCATTAACTGCATTTTTCAGACCAGGATGCTGAGGCCCAGAGAGGGTAAATAACTCGTCCAAGGTCGCACAGCTCGTAAGTGACAGAGCATTAGACTCAGGCAGCGTGGCTACAGATCATCAGTTCTTAGCTGCCCTGTTCTGTCACTTTCCATTCCACTTGTGCCTCTGTCAGAGCACTGACCCTGCTAGAAAACACTTCATGTCTGAGGATGTCATGCACAGTCTCCTTTGGTGATGTAAAGCCTTTGTCTTATTCATTCCTATATTCCAAATGTCAAAAAAGTACTGCCCATTGTTGGCTACGTAAATAGTTGTTGAATTAGTAAATGCCACTTGTATTGATTCAATCCTTTGGTTTAACAGTAAGACTTAAATACAGGTACAAGAACAGAAATAATGAAAAGGTGAACTCGTTATTGTGTGCAATAGGGAACGGCATACTCAAAGACCCTGTGGCAGGAAGGAACATGGACAGCAAGAAGAAAAGAGCAAATGAAGGATTCAGATGATCATGGAATCTCACTGGCTCTGTCCTCTCTCTTGCCAGTGTTCATGGGTAGTGTGGAATTAATGGCAATTGACAGGTTCCTGATCAAATGTGTTCTTTGGAATAAATTACATTGCATTCTCTTCAAGATAATGAAATCATGTTTCAAATGATTCCCATTTTCTGTCTCCCAAAAGAGACCAGTCTACACAAGCAGGCAATGGAGAGAGTTTGAACAGTCTAATGTCCTTTTTTTAAAAAAATTTTTTTAACCAAAACATTCTGACTTGAAAACTCTAAAAATTAAGGAAACTTGGGAAAATAGTGACCTTACTTTTGTACTCAAGTCCAAGGTCTAACAGATGCTATCACTGTGCTACCAAAAAGAGATAGCTGCTGAGAAGTAAAGAGCAATGACAGTCCTTTCTTTTGGAAATTTAAAAAGCTGAAATTCCCTTCCAGGAACAGCGAGGGCTACTTTGTGTTCTACATTACTGCCGCACTGAGAGAATTCTAGGAGGAAGAACAGATCTTGTTCTTTCCTTAGCTTTTAAAAATAGGTCAGGATATCAGAGCTGAAGTACATGTTTATCTTGCTCTCCCAATTTATCCTATTCTATTTTATAGCCTTCCTGTTTGTGTGCGTCTCTCTCGGGGAACCACACGGAAAGCAAATGTCTAGTGAGCAGTTTTTCCTCAGAAATAAAAATGTAAAGGCAGTATGCATTCCTCGGTAAACCTCCCGCCAGGGGACATGGGGTAGGAAGGCAACTTTCAAACAGGTTTTTCCAGAAACCTAGATAAACCGTGAGAATCGCTGGAGTTGTCTCTTGAGGGAAGCCATAAAACGCCATGATGTTGAAATGAGTAAAGGATTTAAGAGACTGTGCAGAGGGGCACAGTCATTTCCCCAGCACATTAGCGTACAATGCCACGTTTGCAGTGCAGATGGCTTTGTTCTCCCGGGAGAGGTATGAATGGATAGCCGTGCTGCGGGTGGTGGATGCCTGGTGGGTTTCCTAGAGACCACTGAGATACCTCAAAGGCCCAGTAACTGGAAGAGAAAACAAAACCCAAAAAACATTGCTCCTAAGTCTGACGCGGGTGAGGTTGCCAGCGTATGGCTCGCAGATTGGGTTGCTTTTCTTTGGTATATGCTTTGGTAACGGTAAGCAAGGATATTTAATATTGGCTGGAATTGTGTTCGAAGCAAAATATGACTGAAAGCCTTCGTATTTTATTTTATTTTGTATTTCATCTTATTTTATTTTGCTGCTGATGACTTAGAAGACTAGCGTTGGATTTTTGAAATCATCTAGATTAAAAAAAAATGTTTTTACTGTATATTTATTTTTTGAGAGCGAGACAGTGTGAGCAAGGGAGAGGCAGAGAGAAAGGGAGGCAGAGAATCCCAAGCAGGCTTCACTCTGTCAGTGCAGAGTCTGATGTGGGGCTCAAACTCACAAACTGTGAGACCGTGACCTGAGTGGAAATCAAGAGCCAGATGCTTAACTGACTGAGCCACGTAGGTGCCCCCCGAAGTTATTTATATCTTAACCAGGATTTCCTAAGCTGAGCTGAAAGTCTTTAAAGATGACTTCAGCTTTGGCGTAGGATGTTATCTAATGGCTTCATACCGTGTACTTTACCTGTGAGTTTCATAAATTACCCCCATTCTGTAAACTCACACTAAATAGTCACCATCCTTAAATGGTCATGGGTCTTCATTATTTAAAATCTTATCTGGCATTATCTTTTAAAACTTTTAAATTTTGAACTAACTTCAGACTAACAGCAAGATATCAGTAACGGTACACAGAATTCCTGTTTACTTTCTGCTAAGGTTCGTGCAAATGTCAACCTTTATCACCTTTATTACTTATTTCCTCTCTTTCTCTTTTTGAATTGGACACTCTCCATTGATATCTCCTACCATTTTAAAATTAGCTTGTTAAGTTGCTGCTTAAAATCTTTGTTCCCTTGTAATTTGCATCGTCTAAAATGTCATGCCAAGAGCGAGGTAATTTATCAATTCTCAGCGAACTGAATATAACGCACCCATCATTTTCTTATCCAGCATATGTAAATAAAACATAGATGTAAACCAAAGAATGTCAGGAGTGGGTCTGATGAGAAATAAGGGTAGGAAAAAAATGGGCCTAATTCCTGCTTCTTTGTATTTGGGTTTCAGAGACATCTTATTTCAAAGAACGCTGAGCATATCTGTGGTTACAGATCTGTATGTACCCTTAGGCCAGGGAAGTGAGAAGCAGTAGGAGGCAGGCAGTTGAAGAGGCAGAATATAAATTTGGTAAGTGTAGGTGAAATCAATACCGATGCAGAAGAATAAATAGACTTTTGATTAATGTAATTATTTTTTGAAATCCATCTGCAACATAACTGCTTGTGAAGCTAGGGCTGCAGTATAACGTACCAGCCCCACACCCTCTCACCTCTGCATTCTGTGTGCTCTGACATCTTCACACAAGCAGTGTGTGTGTGTGTGTGTGTGCACGCTTGTGTGTGTGTGTGTGTGTGTGTGTGAAACAAACTTCTTCACTGCATGGGGAAAAAATGAAGACACGATGAAATACATGTTTAAATAGGTGCACTTGTAATATTGGCTCATTCGTGTAAGTCAGGGGGACATCGCTATGGGCATAGTCTGTATCCCTTCCTAGACTGAGGGCATTTTGCATTTTTATGATCAGTTGATATCTAGGTCACTTCATGAATAGGGACAATTTGTTATATCTTTTGGTATTGTCAAAGATCAGCCAAGAGTTCCAAGTCATTAAGTTGTCATTATTATTTGTGCATAGTTAAGTATTCAAGAAAATGTTTTAACTTCATTAATTTGACATGTTGATATATTGCCACCAATTGTTAGAGTTGCATGCAGCAAGGAAATCCATGTGGTTTTACTCAGGTCAAGATAAGCATCCTTCCTTTAAACAAGGCTCCTTATTAAATCCTACCATAAAACAAAACAAAACAAAACAAAAAACAAAAAACTAAACAATATAGCAGTAACGTGATTTATGGAGCACCTACTCTGTACCAAAAAGTGTACCAGGCACAATACGGACCTCATTTTATTGAATCCTTACAACAAACTACTAATGAAGACACTATCATTTTGATATTGTGGTTGAAGTGATCCAGGCTGAGAGGAGAGTAGAAAGCCACTGAATTCTTGGGTGATAAATACAGGTTTTATCCTGTAGTTCTCACTCATGTCAAAGCCCAAGTCTTTATCCATTCTGTTGAAGTGGCTCTCATGCTAATTAAAAGAAAACAAACACAGAAAGAAAGTATCAAAGTCCAATAGGGACCTTTCCCATCAAAGTTCATCAATTTATTTTGTATCTTGCTAAAACCAGAAGCAGGGCTGCAGCTTATAGTTAGTTGTATGGTTTGTGCACTGCACAAAGGCACTCGCCCAAGAGGGAGAGTGGGAGCTGACCCGCAGCCCTTGCTTGGCCTCTCTCTGGATCCTTCCTTGTCCACTCACAGGGAGCACTTTTACTAATAGGGAGCAGTCAGCTGGAACGAAGGCTGGCACTCAGAGTTCACCCATCTTGTCCACTTCTTCTCTAGACCTCTATTAGAATCTCTTGGCAACTCATTTTGATGTTTTAGACTGACTATCTTTTCTAACTTTCAGGCTAGCTGAACTCAAAAATAGCCTACCCATAACATCCCTCTCTGTCTTCAGCTAACCGGAAGTCCTGCTGTAATGTGCTGTTTGCTCAATCCGGGCTTTTCTTTTCCATTTTCACCTCCAAAGGAAGCCCAAGTATTCAGTCTGCGGTCTCTTAAGTGACCTTCGTGGTCATATGTGTCACTACAAATGCTTTTTCTAGCCCACGGCAGCATTTACTTTTTCCTCTGCATTTCAAAGAAGCACCTAGAATCTATCTGCTGGCCACTGTGTTATTTGAAATGGATATGGAATGACTCTTTAAGCATATGCAAATAATTAATCACAATCACCTTTGATGGCCTGGATGTGAACAAGGACAGCAAAGATTTTAGCACTTGTTCTGAAAGAGCTTCTGTCCCTATAGGTGTTAATAAGATTTAACCAAATTTGAAAACTTGGAATAATTTAAAGTGGTTCTTCCACAGTCACAAAAATGAGTGACTTAATTCTTTCAGTTACAGAGCATTTAAATAATAAGTACATGATAAAGAAATTAAAATTCACACTTGGGGTTGAGGAGCAAGAGAAGAAAGTAAGGTGTTTCGGGAGCACATGATATTGAGGCCCAGAACTGTATGGAAACACAAAATTAGAATTTCTCCTGCATTCGCCTTCCCCGCTCCCCATGTGAGTCTACCATTTGCTCATTTAGTAAATATTTACTGAGTATCTACTATGTTCAGTGAATGAATTGAATTTTGTGCAAGCAATGAACAAGAAAGACATTTAGCATACACACCGTTCTGAGGAGACATCGAATAATTTTTTTTAAATGATTAATTACCGGGACACTGTCAATAGGGAAAGTATGGGATGTGTGGCAGGTAGAAAGTTGCAGATGGAGTTCAGTCTTCAATACAGTAGAGGCTTCCTCTTCTCTTATATCCTCACCGGGCTTTGGGGATATCAGCAGTTGTGTTTCAGAAGCAGTAGGAAAATGTCATTTGTGAATGTGGAACACTGTATATGAAAATTATAAAATTGGAACACGTTTGTAGTCATTAGGATATACCCACACATGCACACGCACTCTTCACTTCTGTAAACTATTTAAAGACAGACAAGTGCACTGGCTAAAAATGCTAAGCATAAGTTGGGCTGACAGTGTGCCCAGAGGCATCATCGCTAACAGCAAGGAGCCCGGCGCTCAGAGCTGCGTGGGGAGACCCCACAGATGGGCAGGACTGATAATCTGCCTGGATGGAGTAGTTTCATGGACCACTTCCCTGCCGTGTGTTCACGAGCACCTTCCTCGTGTTGCTCCCAGAGTAGCTCAGGAAAGCTGTTGGATTTGTTGGCTCATCTGTGACAGCCTCCATCCTTGGAGCCCTTGCCTTTTCAGTTCCTGTTTCCTTGACTTTGTCCTCTGGGAAACTAGCAGAGGGAAAAGGGCACAACTAGCATTTAAGGAATCCACATGTGCCTGCTCTTCTGCTCTTTATTCTTGGTGCCCACTAGTCTTGAGACAAAACTGTCTAATACTAAGGGAACAACTGTAAAAGTTCGTTTTAGAAATTTACACCTAAAATACATGGCTCTTTGAAGCCACTCACACGGGGGTCAGGAGGAAATGCTATTTAGGCAGGAACTTAGGAGCTAGTGAGAGTTCACCAGGTAAAGGAGAGGAAGAGGAAGGAGAACATTCTAGGGAGGAGGAATAGATATGCAAACACATTTTGTATAAAGGAGCAGGAAGCATGGTACATTCATCAGAGCAACGGAAGGAGAATGTGGCCGGAGCATGGGAGGAATGTGGGAAGAGTGACAGGAGATGGGGCCCCGGAGTTCGGGCAAAGCTAGAATCCACAGGTCCTTCAGGGCAACCTTTAGCAATTTAGATTGTATTCTAGAGTAACTGAACGCTGAAAAGTAATCAGAAGAAAAGGAATCAGGCCTGTTGGACATGATCAGCAGTGCAAGGTAGGAGGTTCATGCCTTCCATTATCATACAAAATAAACGTTGACCTCCAAACTAATGTTCTAGCACCTTTAGCACTTGAACTTAGTCCACACACAATACAGATAAGCCTTAGGTATCATCCTTAGATTGTTTTTGTCTCTTCAGGACTCACCCACACGTCATGGCATTTGTGGAAGAGAGTTTTCAATCCGTTGAGAAAAGGACAAGAAATAGCAACTTGCGTTTCAGAGCCATGCATAATTGGGCAAGATACCCAGTGATTTCAGCCAAAATAATGATGTGCTTATTTTTTTTTTTGTGGGACAAAATATAAAATTCAATTAGAATTTCAAAATCAGTATCTATTTAGGGAAAAGTCTTTAACATCATTACAAATCTATTTTAGAAAGGTAAATGTAAATTGTCATTTAGATTTAAGTGCTTTTCCATCAACATATATAATGAGCTTGGCTGAGGTTATTTCCTAACATCAGTGTGAACATAATTAATACATGGAAATGTATGAAGAATGATCATGAGAAAAACAGAATTAAATAATGGGAATTCATAATGCAGAATGAGTTGCAAGGGCTTAACATTCATAATATTCCTCATTTTTAAGGCAACACTACTATCGAATATGAATAACCTTGCAACTTTAGGCCAACAAAATTGATAAAATGTCACTCATCTGCACATTTTAGATAAAAATGAACATTAACACTCTGACTACCTATTCTCAGAAATGCTTTTTTTTTGCCCAGGACCTAGAACACCTAAGAGCACAAGCAATGTTCAATCTGAGTATGAACTCCCAATGTGATGAGTCTGTAAATCTTTTCAATGATGAGTTAAAAAGGACTTTTTAAAAAAGTGCTATTGACACAGGGCTATGCCTAGTCTTTTTTGAGGTGTTCTGAGAACACAAAAGATGCAGAAAATACTGTCCTTGCTCTCTGGGACCTTAGAATCTTTTTGAAAACAGTGCCTGGGGAAAGTGGCCACAGTGCAGGGGTGGGGAGGGAGTTCTGAAATCATAAGCCCTGATAGGGAAATTCTACATTACAGAGCAAAATTGTATTAATTTTAGGAGCTTGTATTTACTTAGCACTTTATCATTCTTTCATTTAGCAATTAGTTATTTAGCACTGACACTTCTTCGATTTCTTACTTTGTATCTCACTTGATACTGTAACTAAAGTTCAATGTCATCTATTCAAGAAAGCAGCAGAATAGAGTTAAATCTTATTTCTACCCACCTCCAAAGTCTGGAGTTTTTCCTTACCTAGAGAGTGGTCATTGTTGTTTTATCTGTCCCCAAACAACAATTTCTATCATTTTTGAGTAGCTGCTTCTCTTCCAAGGTTGTGATTCTGCAAGGGGTTTCCAATTCCCAAGCTGCACACCCATGGTCACATGTGTAGGCACGTGACCTAGTGTGAGCCAGTCATTGTAACCACCTCCAGGTGTACTTCTGTTGTTTCAGAAATGGATATGCAACTGAACCAAAACAGTGACAGTTTTTCTCTTAAATAGTTTGTCTTAAAGAAGGCAGAGGAGGCTTCTATCTCCCTTGTGAAGTGGTTGTAAGGTGCCTACGGCCATGTTCGGGTTGTGGGAAAAGATGATGGAGGGAATGAAACTAACATTCACTGAGGCATAGTCAAGAGATGGGGGTGAGAGCACAGGTGGGAGGATAGAGGGAGGGAAGGATGGAGGGAGGGAAGGCATAGGGCTACCCACAGTGTATATATCCATTAGAACTGGTTCTTCTTACTCCTTCTCTCATAACTTGCTTGTGAAATTAACAACACATTCCCTTTATATGCTTAAACTGATTTAAATTTACATTCTGGCTTATATATCACTGGGAATCAGCATATAAAATGGAAAGCATTTGGAGCCCCAGACTGGTCTGGAATCCTGGCCTAAGTGCTTACTAGATGATTAAACTTATCGTCTTGGAACCTCAATTTTCTCATCTGCAAAATGGGGTTAAAATGTTTCTATCCTATGTTATTGAGAAGATTGCACAATGTAATGCATATGGCATATTTGATAAAGTACCCACTGATTAAACAAATAGCTAATGAAGTGATCATTTTTTTTCTTTGTAACCCTTGGTATATTTTTTCTGTGTCCTTCACAGCTCTCTATCATCCTTTCCAACTGGCATTCTTGAGGAATATCTGTTTAGCTAGATCTTACAGAGCGACTTTCAAAGTTTTTGTTGCAGGGGCACCTGGGTGGCTCAGTAGGTTAAGCATCCGACTTTGGCTCAGGTCATAATCTCATGGTTTTGTGGCTTTAAGGCCTTCCATTATTAAAAAAAAATAATAATAATTCTGTGTAAGTTTAAGGAATATCACCCTCTCCATATTGCTTTGAAAGGCTGCAAAATGTGGCTGAATCTTTCAAAGGGGCCGATGAAATGCTGGAAATGGTGATGTCTCTTCGAAAAGGGAAAGGTCTTAAATAAAATTAAAAAAAGGGGGGGGGGGAAGGTCTGTTTTAATTTCACTCCCTCTGAGCCATGCACTCACTTTCCACGTGTACGCTTTCTTTTTCTTTCTTTTTATTTTTTAGGATCTGATCTGATGTTCTACTATAATGCCAACTTTGAAAAATATTCCTGTACGCAAGCAACTGGGGTGGGGAGGGTGGCAGGGGGGACTCTTCAAAGCAAAGAATTAGAACTTGGTCTTTCAGTTTTATCTCCCCCTTCTTTCCTTCTCTGTCTTATCTCACCAACCCCTCCCCCCCAATACACACACTCATACTTTTCTATCAACAAAATTGATTATGCAAATTCTCCAACATATCTCAATATTTTTCTTAGAATCTATTTCAACTCCTTCCTGTTGGGGATGGGCAATTTTCCATAGATCGTCCTGTAACTGCAATGTTATCCACATATCCCAAGCCGGAATTTCATCTTCTTTTGCACATTGAAATGCCCTGTCCATCTATTTAATCTTGGTAACAGCAATCATCATCATCACCATCATTTAGATGCTTTTAGAAGGTAGCATTTCATTCATGTAATTTTGAAACAGAGTTTTTTTTTTTAATTGGTATCGTGTTTGAAAAGCTTAGGCTCTGGAGTAGATTTTTCTAGGATTGAATTCCAGCTCCCCCCCCCCCCCAGCTGTGAGTCCTTGGACTAATTGCTTAATTGCCTTATAAGCGTCAGTTTCCTCATCTGTAAATCAGGAAATAGCAATACAGTTCTCGTAGAACCATGGGAGAGTTAAATGAGCCAATGGATGGAAAATACTTAGCAAAATGGCTGGAACATAGTACAAGCTGCATCGTGTTAGCTATCCTCCATCATTATCTTCATCCTCATTTTAATGTGGGATATTGATAAAAGAGCTATGTAACACTAAAGGATAATATGTACAAGTCATTGCAAGGAGTGCTTTCCAATACTGACTTTTAAGTAATTTAAAGCAGCCATAGATTTCTGTGTCATGATATAAAGCTGCAAATATGACTGCAAACCGGCACCCAGTACTTCTGCTTCAACTGATGTTGCAGTGAAAATTTTTTTGACAGAGACACAGGTTACCCGGGATTCACCATCCCTTTCAGAAATAGAGCACGTCAAACAGTGGCTGAGCCAAAGCACACATCAGATGTTTGGACAGGACACGTCTACACTATAAGCTCAACTTACAGTCACCACTTCTTTGGCTGGTGTGGAGAGGAGGATTGAAACCTCCTTTCTAGAGCACGCTGGATTGTGAGCAGGACTGAGAAGCCACAGTCTCGTCACAACTGCTGAATCAACCTCTTCGTAGCATCTGCCATGTTGCAGCACTGTGCCTGGTTGTGAGGGGGCTTTGGAGCACCAGGCAGTGTTCCAGCTCTCACGCACCTTGTGATCGTGACTGCTCGGGAGGCAGGAGGGCTCTACAAAAAGGGCTAGCAGTCAGCTTCTGCCGTAGTAATGATGAGACATAAGCTATGTCAAAATCAATGACTTAAGCTAAAAAGGATGTACAAGGGAAACAAAGGAGCATGTAACGCAGAGTTTCTCAAAATTTTGTTCATTAATGCCCACTTAAGGAGCGTTTTGAGAGATTTTCTTCTAATGTTTGCCCCGAATGAAAGTTTCATACCATAGATAAATTGTGTATCTGTTTATGTACTATACGTCTGTGCTTTGTACGTAAAAAATAGTAGGAATCTTTCTCCTACCAAGAGTGAATTTTCATCCCATTGTGGGCAATATCCCCTCACTAAGAATGTAGGATCTAACCTACCTAGGAAGGGTCACGAGAAGCTTCGAGAGACTGTAATACTTGGGTTGCACCTTGCAAGTGGGAGGAGGTTCTCAAACAAAAAGGAGGGAAGAGCACTCCAGCCAGTGGGAATAGCAATGGGACCAATGGCTGAAAGAAACTTCTGTATTTTGGAAACTGCTAGAATGGCCGGAACGTTGGGCCGGAGTCAGGGCGTGGTGTGACCGAAAGCTGGAGGGGTAGGCACGTTATGATTCAGAGCCGTGGTGAGGACCTCACCATAACATCAACATTTCAGTTTGTTCTTGACCTTTCTTGCGTGCTTACACTTGAGTCATGGAAACGACTTTGTTCCGGAGGGCAACTGTCCCTCACTTTAGCCTTTAAAATACTCCCACAGTTGGAGGGGGGAGGGCTCCTAGCAGCCATGAGGCTAGCGACTGGGGCCTGAAACCTGCTGTTCTCCTTCTCAATGGGTCAGCTGGGAAATCAAGGGAAATGAATCATTGAAAACAGCTGTGTGAGTTGACCATGCTTTGGCAGTTGGCCATTGTTTGCCAGTAAAAGTAGCAGCAGAAATCAACCCGTACTGAACGTTACTCGCACATTGCGCTCAACCTGTAGGGAATTTCTTAAAAGCCGATTTCAAGATTCTTCCTGCATTTCACTGTTAATAAGGAAACCTCATCCTCATACCACAGAGGTATATACGGACTGCCTATCGATTCGTAGAACTGATGTCAACTTTTCCGCCTTCTGCCTTTGCCGCTTTAGCAATTAAGAAAACCGTTTCAGGAAGTAAAGCACACTTTTTCTTTTGCCAAACTTCTGTATGTTCCTATTTTCTAAACCAAAGATTTGGTCACAGTGATGGGACAAACATGAACCTCTCTAAGGGGTGGGGGTGGGGAATAATAACTTTGAAAGCAGGACTGTTCCCAAAAAGTCTGGACGTGAATTTACCACGTTTTAGGCTAATCTGGAACTTAGTAAAAATGATCATGTTACAAAACATTGAAATAATTCCCTGACCTACAGCTAATTACTTTGCTTCAGTTTCCACTGAGACCTCTGTGAACAGCAAAAGTCCCTCCACTGACTATTTGCAAAATGGAATTCCAAAGCCTGTCTTCAGGTTTGGTTCCTATAATCTAACACGGATTAGATTTGTGACATGCTCTGATTTGCCTGTATTTCTATAACATATGGAGAAGCAGGAAGCCCAGAACTTTTAGATGCAGGTCAGCATGCAGAAACAATGTGATCATGTTCAGATGTGATATTATTCCTTCTTCTGAGTCTTATTAGAGACACTCTAATTAATTAAAGAATGACAGATGTTGTTGCGTGAATGCTTTATCCCTTAGAGTTACCGCTTCATTTTTTGAGCATGGTACCGTCTGAGTGAAAACAATCCATTAATGCCAGGTTGAACAGAGACAAATAATGAGAGTAAAACTAAACAGGAAGAACTGAGCCTAGCCATGATTCAGAGGTAAAACTGAGTCCAATCTAATTTGTGATGCAGAAGTTTCCCTGTGTCAGAGGCCCCAGTCTGGGTGGGTGCTTCAACTTTCCCAACAGAGGCACCTGCTCTTGGAGCCAGCACCATGAGCGTTATTTAGATTTTAGCACTGTAGCCAGCTGCCCCCTTCACTCTTCTGAGTATTTGTACCTTGCTTGTTTCAAGTGGATAACTTTGAAAGATATTGGATGGACTACGGATGCCGAATGTACTAGAAAAAGAATCACAAGGGTGCCCGGGTGGCTCAGGCAGTTAAGCATCTGACACTTGATTTCAGTTCAGGTCTTGATCTCATGGTTCGTGAGATGGAGCCCCATGTTGGACTCTGCACTGACAGCACAGAGCCTGCTTGGGATTCTCTGTCTCCCTCTCTTTCTCTGTCCCTCCCACACCCATGCACAGGCTCTCTCTCTCAAAATAAATAAATAAACATTAAAAAAGAAAAAAAAAGAATCACAGAATCATGGAAACTGGAGGCAGCTGGAAGGGACAGGCTGGTCCATATCCTTGTTCTTTCCCTCAGAAAAGATAGAGCCACACAATGACTATATTTTTAAGTCAAGAGTAACTTCAATTCTATTGAATTCTGAAAATTAAAAGATCTGTTCTGTATAGTACCATATGGATTTCTTCCCCCCACCCCACACCCCCCACCCGGCTTGTTTTTGTCAAGAACAGAGGTGGATTTATGATGAAACTAATGAAGCTTAAACTTTGAGACTTTCCCAAAACCATGGGAAAGGTTTTGTAAAGGCCATGTCTTTACAGTCATGTTTTTGTAACATGACTCTAACTGCTCTGTTTCAACTAAAACTAGACCACTCTCTCTTTCCACTCTGCCAGCATCTCCATCATACTGTTCCTTGTAACAAGTGGCTGCAGATTAGGGTTCCAGCTAAAATAGTAATACATATTTACATGATTTGCTGACATAGGTGTGTATTTATTGATAGTTGTACCATTATAGGAATGGCTTCTAGAAAAATCCCATTTCAACTCAACCAACTTACTCAGAGCTGTGGCACGCAGTTATACAGGTTCCAGAGGTTGTATTATGAGTTGAGGGTATCTCATGGCACCTGGCACAAGAAATATATAGGTAGGTGGATCAGTGGGTTAAATGTCTGACTTTGGCTCAGGTCAATATCTTGTTGTTCACGGGCTCAAGCACCATATTGGTTCTGTGCTGACAGCTTGGAGCCTGGAGACTGCTTCAGACTCTGATTCTCCCTCTCTCTCTGCCCCTTCCCTGTCCTCTCTCTCTCTTTCTCTCTCTGTCTCTCTCAAAAATAAATAAACATTAAAAGAAATATGTAGGTAGTGGAGCAGAAACAAGGCTTAATATGTCTAGTACTATAAACTAGTCTATATAAAGAAAAATCTTCATAGCTTACAGCTCATACAAGAAATATCACACATATTTTCTCAAATTTGATGTCCTTGTCAAGAACAGAGGTGGATTTATGATGAAAAATTTGATCCTAAAATTTGATGACCTTGCCAATAAAAGGTTGTAAAGTTGAGAAAAACTTTGCCAAACTATCAAAAATAAAAAATAAATAAATTTTGATTAACCATGCCAGATGAAAGACTACATTATTTTTTTATACTATCTATAAAAAGATATATAATAAAATTACTGTCATAAAAAGAAATGATCCAAGATTTTACTGTCAAAAATGTAAGGAAAAGTATGAAAGAGTATCTGGCAGTTAATTAATACAAATATTTAATTTTTCTAGATTTTGTCATCATTATAGTTGCACATTTTATTAGATTTACAAGTTGTTGTAATTTATCTTCTCATTCTAAATATTTATTTTTGTTCCTAATTGGTGTTTGTGATTGTGTGTTCTTTTACACTGAAAGGGCCTCCAAACAGTAGGAGCCTCCGTATGTGTAGAGATTGAGAGCCGTGAAAAATTCTGGGTGTGATTAAGAGCCTCCAAATGGCCCCCGAACGGTCCCAGGCCCTTGGTATTTGTGTTCCTATGGAATTTCTTTCTCTTGAATGTGGCCTGGACTTGGTGACTAACTTTTAACAACCAGGATAGGACAAGAGTGATGGGATACCACTTCAGAAAGTATACGTTAAGAAGAAAAATGGATTACACTTTTCTGTGGGGTGTTTCTACCTCTTGGGAGGAAGCAGCTGACATGTGACCAGCCCTGTGGAGAGATGCACGATGGCCAAGAGCTGATGTCTCTGGCCAATAGACAGATTGGACGTGAGGCCTGCCAACAGCCATGTGGTATGCTTGGAATAGAATTCCTCTCCCTCTGGGAACCTGGAGGTGCCTCCTGACTAACACCTTTGTCATCCAGACCTTGTGAAAGACTTTAGCCACAGGCATCCAGCTGAGCCACACCCAGATTCCTGATGCCCAGAAATGGTGAGATAATAAAATGTTGTTTGGAGTAGCTAAGTTTTCAAGCAATTTGTTATGTACTAACAGATAGATGATTAATATATTGGGGAAAGATACAGATAATGTAATCAGTTTGTTAAATCCTTCTCAGATAGCATGGAAGGGATATTGTCTTGTTTGATGAAATATCCTTTCCTAATACTGCTGGGAATCCTTTTCCTTGTTTCTCTTTATGTTACGATACAGGGTTCATGAATCAGCATAGTACTCACATTTGCCCCTAGTGGTTGATGAACAGTTCATAATGTTAAAGAATTTGCGTTATTCTTAAGTCTATAAGTATGTGGGTTTAGGTGAAACATATATGAAATGTGATAAACTTGTTTTCACTAAAAACTAGACATATACTGAATGTTAGAATTAGGAATTTTTTACTTTTAAAAAAAACATTTAAAAATATTTTGTTCTGTACTTAATGACATTTTTTAGTTTTTTTTTTATTATTTTATTTATTTATTTATTTACTTATTTATTTAGAGAGACTGAGAGAGAGAGAGAGAGAGAGAGAGAGCTGGGGAGGGGCAGAGAGAGAAGGAAACAGAGGTTCTGACGCAGGATCTGTGCTGTCAGCAGGGCTGGATGCAGAGCTGGATGCAGGGCTCAGACTCATTCATGACCTGAGCCGAAGTCGGACAATTAACCGACTGAGCCACCCAGGCACCCCAATGTTTTCGATGACATTTTTAAAAGTTATTTAAATAAATTTCATTGTAAAATCAATATTCATGAATTGTAATTCTATTTTGCTTGTTAAATTAGTATATACTTTTAATAAAATCTGTTTAAAATCATATGTATAATAATTTCATTTTTGAAGGTTTTACATTTATTTTACTTTAATTTTTTGATGAAATAATATTGCAATTTGTTTATTTGGAATACAATTACTTTTTTTTTGATCCTGTAGATGATTAAAACAAAATTATATCAAAATGTGATTATTTACATAAAGATTTTGCTGAAATGAAGAAAAATATAATAAATTTCATGGAATAAACATATCAAATGTTATGAATTGCATATAACTCTATTTTATCATTTACTTAAACATGGCTGGCCATGGGGAGCCTGGGTGGCTCAGTCGGTTGGGCGTCCGACTTCGGCTCAGGTCATGATCTCGCGGTCCATGAGTTCGAGCCCCGCGTCGGGCTCTGGGCTGACAGCTCAGAGCCTGGAGCCTGTTTCGGATTCTGTGTCTCCCTCTCTCTCTGACCCTCCCCTGCTCATGCTCTGTCTCTCTCGGTCTCAAAAATAAATAAATGTTAAAAAAAAAAAATTAAAAAAAAAAAAACATGGCTGGCCCATCAATACAACACACAAAAACACACATTGATAGTTAAATTCAGAAATGTTTGAAACTAGGGGCGCCTGTGTAGCTCAGTGGGTTAAGCGTGTGACTTCGGCTCAGGCCATGATCTCGCGGTTTGTGAGTCCGAGCCCTGCGTGGGGCTCTGTGCTGACAGCTCAGAGCCTAGAGCCTGTTTCACATTCTGTGTCTCCCTCTTTCTCTGCCCCTCGCCTGCTCATGCTCTGTCTCTCTCTGTCTCTTAATAATAAATAAACGTTAAAAAAAAAATAAATGTTTGAAACTCAATCTGTCAAAAAAAGCCATAACTTTATGTATAATTTTCAAGTTTGTCATTATGATACACATTTCAGAGTAAGAGGATGGAATATATTTTACTTAACAGTTTGTTACCGTTATTGGTAATTTTAGAATGCTTAAGTATATAGCATGTGGACACCATTGGTATTCCTGCTCCGGGTCCTACAAGTATGAGGAATAGATGTGCGCTTTCTGACAACTCTCTATAAAATTTCAATATCATCCATAGTCTCCATATATACTTCTTGCCCTTTCTAGTTTTACTTTTCTTTAAAGCCCTTATCAGTATTTTACATGCTATACATTTTGCTTTTTATTTATTGTTGCCTTTTTTTTCTTTACTAGAATCTAAGTAAGCTTAATAAGAGGAAGAATTTTTGTTATTCTTTTCACTGCTATATTCTCAGCACATAAAACAATGTCTAGAGCATAGTTAGTGGTCATGTATTAATTGATTCTTCAATCACAAAAATATATATTGAATATCCCTTATGCTCCCGCCACTGTTGAATTCTATTATTTGGTACCTGGAAAGTAAAGATAAAAAAGGACATAAGAAAGTCTACTGTTTTTAATTAGAGAAATGAAAGAATGAAGTTATCTCATCCCAAGGTTACATAGTTTTCTTGAATGGCAGTAGAGTATAAACCACCAACTACTCCCATTTCCCACTAGGGGATTCTGTTCAACCACTGGTTTCAACGTTTCAATTTAAAAATCATAACATTATTTCTTTGTCACTTGTTTGTTGTTGTTGTTGTTGTTTGCTTTGTTTTGGTCGCCTGTTTAAGAATACAAGAAGTGATTCATAAATTCTTTAATCCCTCCTGGCAGCAAGGTTGTTTCTGGGTCCACATAGTTAATTGGTTGCCTCATTCCAGAGTAAAGATGGATGTGAATCAGCCTTAAATGGTAAGTCCCACTGTTTTAAACTACAAGGCTTTTATGTGACTAAATTCTTTTTCCCCTACGAAGGGAATTCACACACACACACTGCAGACATCAAAGGCTATTTGCAATTAAGCGAGATCTTATTGTGAGGCTACTCATGTACTTTTTGTCACACAAAATAAAAAACTGAGCTTGGTTCTGAAGCTCCATACAGTTTTGTCATCATCTCCCGTCTTAATAGTAGCACAAGCAGTGTTACTTTTATTTGTTTGTTTATTTATTTATTTAAAGTATATTTATTTTGTTTGAGAGAGAGAGAGAGAGAGCAAGTGAGAAAGCACAAGCGATGGAGGGGCAGAGACAGGAGACAGAATCTGAAGTGGGCTCCAGGCTCTGAGCTGTCAGCATAGAGTCCAATGTGGGATTTGAACCCAAGAACCATGAGATTATGACCTGAGCTGAAGTCTGACGCTTAACCAACTGAGCCACCCACGTGCCCCAACAAGTACTGTTACTTTTGAAAATGCAAGTTCCTCAAAAAGTTAAAAACAGAACTACTCTATGATCTAGAAAAGACACAGATTTGAAGGGGTACATGCACCCTGATGTTTATAGCAGCATTATCAACAATAGCCAAACTATGGAGAGAGCCCACGTGTCCACCGACTGATGAATGGATAAAGAAGATGTGGTATCTATACACAATGGAATATTGCTCAGCCATCAAAAAGAATGAGATCTTGCCATTTGCAAGGATGTAGGTGGAGCTACAGTGTATTATGCTGAGAAAAATATGCCAGTCAGAGAAAGACAAACTCCATGTGATATCTCTCATATGTGGAATTGAAGCAACAAAACAGATGAACATATGGAAGGAGGAGAGAGAGAGAGAGAGAAACAAACCATAAGAGATTCTTAGAGATAGAGAACAAACTGAGGGTTGATGGAGGAAGGTGGGTGGGGGATGGGGTAGATGGGGGATGGGTATTAGGAGGGCACTTGTTATGATGAGCATGGGTGTTATCTGTAAGTGATGAATCACTGTATTCTACCCCTGGAACCAACATTGCATTCTATGCTATCTAACTAGAATTTAATATTTTTTCTCAACGATGTTATTTATTTTGGAGAGACAGAGATAGATAGAGCATGAGTGGGGGAGGGGCAGAGAAAAGGAGACACAGAATCTGAGGCAGGCTCCAGGCTCTGAGCTATCAGCACAGAGTCTGATGCGGGGCTCGAACTCATGGACCCGAGATCATGACCTGAACCAAAGTGGGACACTTAACTGACTGAGCCACCCAGGTGTCCCAACTAAGCACAATTTGAATAAAAAATTGAAAACAACAGCAACAACAAACAGACTTAGGATCCTGAGTTTTATTTCCTGCTCTGCCACTATTAGCTGTGTGACCTTGGGAAAGTTACTAGAGGTTATGTATGCAAAATGACTGACTCCATAATTGGTAGAGAACTTTTAAGAGCTTTCAAAATTGAAATATATATTTGTAAATTAATCTATTTATACTTTTACTGACTATGCCATATATTTAACATATTTATAATTCAATATACTTATAATTTATATTCAGTATATTTATTTTACATATATATTTCCTAATTTATACAGAGAAAGGAAAGAAGGAAGATATAGGGAAAGCAAAGCCAGCTTAAAAACATGAGAACCGATCGTTTAATCCATATTGATTGATAGTAAATAAAATAGATGAGAGGAAAAAGCCAATCTAATTCTATATTTAATTGTCCATTCAGTTTAGTCAAATATCATTTGACCCCCACGTATGGACACATAGAAGACCATCTGCCACGAGGTCTGTTGAATTCCCTGATTGCCTGTAGCGTCGGGCAACAGCCTCTGCCTAAGGACAGAAATATGTGCAAAGAAGAGATTTGAGAGTCTGATAGTTAATCAAAGGCCCAGATGGATGGGCAAGGGTTTTCAACTTAGACTGCTTATCACAGCAAGAAATGGGAAATAAACAAAATACCTATTAAAAAGAATTGGTTAAATACAACGTAATAATGAGATATATCCATATAGGGTGATCATTAAGGATGATGTGATAGAAATAAATGTGTTTATATGGAAAGATGCTTATGATATATTGGATGAAAAATTAAAGTGAACGTGAGTGTAGCTGATGTGATTCTGTCTTCATAGTAGAAACATTACATGTGAATACAGGCAAATATATTTCCTTTCTCTCTTCTCTCTCTCCACTTCTCCTCTTTGCACATGTGCACACATGCGTGCACACACACATGCACATACACCTACAGAGATACACCAAAATCTTTACAACATTTATCTTTGGATGGTGGGATTATGGATGATTTTATTTTTTTTCTTATGCCTATGCTTATTAGAAAGATTTTAAATAATGAATATTATTATCTGTACACCAATATTTAAGTAATAAACAAATAAGGAAAGCAGTCTTGCTCTGTCCTCAAGCACTGAAGTTTGAGAAATCTTTAGAATTTTCCAGGTCAAGACTTACATGCCTAATAGAGAAGAGCGGATTCATCCTTTCTTGCCAGTAGGGTGTTGACCACTTAAAGATTCTCCTGGCAATCCAGTTACTGGGGAAGTTAAATACTAGCTATATAATAATTATTCCTTTGTTTGACATATTGTTGAATAATCCAAAACACTCGTTCGTGCCTCATTCCTTGATTCAGCCATCCAGTAAATATTAAATACCAAGCATGTATTTTAATATCATTTTAATTATTATTTTTATTAACTACATAGTATACATTAATTATATATTATTTGATTATTATATTTGACTCTTATGTATTAAACATCAAGCATTTATTTTTTTTTTTTTTAATTTTTTTTTTCAACGTTTTTTATTTATTTTTGGGACAGACAGAGAGACAGAGCATGAACGGGGGAGGGGCAGGGAGAGAGGGAGACACAGAATCGGAAACAGGCTCCAGGCTCCGAGCCATCAGCCCAGAGCCTGACGCGGGGCTCGAACTCACGGACCGCGAGATCGTGACCTGGCTGAAGTCGGACGCTTAACCGACTGCGCCACCCAGGCGCCCCAACATCAAGCATTTATTAAACACAGGTTTGGTTCAGTGCTAGGCAATAGGGTTATAAGGGGTGGGGAAAAAATAAAAGCTAGGCATTGCCTTTTCTTCCATGAGAAGCTAAGAAGATCATTCCCTATTTTGAAGAAGATTAAACCACAGCACAGAAAATTTAGGTGACCTGCTAAGTTGCTCAGCATTGACTAGATCACAGATCTTTTGAATTTTATGACAGGGCATTTTCTTGTATGCCACGCCAGATAAAACGAACACAACCAAGATAAAACCCAAATAGTCAGTTTTCTCCTACTGTAAACTAGAACAAAATTAGGAAAGTAAGAAAAAGAGAAGTTCGCCATCCTTAGCTAACCACTGTTAACAAGGTGGCATGCCAAAAACTTCTCTATACTTCTATACGGACAGTGTGCTTTTGTAAAACACAACCAATTAATTCAAACATGAATACATTAGCATAAGGTATACAATAAAATGCATACCAATTCACTTTGTTTCCATTAACATAAGGCTAAATCTTTTTCATAGATAACTCACTTAATTTTAAAAACTCAAGGAGTTATTAATAGTTCAGTAAGCAATGACACTCCTCATATATAAGGGGGTTTCATATATAAGCTATGAAATGTATCATTTCACTACTCATATTTTTACAATTAAGATGAAAGATAAATATTGTCCATTAGCAGTACAATATCTTCATCATAACTGGAATCATATTTGGCATCTAGGTGTCTCTCTACACTCTTCACATTGACAAGGTTATGAGATTTTGTAAGAAAGAAGGCATAATAGTTTAAAAAATTAAAACAGACTACCGTCTTCTCTCGTCTTCTTCCTGCCATCTGGTTTCCTCAGTGGTGTTGATGGACAAATGAGTTGGCTTCACGTCAGATAATAAAAGCCAAAGGTAGATGTATGATAATTCAAGAAAAGTGGCAAAAATATAACCCTGACCATATAGGACTATATAACGTGTGACTTGATTTTTAAATGCCATCAATATATAGTATGTTTTTTTTTTATGAGAGTTTTCTTAAAGAAAAGAGATTCACCATGACGTTCTAAGACATAGGGTAATTAGGATGCACACGCACAGGGATGTTAGATTTCAGTGGAAGGTCACTTGAACCTTTAATATTAGGTACAACTGGCTCAACTGGCTCCTGTTCCCTGGGTTAGGGAGGTACAGGTAGAGAGTCCTCACTGCATCGCTGCTTTGGGCTCCAAAGGTGGAATTGATAGTCTCAGGGCTACTGCTGCCTCCCATGTCCTTGGATCTCACATACTCTCTCTGCCGCCTGTCCACATCCACTTGACTTCAAGCTCGATTCATTTTTTTTTAATCTCTAAAAGGAATTCATATGCATCAAACTATTCACAAGCATAACACCAGAGTAGGGATTTGCTTTTCAGCAACAAAAACAGCTTTTCAAGGAATAAGTAGGCATCATTCCTCCTTAGTGGCATTTTGCTGGCCACACCAAGTTGCAGCTTCTCTCCTGTCTTTCCTTCTTGGGTTTCTCAGATTTCTTTCTCAGTCCCTCCCTTCTGCATTGCTCTGGAGTTCAGATTCCATCTGTGATCACACAGAGCATCCCCATCCCAGTCCTGCAGACTTGGTATCTGACCAGACCCACATCACACTCTGTCTCCCATTTCACTCAGCCTTATCCAAGTATGTCCCAGATCAAGATAACTTCTCTCCCAAAAGATGTCCACTGTGCAAAAAATTTTTTAAAAAAGGCATTTTTCTTTCTGCACAAAGCTTTCTCTTTTTTTTAAATGTTTATTTTGTGGGAGAGAGCGTGTGAGCTGAAGAGGGACAGAGAGAGACGGCATCCCAAGCAGGCTCTGCACTGTGAGCGCAGAGCCTGACTCAGGGCTCCATCTCACGCAACATGAGATCGTGACCTCAGCTGAAATCAAGAGCCAGAAGCTTAACCAGCTGAGCTGCCCAGGAGCCCCAAGTTTTCTCCTTTTTTTATTCTAAGATGTACAATTCTCATATTTTAGCATTCCTGAAATCCAGATGAGTATGTATATACGGTAATAGTGAACTATTTTGACAATCAAAGACTATGGGTCTGGAGCTAGAAGGTAGCGATAATGACTCAAATAACATTTTTCAAAAAGAAAAGTAAGTTTGCTTTTGCCTCTCTGCCTCAAATGGCCAATGAGCTTTGTAGCAAAGCCAGGCTGGTTTCTCTGTCTCGGGAGGATAGTTACTTCTTATTTCAGGGGGTAATTAATGGTAGTCTTATCAACTGCTGGATCTTCAGTTCTGACAGGTCTTATGTGGCCACACATAAGACGGGTCTTATCTGTACCTACGTGCTCGACCACTGTGGCTTGGTGAGAATATGGGACCGTGTGGACTACGGTTCAGAATTCCAGCTGCCCGATAACACGGGTCCGACACACCTTAATGTGGCCATTTCAGAGAGAAAAGGGAATGAACTTCAGGACAGTGAAGCTTCTATTAAACAATCAGAAATTAATAGTGCAGAAACTCACTTTTAAAATGTCAAAATAGAATGTGCAATCCTTTTGGAGGTCATGGAGAGGACGTGACTTCTGTGTGACCCGCAGGCCGGATCCGGGCAGTCGGAGACTCCTGACCCCCTCCTCCGTCCTTGGAATGTACATTCCGCCCACTGTTTCCACGGTGGGAGCTGTTTCAAGGATACAGCCTTGAGAGAGCAATGTGGCACTGAGACTATCTGCAGGGGACGCATGACTGAGTGCAGTTAATGCCTCTACATAAACTTTTTAAGATTCTGGAAGTGGGGACAGACATCTGCTCATCTTGCGGCCACTCAAGACAAGCCTCTCATCTAAGTTCCCTGACTTCTCAGACCTGCTGCCTACCAATCTGGAGTGGGGGGCCTTTTTCTCCTACCTCTCCCCGCCCTCTGTGGACAGGGGGCAGTTTGGAAACCAACAGATCCAAACATGCCCAGAGCTGCTGCAAAGAGATTCTGAGCCAGAAGTGGCTCCCAGGCGTTCGTGATACCGACTGTAACACAGAAAACTAGCAGCGACACGGCCATTGCAGGAAGGAGATGGAAAGGCAAGAGATGAATGTTGTAAGAAATGTTTATGAATGGTGAGAAGGAAATTTGCCATATTCTCTGAGCTAAGGCAGACCTGGTGTGGCACCATCGGTGCTCTCGCCACATCCCTCAGACGAGCTGGTTGCTCATATCAAAGTTCATCAGTGTCTGTATCTTTGTGCGCGAGGGCTTATTTTCTCAAAACCACAGAAGACTGTTCTAGCCAGAGGCATAGGTAGCAAGCCAGAAATGTCAGAAAATTAGCAATTTCTAGGACCAGCACTCAACCAATGACTCTCTGTAGTGAACGTAATTCCAAGGTATGTGTTCTCCACTCCCCAATGTTTCTTCATGGAATTAAGCTCCAGATGCCCAAGTGATGGGTGGATGGCTCAATAGCCACTTCTTTCCTCTCTCACTTCCCCAAGTGCCTGCTAGGGCTCCCTGGAACCCCCAGATAACTACTTACACTGAATTCTTGCTTCACGTCCGCTTCTGAGGAACCAAACTATGGCACCCACAATCCGACTTGGAAATTTTGGGTCTCTGTACATATCATTAAGATTCTTTGTTGATGACCTTGGCTACTAAAAGTGATTTGTCATTAGTCTTTGCAATTCCCATGTGCAGTACCAGAGAGTATGTTATGAAGAAGTGAAGTGGAAATTAGCTGATGATGTCATTTTTTGTCACATTATTTGTACTTGGCATTTGGGTTGGCCTATGAACATTGTTGAGAGACTTCAGTGTTTAAACATACTCATTTTTGGTTATTTCAGTGTCTGTGGATTTATAACTTTGGCAAGTGATTTGCGTTTATTTTTAATGGCAGATGTCCATCTGAAAGTTAAAATTTTAAAATGTTGACACATCCACATTGTGTAGAAAATGACCATTAACTTTTAACCAAGGTATGATCTCATATTATTACTTCTCCCTTTTAATGAAAAAAAAAAAAAACCTACATTTTTATTATTTCCTTCAAGAACAAGTTATACATTTGGTTGAGATAACAAATAATATATAGAAATAAAATAATAGTGATTTTTTTTCAACTAAGAAGCTGTTAACTTTACGGTGCTCTTATAATCAACGATGTCTTAAAATTCAGGAAAATCGTGCATACATTGTATTAGCAATATGTGCTCATTATAAGATTTCCTGAAATAAAAACCCAAAAATATAAAGAAAAAAAACCATAATCTCAACACTCAAATATAAACATTTTTATATTTTCTTCAAAAATTAACTTTTTATATATTTTTAATTTTTATTTTTTTTTAAAAAAGTGTATTTATTTTGAGAGAGAGAGAGAGTGCACGTGCACATGTGCAAGTGGGGTAGGGGCAGAGAAAGAGAGGGGGATAGAGAATCCCAAGCAGGTTCTTCAGTGTCAGCATGGAGCCAGAGGCAGGGCTTGATCTCACAAACCGTGAGTCAGACACTGAACCAACTGAGCCACCCAGGTACCCAACATTTTAAAGTATATTTCCAAACATCTCCTGCTCTGTGCTCATGCTCATATATATTGGCATAAACAAGATCACGTAAGACATATTGTTTCATTAAATACAGTTGTTACATGATAATGTTTCATGAATGTTTTTCCACTTATTCAAGATGCCAATATCTTCCTTGACAAGAACAGATGGTATGCAGAGGTTGAATCGATGAATCAGTGTATGATACTGATTGAGAGTACTTCCCGCTCTGAAGTAGAGTTCTTGGCCAATAGCATTTGAAATGTCCATCATTGTATTAATTATTTTCAGTGGCTACCTTTTTGGAGAAGACTATCCAAGCATGTATATGCAAATAGTACCCAAAAATATCCAATTAACGCTCTAATGCATCATTACATTAGGTTACATGCAGGATTGTAGAGAGGGAAAACAACCCTGTCCTGACCTTTGGAGCAAGTAAGACAGGCTCAGGCAAGTCCCCCAAAGTGGAGGACCTAGAACAGGTAGGGAGCACGAAAAACCAAAACCAAAACCAAAACCAAAAGTGGAACCATTCTTCCTCTAACTTACTGTGCAATTCTGGGAAAAATTTTCAAGTTCTCTGTGCATCAGTTTCACCCACTGCAACTGGAGGCCACTGAATCTTCTTTGCGATCATTTTGCTAGCCAAGATTTTATAAATTGATCAGTCTTTGAGTTCTGGCACACTATAGTAGAACTGTATGGTTTCTGTCTGACCAGCTTTCCTTCCCCTGTTAACACAATCCATGCCTTCTTTTGGGGGAACTGCACCTTCCCCATTGCTCACCAGGAAGCTTGTGTGGGGCTGACCCCACCTCTGGCTCCAGGGCTGGGCGAGTCCACCAAGATACCAAATCCCTTTAATGACAATGATTGGTTCAGGGGTTAACATATGACTCAAGTCAGCCAATGAGCAACCTGCTTGGGAGGGTCTCCACCTGGGTTGCAAATCTGGTAGAAGATAAGTCTGGAGTTACTGACTGGTGGTTCTTTACTGCTTGGGGGGAGCTTATAAAGTAAGCAATAGGAAAATACACAGGAAAGCAGATCCTCTCTGTACTTATTTCTGAAAGTTTTTCAACAGAGAGAGGGCTAGGGGCTCCAAGAGCAACAGTGACTCATGAACCACACTGGCAGTTATACAAGGTGGTAAACAGACTTCAGGGAGGCAGGACCCTGGGCAGGAAGTTTCCAGCCTCAGTGATGATTCCCATGTTTCAAAGCTGCCATGGAAGCAGAGATCCACCACAGTGGCTTGGATAATGAGGATGTCAGAGCATTTGGGAACTGGCTCTTAGAAGTCCTACTCCTGCTGTCCAGACACCACAGAAACCTCCTGGATTGTGGTGAGGGCTTGAGAGAGGGGGAAGGCTCTAAAATGTCTGCATTTATATTTCCTATCCATTTCAGTAAAGGCTTGATGTTGGACTTTAATTAGACTTTAAAAACTGTAAAAAAAAAAAAAATACAGAAATGTGACATGTCTTGCACACCTGAATTATTGGGCTGAGAACTCTGCCAGCTGCAGAGCAAGCTCCTTTCTCCTTTCCTTACATAGCTGTGTTGACTCTGTAGTGCCTGACACACTGTCCTGCATGAAGGTGGCATCAGTGCAGGTGTGCGTGTTTAAAGGAAATGAGAAGAGGTTCGTGTTGTGAGGGGCAAACTGCTAAGGGAGTAGAGCGATGGTTGTGACAAAACCAGGGTTTCTGCTTGGTAGGGGGAGAGGTGATGCTTGGCTTGTTTTGTTTTTTTTTTAAATTTTTTTTTTTAATGTTTATTTTTGAGACAGAGAGAGGCACAGAGAGAGAGGGAGAGAGAGGGAGAGAGAGGGAGAGAGAGGGAGAGGGAGACACAGAATCGGAAGCAAGCTCCAGGCTCTGAGCCATCAGCCCAGAGCCCGACGTGGGGCTCGAACTCGCGGACCGCGAGATCGTGACCTGAGCCGAAGTCGGACGCTTAACCGACTGAGCCACCCAGGCGCCCCTTGGCTTGTTTCTTAAAGCATTTGTGGGACTCAGCTCAGGCAAGCACGGAGGAAAAAGACATTGCATGAGAAGAGTCACAACACTGACATGTCACAACACTCCGGAGAATGGAAAAGACCCCATAAGCCAGTGTAAGTAGAGCTTAGAAAGGAATGGTGGGACATGGGTTGATTTTAAAGGGTCTTGAAAGTTGGGCTAGATTCTGAACTTTACTCAATAAGTTACTGGAGCCCATGGGAGTTTCATAAGGAGGGAATCACATGAATAATCTTTGGTTTACAGTAACTCTGATCATATGGTCGAGGAAAATGGTTCTTAAAGAGTGATCCCAGACCAGTAGTGTTGGCATCACCTCTAGGAACTTGTCTGAAATGCAAATTCCTGGGCCACACCCAGAGCTACTAAATGAGAAACAGAGCAATCTGGGAGTTAATAAGCTCTTCAGGTGATGATGCACACCCAAGGAGTAGTGTGAAGGGGAACGTGCCTTTCCTATGAGTCACCTGATGAAACTTGAATTTATTGCCTTTAGAGGTTTTAAGCCAAAGGTAATTCGCCCTACCGTATGTTAATAGGTTGCCCACCCCACAAGCAGAGAAAGTAGAATTTATAATTTGTGTAAGGAACATATTAAAATGCGGCATTTCTTTCTCCTTCTTTACTGAATTCCACATGAACTATACAAAACACACACCAACCTCAACTATTTTTCTACAGAAATAAAATAGGAGAAAGCAGCATAGGGCAAACATTTAGCCACAGCCTCCTCTTCTCCCCACATTCTCCTGATTTCTAACTGGCTCACAGGGTTTCACTATAATAGCCCCTGCTCTAGAGGGAGGTGGATACCTTCATGTGAATGTGTCACATTCAGAGAGACATCAACTTTGGATTTCTCCAGGGCTGGTTTCAAAGCTATTTCTCAAAACCTTCTCAAAATGTTCTTGATTTAATGCCCAGGAAATATTGGCAAGGATAAGGGGCACATTCAGGAATGCTGGGACTGCCAGAAGGCAGGCAGGCTTAGCAGAAGACCCTTCTTTGAGTCTTGCCAAGCCTTCAACCTGCTCTTTGGTGCACCGTGCTGCTGCTATAGACCCAGGAGCCCAAAGTTCTCCTATACTGAGGAAGCATCATGTGCTGGTAAGAGTTAACCAAGACTGTGGCCTCTGACCACTGGTTTTCCCACTCACTGGCTCATGCACATTTTGTTTCGTAGATGTCTTGGGAATGCAATCAGAAATCCTGAATTTGGAGGGAACTCTCTAGGCCATGAAAGACTCTTCTTACTTTCTTTCCTGATAGATGCTCCTGTGGTCTCTTGAACATTTCCAGAGAGGAACCCACATTATTCTGAAGAGTATATAGCACCAGAGTATGAACATGTGCACATGCCCACATTCTATGCGTGGTGTTAGATTACCAAAGCAGGAATGCAAGGGAGTTCCCCGAGAACCAGTCTGGAGACACGGGATTGTCTGTCTCACCTTATAAAAGGGATCAGAGGTAGCCTGAGTAGTGGGGGGGGCATTTCCTTAGAGAGGATTGGTGTTGTTATGCTGGGAGTCCCACATTCCTCTGTGACATAAAATGTTAGTTTCGTTGTGGGTAAGGATTCTTGGTTGAGTCAATTATATTATGTGTCTAGATTAGGGTTTCTGCACCCCAGCACTAATGACATTTAGGGCTGGATAATTCTTTGTTGTTTGGGCCTGTGTGTGCATTGTAGGATGTCTTGCAGCATCCCTGGCCTCTACTCTAGATGTCAGTAGCATCCTACCCTCAACTGAGATAATAAAAAATGTCTGGACATTGCCAATGTGCCCTGGAAGACAAAATTGTCCCTGGTTGAGAACCACTGAACCAAACTCTATTGTCTCCAACAATGATTGTGTACATGTATGTGGGGTGTGTGTGTGTGTGTGTGTGTGTGTGTGTGTGTGTGTGTGTGTGGCTACCTGCTTACTGACCAGGAAAATGAGGACACTTATCTTTATTTCACGTGACTGAAAGACTTTGCAAAGCTGTTTGTTGAGTTGGAGTGTCAAAGATCACTTTGCTTTGTCTTCTGCAGCGGCCCCCTTGCCTCAAGCCCCACTCCCATGTGCTATTCTAGACTTAACTCAGACATTCAGAGCCACACTGTCGGAGGTCTGGGGAGCTTTGTGATCTATAGATTATACTGGTGGGAGTGGGGGAAGGAAGGAAACAGACTGTAGGGCCAGGCTTCCTGGTGGCAGGCAATGGTTTTCTCTGAGTGCTGAGTTTCACATGATAGAAGTTTTTAAGAGGCAACATTCTATAAGAACAAAGTTGAAGGTTGGCCTTCCATTCCAGAGCTAGGTATTATAAGTGGGGGCCTGGTGAAGGATTTCATTTTACTTGTTGCTGAATTATTTCTCCTTGAGTTATGGGGACTGTCAAATTCAATGTAAACAGTAAATGTTCTCCACACGTTAGTTCTTGTTAGTTACCCCATTTTCTTAGATCTACTACCCTTATATGTTCTGGGTGGTGGTGCTGTGGGGATAAGGAAGGAAGCAGGAAGGGCTGTGCTGGTGAACAAAGCCATCATCTCTCAACTTTGTACACTCCTTTCTTCCATGGCACTGTGGCTGAGAACTTATTTCTGCTTTGCCAGTGAGTTTCTTGTTAGCTTCTGACAATAGGGTCCTAGAGGGATTCAGAGAGACCTCAAGGCTGGAGGAAGGGCTTTATTCTTCCTGTTTGCTTCTTCTCTGTGTCATCTGGGCAGTGGTTCACCATCAGCAACAGTTGGCTTAAGGAGCAGCAGTTAGTCTCTATTTGTAATTCTTGCCTTTTTCCCTGAACCAATGCTATGGTGGAAACACTCCACCCCTACCAAAGAGATCAGTACCACCTGGCTGCTGCTATCACCTTGGAGACCTGTGCTCTGATTCCACAGGGGACCTCGTCCAAGCTCCGAAGGCCTTGGTGCTGGCGACAGCACCCCCTTTTCAGGGCTCTGAGCCCCAAGCTTCCAATAGCCCAGTTTCCTCCCTTTATCCCCCCCTTGTCTTAGGCATGGCAGCTGCTTCCTATGGTTATTATATCTGTATTACCTCAGTTTCCCTTTTTTGACTTTTTAGTCCTCTGTACACATTTAACCAACTCCTTATATTACATTCTCTTCATTAAAGTAACCAGTATGGTATCTGTTTTGCTGGCTGGACCTCAAAAGAACTAAGAGACTAGGGGTTTGTCTACATCATCTCTCTGATGAGACCTGCACAGTGACTGCAGTTCTGCCTCAAGCCATTCAGTGATTCTGAGTGTATCCAACAAGACCAGCAGGAGAGACAGCAGAGGACTTTGGAGATAGGCTGACCATGGCAGGAAGGAGCAGGGGGATGCCTTGGGGACAAGGAGATAAGCTGGGACACCCAGGAGAAACCCCCCCCTTCTATCCCAAACCTATGCGAGATTAGGCTAACTTCTTTGTTCTTCACAACAAACTAGAATCTAATCAGGTAGATTTTCACATGTAATAAGGAAAGAGAGTAGCTCGTGAAACTTTTGTTCAGTATCACATACATGCATGTGTGTGTGTGGACTGGCATGTAATTTAAAATGATTTTCTTTTATTGATTGTGTGTCTGGAAAAAAATGAAAGAGCAGAGGGAGGTTGACATTTAGGATTCAGGGAAAGTCACATGAGACTTCTGTGCAAATGACTGTACCATTATTCATTCAGACTTAAAGGCTCTCTATACACTGAAAGGACTCTCGGTAGATCGTCCCAGGGCTCCCCTAACCTGGGAAATGGAGGGCCCAGGAAGGCCTGAGGATACATGGCCAGTCTGTGGTCCTTGGACCCTGCCTCCATTTCTTGAAGCTTCTGTACCAACCCTGGCTTTCCTCGTCTCTTGCCACGCTTGCTCTATTTTGGGGCCATCAGGCCATCCCACCCCTGTCCGCTAAAATGAGTGCAGAGTCGGAACTTACCATAGTAACTGAAGCAAAATCATGTCTATAAAAACTTAGAGACATATCCTTTGAAATACTTTAGGCCCTGTGATAAGTACTGTTAGACTTCACCCAGTCTGGTGTTTTCTAGACTTTAGGGATGAGTGTTCTCTTTCTAAAACTTGTTCTATTCCTAATAGCTACACACACATATACACACCTTTTTGAACAATCCCAGGGGACAGGTATCTGAGGTTAGGATGCAGGTGACCTCTCAGACACCAGCACCAGCGGGTGGCACCCTGTCACCTCAGGAGTCTGGGTCTTGTCTAAAATGTCTATTCACAAACTGGCCATGTTTGGGCAGGAAACTGAAAGGGAGGTCTCTGAATAAAAGGGCCTAGACCACCCTAAAAATTGAGAATGGGCCTTTCTTCTAGAGTTTATTTTATTTTTTTAATGCTATTTATTCGAGAGAGAGAGAGAGAGAGAGAGTACATGCAAGTGGGGGAGGGGCAGAGAGAGGGAGGCACAGATTCAGAAGCAGGCTCCAGGCTCTGAGCTGTCAGCACAGAGTTTGATGCGGGGCTTGAACTCATGAACCACGAGATCATGACCTGACCTGAAGTCGGATGCTTAACCGAATGAGCCACCCAGGCGCCCCTAGAGTTTTTTTTAAAGGAATGCTATTACAAAAAGACTAGTGGCAAACTTACCTGTCTCTGAGGATCCACGTTCCTGTTGTTGTAGGATGTTTTTATCGAGACGCTCCTGCTCAGGCCACTGCCCTAACTTAGCAGCACCTGGCCCTGTGATTATACTGTGTGTTCCTTGGAGAGCTTCAGAACTTCCTTAGCACTCCATCACTCATGCTTCATTGTGGGGCTGAGCTGCACTGTGTTGCTGAGCTTGTAGAAGCTCTTTCATGCTAGGGCTAAGAAAGGAAATAGTTGCCTTAAGTGTAATTAATGAAGGGCTCAGGAGATTCCACTCACAAAAGAACACAGTGGGGAAAGATACTGTTTGGCCGTGATTTCACTTTGTTCTTCTAGACTCCCTAAATCTTCGGCCACTTTTAAAATTCCAATTCTGTGTTGAAACTTGGGTTAGATACATAGAGATTGCCTGATCTCACATTACAGGCAAGGAGAGAAGAAGGAAGGCGTTTAAATGACTTATCTGAGCTCATTTAAGTGGTTATCAGCAAAGCTATTGGACATAGCATTGATTTCCAATAGATAATTTGTCTTAGGAACATCAAATATAATCCATGGGTAAGCAGCACGCTGTATGGCAGGAGGACTGCAATTTCACAAGCACTGACTTGGCATTGAACACTTAATTTAAAAGTCTGCATCAACTGGAAAGCCCCTAATGGAATATCTGGCTCAGGCTTCAAATGGCTTTACCCCCACAATGCACTGCACTGATGAATAGGGACGTTGTTACCCAAACAGTTACAGACACACAGCATTGTTTCCTTGCTTAGGTGGCAAATGAGCAGTTGTGGATACAGTTGTATTTGCATAAAAATGGTAATTTCAACAAGTGAAGATCACCTTAGGCCCATATAATATCTTAATAAATGGCGTGATCCCTCCACCCCGTTGGTATTCAACATACATGATTTCAAATGCCACGTGTGTTAATGCATTGTTCACTTGGAGAAATGGGATGCTACACTTGGAAGTAGAGTGTTCCTCAAACTTTATGTGAGCTGGAGACCTTGTTAAAAATGCGGGTTTGGGGGCGCCTGGGTGGCTCAGTCGGTTAAGCGTCAGACTTCGGCTCAGGTCATATCTCATGGTTTGTGGGTTTGAGCCCTGAGTCAAGGCTCTGTGCCGAAAGCTTGGAGCTTGGAGTCTGCTTCTGATTCTGTGTCTCCCTCTCTCTCTGCCCCTCCCCTGCTCTCTCTCTCTCTCTCTCTCTCAAAAATAAATAAACATAGAAAAAAAATTCTTTTGAAAAAAATGTGGGTTTGGATCCAGTAGGTCCGAGTAGGACATGAGATTCTTTGTAACAAGTATCCAGCTGAGGGGGACAGTGCTGCTCTGTGGCCCACACCGTGAGTAACAAAGATGTCGAAGGCTCATCTACGAAGGTGAGTAGTGGAAAGATTATAGGGCCTAGAGACAAAACTGTAGGTCCCTTGTTTCTACCACTCACTAGATGAATAATTTTACAAAACCTTGATCCAGTTGAGCAGTAGTTTTCCAATGAACCAAACGAGATCCTACTGATGCTACTTGTTCCAAACAACTGGGAAAATCCATGGGCAAGTGGTTTTGAAAAGCCAGGCTGTGTAAATAGTTGCTGGCTGTGGATACCATCCGACCATGCACTCCCATCTGAACTCGTAAGGGAAAATATGGTTGGTAGAGAAAAGTTCCTCAGTAAAATTCAGAGACTGGGTTTCTCTCCATGTGCACTTTGTAATAGCTTGGTGGAGACGGCGTCCTGTGGGAAGCGGCTAGTGTGCCGACAAGTACAAGAACACCTTTAACTATCATGCGTTGCGTTTGGTCTTGTTGAGATTTAATTCAACTGGTGACATTCGTAGGCTGCACTATAAAAACAGCCTGGCAGTCAGTAATGGCCACGCACACTGTTTACTTTATTATGGACTCAGGACTCTGATGGGCTTTCCAGACGATGGTGGGTCTTGAAAAGCTGCCACTGTGGGCTGTGCAAACACACAGTGTGCCCAGGTGAACCTCTGTTTGGTTAATAGGAATCTCGCAGCTGAGCAAACCCAAGGGCTCTGTTTGTAAGGTCTTCCTTCCCTTCCATGGCAAACCAAGCGGGAAAGCGAATTCCTTTGGGCTACCCCAAAAGATGCCTCTCTCAGGTAAATAGCAGATTTGTGAAAAACTGTGTCCACTCCTGACCTATTTACATCACAGATGGCTTTCCTGGTGCATCGTCAGCTGCCCATGTATGATAATGTAAAGGATAGATTAATCTGTTAGATAGTGGTCTCATTTCGACCCCGTCTCCTTCCCCATCCACCTCCTAACCCTGACTAAACACTGGGATATCATCTAAATAGAGACAATAAGACCACATCAGTTTACAGTCCGTCCCATTTAAATGGAGTGGGAATGATTTCATAGTAATACCTTTCAACAGCCGATATAACTAATGGAAATGAGGCCATACTTTATTCTGAGTGTCCAGGTAACAAGTTTTTACTCACAAGAAAGTATCTCGGTGATGCAAGCTCATATTGAGTGTTTATTCTACGGAACCACCTTAAGACTAAAAGCAATAATAACAATCTCCTTAAATTAATAAAGAGAGATTACCTCTACCTCTAGCAAGTGCTTTACAAATATTTTCTCTTATAGGCTTATCAGGGAAGAGTGTATCCACAGAGTTTTTCAAACCCTAGCTCCTCCTCATTCTAGTTTGTGATCTTGGGTAATTAGCTTACTGTACTTCAGCCTCTTCATCTGTGAAATGGGGGTAACAGTAGCTCATAGAGTCATTATGAGGCTTAAATAAGATATTGTACATGGATGGTACTTAGCACAGGACTTGGTACGTAGTGAAGTTCAAAAATGCTAATAATTCTTACTGTAATTGTCTCCATGCTAGCCTGCTGACATCACAATATTACCTATAGCTTAGCAGTACATCTTTTCTGGGTCCAGGAGTCTATAGAAGCAATTTTTAGTGTCTTATAGGTGTCTGGATTCTGTCAATATTGGTGCTTAAAATCTTGAAAGCTACCATTAATTGGGCAACATGGCACCCGTTTATGAATTACCGGTATGAATTATCAGGGCAACCCTAAAATGTATTCTCTTCATACGCAGATGAGGAAACCAAGGTTTAGAGAAATACTCGGTTAGTTATAGAATTGGGAGTTGAACCTCTGGATGTCTAACCTTTGTGCCCCATAGTCTGACGTGCTAATTATAACTAGCATGTGTACTAACGCCCAGGTGTCTCGTACCTGCTTAGACTCACTCATACCCAACAACTATACAGTGCTGGAGTATTTGGGGACTTTTTAAGGGAGGGACATTTTTCCTCTAAAAAACAGTAGAATTTGGAAAAAAATTTAAAAAAATTAAAAAAAACAGTAGAATTTAGATTGGTTACAACACCTGCCTATATGCAAAGAATCCCTTCTTTCTCAAGGGGATGTTTCTAATAGTCTGTCAGATATGCCTTGAATTGTAAGAAGAAAAGATTCACAAGCTGGTTTCATTTTGTCAGGGAAAATGTCTCTGTCTTCTTCAAACATTTACCTGTGAGTCTTACCTTCATCTGTCAGGGCAAGTACCCATAGTGTGATCTCAGAAGGCTCCCATGGCCCTCAGATCAGATCACCTCAACCTGCTCATCAATGCCCAAGTTCCTTCAAGTGGCGCAAACCCATTCTGTCATCATAAATTATGTTAACCCATGGAAAAGCAGCAAAATAGCATGTCATAGAGGCAGCATTTGTGAGATCAAACAAATCAGGCTTTTGAGTTCAGTAGACTTGAGTGTGCAATCTGGATAAGCATGGACAAATTTCTCTTACCTTCCCTAAGACTCTTTAAAATAAGTCTAATAATAATTATCTCACGTTAACCATTGCAAAGGTTGAATGAAATAACATTTCTAAAGCCCTTAACTCAGCACTTGGAGTATACTAAATGTGATAACAGTAGCTATTATTATTTCTAGTTACTTTCCAGAGAGTAATTTGGAATGAAACAGAAGGACCCTAGATACCTGTGAATGTGTGGCATGCTTTTGGGTGGAAGAGATAGGAAGTGGACAGAAGGATCACAATAGGGAGAGGTAGGCTTCTGAAAATAGTTCACCTTCCTCCTAGGACTGCTCAGGTGTGCCTTGCTCTGTACGGTCCTCAAATTTGATTGAGGACATTCTTGGAGTGTGCAGACCTGATCCCCCTTAAGCCACATCTCTAAAAAATCCAGGAACATCAACCTGTTTAATGAACGGAAAGTTCATCTTGCTCAGCAGCTTCTGAATTGACATTTTTCAGAAGCATCGGAAATAAGAAAACTTATTTTTCACCTAGATGATTTTAAAAGTAAATAGAATAAATGGGCCCTAGAAAGATGGTAGGAATAAGCAAGAATTTCTTATAACTTGAAAGAGTGACTGTGTGCTTTTCTTCCCAGACTACTTAGTAAATGCCCACTAGATGAGCGATTAAACTGGCGGGTGACTCAAGGTTTTACTTAATAGTCAATGATGTAGGGTGCTGAATTTTGGGTTGTTTTCAGGCTTACTTTAGAGTTCCTTTCCCAGAATATATTTTTTCAAAACATGGTTAAAAAGCAAGTACTCCCTGAAGAACAACACTCTAGATCATTCTTGGTTATTGACTTGGTTTTTTTGGGGGGGTGGGTGGGGGGATATCTGCTAATATCATGTTGGGGCTCAGAAGAAGGTAATTTCTGTTTGGAAGATAGGAAGAGACCAAGTCAGAGAACATGTCGCCCTAATTACAAGTGTTAGTGGTGGGTACTGACAGGGGCAAGAGAAAAGAGAAGTGCGCAACAAACACTATGTTAAGGAAGACGCTAAGTTTACTTCTTAAAGACTCCATAAGAATCACCTAGAAGGCTTGTTAAAATGCAATTCCTAGGCACTATACTCTGAGAATTTGATTCAGTAGGTCAGGATGGTGGCCAAGAATTTGTACTATTAAAATGCTCCCTGGTGATGCTGATGCTATTTGAGGTCAAATCAAGTGTCACTGATAAAGATGTTGGGCAGGTGTGTGTGGGAGGGAGTCTAGGTGGTAACCATGACTCGATCTCACCAATGGGAGGGGTGTATTTCATTGCTTAGTTTTATTGAGACCATATTTTGAAAATGACAAAGTCAGAAAACAAAGGAACCTATGTCCCTGAATCACCATGGGGAAGGCAGCCTGCTGAACCCCACTGGATGTGATATGAGTAAAGGATACCACATGGTGTATTAAGGCGCTAACAAGTGGGGATCACTTGTTAGAGTGGTTAGCCTTTCTAGCCTGGAAAAATGCTATTACAGCTAGAAAGTATTTAGATAAAAATTAATCTAATAGGAAAATACTAGCCTCAGAAAGATTATGTGATTCCTCTAAGAAAGAGTTGCCAGATAAAATACAAGATGCCCAGTAAAATTTTAATTTCTGATAAACAGTGAATAATTTTTAGCATAATATTACGTGGGATATACATATACTAAAAAAGCCTCTATTGTTTATCTGAAATTAAAATTTAACTGGGCATCCTGTATTTTTATTTGCTTAACGTGGCAACCTTCGTCTAATGAGACTTTGTAACAAAGACTTGAACCTAATTTCAATGACCAACTCAATTTCCTTTCTATCCGTCTACCCAGAAAATCACTGGTACAGATATGTCAGGAGGCAAAAACTCTCAAATTTTTGTTTTCTATCTTCCAAACTTTGTGAACCAAATTCACAAACCTAGAGAAGTCATTCTTCTAGCTCTTTCTCCCCAGAGAGAACTGTGGTTTGAATTTGGGATCTGGCCTATGACTGTATCTAATTCTGTGTTCTGTACAGCTCAGCCGTAGTATTAATATCTAACAACTTTTCGTGACCAGTAGAAGTAATTATAACTAGATAATCCCAGCGATAATATGATAGGGTCAGTTTAAAGGTCAGTTCTGAAATTTAAAAGTGCTATAAAAAATTCGTTTGTTCTTGATGATCATTTTCCACCAGAAATCACAGACCTCAGTGGGGCTTGGGTCACCATCTCCATGGCAACCAGTTACCATCTTCATCATGGAATGAAGACTGAAATAAATCCCCAAGAAAAGATCTAGTGTTTAAGGGTGTGCTTGCTTTCAAACAAAACAAACAAGCAAGCAAAAACATCAAAATAAATACTCGCAAATGGGTAAATCTGAAACTGGATGGCTGTGAAAATATGTTCTATTTTTATGAGGCCACAATCACTAGGACAAATGAATTGCTTTATGAATCTCCAAGATCCCAAGTTTTCTTCTATAGCAACCTGCACTCAATCATAATAATTTTAATTCATTAAAAGTAAAACAGTTTTGAAATGTGAGGCAAAATTTAACTTACAGTCAGATGAGCGGAAGTTTGAAATGACTCAATAGTTGCTATAACACATATTTTTTTTTCTTGCAGAACTTTTCTTGTATACATTTAAAATGTAAAGGTTTTACATTAATTTTAAAGGATTTTAAAAGTACTGGGCTGTGCTTTAAATCGGGCATTGGCAAAATGTTGTGTACTATCTGTTTTTGTTTTTTTTTTTTTTTACTTTAAAACATACCCACACCCATTTATTCATGCATCCTTTATAGTCGCTTTTGCTCAGCAGAGGCAGAGCTGAAGAGTTATGACAGAGACCACTGGGCCTGCAAAATCTAAAATATTTGCTATCTGGCCCTTTAAAGAAAAAGTTTTCCTTCTTTAGATCCCACAGGATGTGTTGCAGGACACTCTTTTCTTTAAAGTAATTTCACTTCAACATTAAGGCCTGTGTTTTTAAGTATGTGTTAGAAGACGTGACAAAATGCCCCAAAATGTTGCTCAGATTCTACTGAAGTTACAGAAACTGGATGACAAAATCAAGTCCTGTCATGAACTCCTGAGCTAAAGTGAGGAAGGGACTTCTCTCAGTAGGATTCTGAACACAGATGATTAATTTTGAAATCAAAATGTGGGAGCCACCGAGGGAGACTGGAAAGAGACAAAGGTGATAAATGGGGAAATAGAACACACAGGACTGGAGTGAACCTCCAGGCAATGATGGTTCACCACTTGCCTTCAATCTACTGGCATCCCATTCACGAAATCAACTTTCATGATTGAGCCTAACATCAAACAGTAGGGAAGTGATGGGAAGAAGTGCAAAATCACGTTGCTAAGGCACCACAGGCAGAATGGAGAAGAAACAAAGCTAGTAACTGACTCTTCCAACCTGACACAACCTGTCTTGCTAAAGACTTCCTTAGATACATATCTTGCTCAGCTCTCTCCTATAGAAACTCTTGCAGCTGGATATGTCTACTCTTTTCCATCTACTGATCAACTGAGGATCTAATTTGTGGGAAATACTCTGCCCATTCACTGGGAGATGGGTATTTCCATCGAAGTCTTCCTAACTGGATGGGGTTAGCAACTCTCTGATTATAAAGTAAGAATTGATTGACTCAGTGCCAACCAACTTGCAAAAATTGTTAGACTTAAAATTTGCCCGAGTCTATTTTTTTTACGGCTGAACCTAAAAGCCTTATAAATTTTGACTTTATTACACCTTTTGGCAAAGCTTTAGGAATTCAAAAAGTAAATCACATGCCTCTCTTTTACACCTACATTCCTGCATTGTGAGGTTTTAAGGATTGATGCACTAGGGGAGGCTACTGTGGAAAACATTTCAGGTTTGAAATGGTGTCTCTTCACACGGCCCGTACTACATAGTTGTGAAAATGTCACCCTACGTGTGGAGGTGGGGAGGGGAGGAGACAAGAGGGGAGGAGGCGGGAGAAAAGGAAGACCTTCATTTAGCTTGGGTGAAAATGCTAATTTTTCCATGCTTCCCAGCCAGTGGCCGTCTTACAATCATAATTTACTGTGGGACTCCTGCTGGCCCGGCCAAGTGCCAAATGACTACAAAATTATGTAGTTATCTTATCAATTTATCTCTACTTTGCGCAGTCCCTTCCCATCAGCTGCCATGCCGCATTGATTCTCATTTGGAATCAAACCAAAGGCAATCATCTGTCTGTGGGATATGTCCAAGTTTATGCCCTTTCTTGAGCTGAGAGCTCTGTGGTCTAACTTGCAAGTGTCCTGCTCGCCCAACCAGGAGGCATGACATGGCCCACCAGCCTCTGCATAGAACAAAGGGCAGGAAGCCGCTTGAGTGACCCTGGCAAAGTGAACCTGAGCACCGAGAAGCCAGGCTAGATGGTTCCTCTGCCTGCTGTCAAGGAAAATGAGCCTTTTGTTGTCATTTTAAATTACTCATGTGGTTCAAGTTCAATAAGCCTTATGCTGTCCCTGTATAACCACAGTATTCCATGATTTTATTGGCTCTGCAGCTGAAATTTAATCAATTTAACTCTCTCTGTTCTTGAATGGCCCTCTGGCAAAAAATGCTGCTGTTCAAGTGAGCAGCAGGTAAGGACTTTGCTGGATACTAACATGAGATTTCCTTGAGGTTGAAAGACAATTAACTTTTTTTTTTTTTCACCACCCCTCTTATCCTAATCTCTGGGATTCAACTGCTGACGCTGACTGACTACGTGCTAGAGGCAAATGAAGTTAGATTCCCTTAGCTCTTCGTTAATTCATTCGATGCTACTCTCCTATGTGTGGTGAGGGAAGGAATGAACCTGGTGTTGTGGACCTTGTCTCTGGGGAGCTCAGATTCTCCTAAGAGAGGTTAAATACAAACGCATAAAAGAAAACCAAGATTTAAGAGGCTGCCCATGTGAGAACAAATTCATACTCTGGAAAATAACTTTTGGGAAGAGTTGGATTATGCCAATGTTTTTCACATACTTTACATTCTGTAACAATGTTTCTTAAGTGTAATTTTGAAGGGTGCGTGCCTGGGTGGTTCAGTCGGTTAGGCGTCCAACTTCGGCTCAGGTCATGATCTCGCGGTCCGTGAGTTTGAGCCCCGCGTCTGGCTCTGTGCTGGCAGCTCAGAGCCTGGAGCCTGCTTCCCATTCTGTGTCTCCCTCTCTCTCTGCCCCTCCCCTGCTCATGCTCTGTCTCTGTCTCCCAAAAATAAATAAACATTAAAAAATTTTAAGTGTAATATTGTAGGAAATCATTAGATACAAAATAGATAAAAATAGCTTTCCTTGAAATATCTTTAAGCTTGCCCTTCAAAGTGTGAATTATTGAGGCACCCCCAGTTCCAGAGTCCAGTGCCATTTTGTTACACTCTATTGGTTATAATCCACAGCTGTAATGACTACATTATGAGTTCTGGGAAGGCCAGCATCGTCCCTTAACCTGTACTCCTAAGGCAGGAGGCAAATGACACACATCCACATCAGGAACACATGTCACTTACCGACCCCAGAACTTTTTTAGTCTGAGCTTCGGTTTAGCTTGCAAACCCTCATCCCAAGGCTCTAGGTAGCCATAACCAACCTACTGTGTCGGCAAAGGAGAATAAATTGACTTGCTTTTCCTGTCCTATCATTGAACACAGTTCTGAAAAATGGTTAGGTGTCCTGCAAATGTTAGATGAAGTGATTTTTTTTTAATGTTTATTTTATTTTCGAGATACAGAGCATGAGCAGGGGAGGGGCAGAGAGAGAGGGAGACACAGGATCCGAAGCAGGCTCCAGGCTCTGAACTGCCAGCACAGAGCCTGATGCGGGGCTCGAACTCACGAACTGTGAGATCATGACCTGAGCTGAAGCTGGACACTTAACCGGCAGCCACCCAGGCACCCCTAGATGAAGTGATTTTTAAATAATACGTCTTTTATTCATTGAAGGTTAACCAAAATAGAGTCAAAATTTATAAAAGATCTGATGTGGTAAGCTATAAACACAAAACATTTCTATGTCTCTACGCATCCTCTGTCCCTGAGACCTTCTATATCCTTCAGATCATTTCCCCTAATGCTGAGAATTAGAATCATCTGCCTGCATATGAAGAAAAACTGAATATAGATAGGTTTTTATGCACATAAATGCTCCTAGCAGCCATTATGAGACTCCTTTGCACAGCTATAATCATGTACAACTTTTTTTTTTCACTGTCAATTCCAAAACCCTGTAAAAACAACAGAGCAATGGGTTTCTCTCTGTTTTTGGATAACAAACAACAGTTGGATATTCATGTTACTCTTTGTTTATAAATGCTAGCTGAGAACTCAGACCCCACCAATAGCAATTTATTGAGCAAGTATTAAGTGCCAGGCACTTTGCAATATTTTTAGTGAATGAATGAAAGAAAGTATACATTATACCAAGTTGTATATCTGTTCATTTTTGAAAAGAACTCATAATCGAACATAGTTAAATCTCTAATGTCTGTAGTGTACTTTTCTACGTCTTTTCCCTTCTTTCATGCTACTCTCTTTCTTGGTCTTAATTGCCTTTCCTCACCTCACTTACCCACCTGGCGTAATGGTTTTCATTCACTGAAGCATAATTCAATGTTATCTTCTTTATGGAATCTTTCAAACCCATGCCTACTAGCAAAATTTGATGTCATCTCATTTGTTCCCTTAGTATATTGTTCATATTCCAATTATTGCACAGGGTACCCTTAAATATGGTTAATAATTTATATTTCCTTTCCCCAGTCACATCATTCAGGGTGGAAACTACCTTTTCTCCATTTTTTTTTTTTATTACTAGCATTGAGAGTTGGCACATATTATGCCATAGTCTGGGTTTCCCAGAAATCAAAGCCTATGGCAATGGCTTATGTGCATTTTTATTGGAAAATGAAATTTCAAGGAGAGGAGGGAAAGGCATAGTGGGACATTGGAAAGAGGAAAAAATGTTATGAAGCTGGCTTTCTACCTGCTATCAAATGTGAAAGATTGCTTGATCTCACAAGAGAGTCTTTTGGGAGGTCATCTGAATGAGAGTTTTTAGGACAATCTTTCCTTGAGGAAAGGATGGAAAATTTTATTTATGAATTTTTGTCTTCCATTGGTGAGTTTTGCCCCATATGGCCTGAAGTGGCTCACCCTTCTGGATTTTGCATGTGTGAAAGCCAACTAAATTCCTAAAGTATTTAATGCCTGAGCATCTATAGGGAAAACCCAGTGCAGGAGGAGAGAGGGCTAACCATGGGTATAAGATGAGGCTCTGGAAGATCCTACTTGCTGAAGGTCTGAAACCACACAGAGCTGGTCTACACAGCAGTGACTGGACCAGGGGACGAGGACGTAGAGGATCTGAAATGCCTCATAAGTGACGTGTGATTCATGGCATGTAAGTGATAGTATTTACAATTTGAATATAAGGTAGCCTATGGTGACAGTCATAATGGAGGTATACATCATGTAGCATGGGAACAATTAGCACTGCAGAAAGGGCTCATGGCAGGACATTTCAGACAGAAGAAATTTCATAAGAAAAATAATATGGAAAACACATGGAGAGAAGGAAGTAGAGGGAAAATCACTGAACTCGGATTATAGCCTGATTCTAAGAAGGAATGAAGTTAGAATGCATATTAAAGTCCTTGAATTAATTCATCTGGCAAATATTTTACTGAGTACCTACTGTGTGATAGGCACTGGAGAAACAGCAATAGATGAATCCTAGGCTAAAGGGTTGGGATTTAATTCAGGGGAGGGAAGAGAGCCAGAGAAGTTTTTCTTTCAAGCTAAGAAGTTGAAACTTCTGCTATGCTATGAGGCACAAAGCAGTGAAATGGTGATACTCTTCCCTGAGCTTCATGTAAAGAAGGAATAGCAATCATGTTGCACAGAAAATTCTTTGCAGAGGGATACTTATTTTCAAATCAGATGTTGATCTGGAAGTGACTTTTCCTGCCACAGAGCCTATGTAACTCTCCTACTCTCTACTGCCAGGTAGTAAGTGTCCTCTTTGCTGCAGATAATAGACACAAGGCAGAGAATTCCACTTAGCAAGTGAGTTGCATAAACAGTAAACAGACAACATTTGAAATCAGGGTGAACATTTAAAAAGATTGTCTGCCTGGGGAGCCTGGGTGGCTCAGTCGGTTAAGCGTCCAACTTCAGCTCAGGTCATGATCTCACAGTTCGTGAGTTCGAGCCCCGCGTCGGGCTCTGTGCTGACAGCTCGGAGCCTGGAGCCTGCTTCGGATTCTGTGTCTCCCTGTCTCTCTGCCCCTCCCCCGCTTGTGCTCTGTCTCTTTCTCTCTCTCAAAAATAAATAAACATCAAAAAAATTAAAAAAAAAGATCATCTGCCTTTGACAAAGAGTATTGAAGACATAATCATCCTTACAAGCATATTGATCAATCAAAAGCTATGTATTTAAAATAAACTTTGAGCAAATATAAATGTAAACACTAAGGTTGTTCCATACATTCAATAATGACCGTAAACCAGGAGCTAACGAACTGCAGACCAGACAGAATGAGATGAAAACAATGTAGACTACAGAAAAAGAAAAACAGCCCATGGAGAAGGAAGAAGGGACACTGGACCAGAATACCTAAATAACACTTACAATTCAACAATTAAAAGAACAACTGACCCAGTTGAAAAGTGGGGAGAAGATTTGAATAGATGCTTCTCCAAGGAAAATATATACATGGCCAAGAAACACAGGGAAAGATGGTCAGCAGCATTAGTCATTAGGGAAATGCAAATCAAAATCACAGTGAGATGATTATAATGGTGATAACAAAGATGGGCGATAACAAGGGTTGGTGAGGATGTGAAGAAATTGGCATGCTCATACCTTGTTGGTGAGAATATAAATTGATAAAGTCATTTTGGAAAACACTTGGGCGGCCCCTCTAAAAGTTAAACATAGAGTTATCGTAAGCTTCCATATTTCCACCCTCAGGTATGTGTCCGAGAGAATTGAGATCATACATCCACAGAAAAACCTGGACACAAATGTTCATGACAACATTAATCATAGTAACCAAAGAGTAGACATCAGTAAAGCAAAAAAGTGGTAACTGATAAAGTGTGTAACTGTACAACAGGATAGCATTCAGCCATCCAAAGGAAGGAAGCTTTGATTCATGCTACAACATGGATGCAACTTGAAAACATGTTAAGTGAATAAAGCCAGATACCAAAGGACACATATTGTACGATCATACATGCATGAAATGTCCAGCATGGGCAAATCACACTGAAATGTGTGGCCGGGGGGGGGGGGGATGGGAAGAGCAACAACAGCATTGACACCAGTAAGCCTTCTGTCCACCTATACATTTGAAAAGTCCTGCCTCCATATGTTTATATCTCTTTGGTAGGTTATCCACAATGATTTATTTTTCAAAAATCAGTAAACTTTTCAGAGTGAGAATGGATGTTATCAATAATCATGTATGGAAAAGAATCTAAAGCTGTATTCAGTGGTGGTCATCATTGCCCAGTTTCTTCTTAAGACTCTGACTTTGAATTCTGCAGGCACCTATGTGCAGGCTGTGCACTGCACAAGCCTAAGGAGTTTCATTCATTTAAGGCACCACAAATTCATGAAATTATTAATGAAATTTCCTGGCACATGGCAGTAAAGTACTTATTTAAATAAAATCAGTATACAATTGAGTCTTCAACGATGCAAGGAAGTCAGGACTACCAGCCCCCTCCACACAGTCAAAAATCCATGTATAACTTTGACTCTCTCCCAAAGTTAACAACTAGTAGCCTACTGAAGCTTGAGCCCTCTATCCTGTTTGGGTCCGTTTTCAACATCTATCATGAATATACGCAATTCTCAGTGAAAAGCGATGTATTTTAAGGGTCTGATGCTTGAAAGGCTGATTTGTGAAGTGAATTTTGAGTTCCTAGCTGTGGATTCATAGACAATATAAAGCTAGTTCTAATGGTGCCTGGTGATAATTATGTCCAGAGATACTGAAAGTTTGCTGCTAGGATATGTTTATTTTAGATTGTGAAATAAATGGACACATTTCCCAGAACTTCTTAGATACTAACAGTGAGAATGCTTTGCTGGTTTTAAATTATCTTTATACGTGACAGTGCTAAAGCCACTTCCTGAACATGATATCAGATTATTGCTGACCCTCAGGTCCATCTGTTTGTACTAAAATTATTAAATTTTACAACTTAAATAAACTTGAGGATGTGTTCCATTCACTTATTGTAATGAATTCCTTCTTAAAACAAAAACATTGCAAGCCACTTAGGGGTAGATACATAAAAATGAGTAGTGGTTATTAAGGAAAGCCCTTTTGAATTGTTTTTTTTTTTTCTTCTGGTACCTTCATTCATTCGTCAAATATTTATTGGCTCCTTACTAAGTGTCAGGCTCTGTTTTTGTTTGCTTGTATTGTGTTTTATTTAAAATTAATAACTGAGCAGATAATATGTTTGCTACGCCATCAGGTTGCTTTATTTTCCTTAGTTTTCTTGAGACCACTATTATGCTGGTTTTTCATGAAGACTTCACTATACATACTTTGTTTTGTTTTGTTTTGTTTGTGAAGTAACACCATTAATTGAATTAGCCAAACTAAACCGCAGACGAGATTTTTAAAATTCTAGATGAATACATATTAAACTGGGATAACTACAAATATAGTCCTTCCTATAAATATTCCTGTGACTTATGTATATATGTTTGCAATAATAAATCTGATGAGGAAAACTTAAGACTTGCAAATTCTCCATCTAACTCAGCACAATATTTTAGGGTTCAAAACACTAAGCCCTCAGTGAGGGTGGGGGGGCTCGGACACTCAAAAGAATAGTAGCTATGAAAGGACACTGGCCCCCTTATCCCTCCCTCCGCCATGCCCTTGAAGGGGACTGGATGGATCCCGCTCAGGGTGTCTCTACCCACCTCAGAGCAAGACCACGTTACAACACATCACATAATAGACACTGCATTAATCGCTTAGAACAGCAGGTCTCAACTGGGGGCCTGTAGATCGAATTCAGGGGTGTTTGTTAACTTGGTTGGAAGAAAATCATCTCTTAATTTTTGCTAATCTCAAACTGATAGTACTTACTTCAATTATGAGTGCTGCTAAGAAGTCACAGTAGTATTTGCAGTATCTATGACTTTGTCACAGGTATTTTTATATTACATTATAACTGTTGCAGATATTCCCAAGTAGAGATGACATTTATCGCTACTTCAATATTATGAGAGGATTAGCCCTGCCTCTCGATCTAATGATTCAACGCATGAATATAAAACATATATATTACTATATTTCACATTCCCCCTCTCAGCTTTACCAAGATATAATTGACAAATAAAATTGTAAGATATTTAAAGTGTAAAACATGATGATTTGATATATGTATGTATTGTGAAATTAGATTAATTAACTAAATTAATTAACACATTCCCCATCTCACAAATTTACTTGTGTGTGTGTGTGTGAGAGAGAGAGAGAGAGAGAGAGAGAGAGAGAGAACATTTAAATTTTCCCTCAGCATAACACTCTCTAAATGAAATAAGTCATACAGAGAAAGACAGATACCATATGTTTTCACTCTTATGTGGATCCTGAGAAACTTAACAGAAGACCATGGGGGAGGGGAAGGAAAAAAAAAGAGAGAGAGAGAGGGAAGGAGCCAAAGCATAAGAGACTCTTGAAAACTGAGAACAAACTGAGGGTAGATGGGGGGTGAGAGGGAGGGGAGGGTGGGTGATGGGTATTGGGAGGGCGTCTTTTGGGATGAGCATTGGGTGTTGTATGGAAACCAATTTGACAATAAATTTCATATTAAAAAAATACAAAAATAAAAAAATAAAAAGATAAATAAACTTCACAAAAATAAATAAATTCGCCCTCAGCAAATTTCAACCACACAATATAGGTTATTAACTCTAGTCACCATGTTATGCGTTAGATCCTTATACTTTGTTCATCTTATAACTGATCATTTGTACCCATTTATCAAACTCTCCCTATTTCCCCCACCCCTCAGCCCCTGGCAACCATTGTTCTACTCTGTTTCTATGGGCTAGACGTTTTTTCTGAAAGATTCTACATGTAAGGGATACTATGAAGTACCTGACATTCTCTGTCTGACTTATTTTACTTAACATAATGCTGTCTGAGTTTATATTTTGTAAGAGTTTAGTAGCGTTCTTTTGCATACAGCTGTCCAGTTTTCCCAACAACATTTATTAATGATACTCTTATTTCTATTGGGTATTCTTGGCTCCTTTGTCATAAATTGACTCAGTTTATTTCTAGGCTCTCTCTTCTGTTCCATTGATCCATGTGTCTGTTTTTGTGCCAATACCCTTCTGTTTTGATGATTGTACTTTTGTAATATAGTTTGAAATCAAAAGGGTAATGCTTCCATTTTTGTTATTTCTCAAAACTGTTTTAGCTAGTTGGAGTATTTTGTGTCCCCATAAAATTTTAGTATTATTTATTTTTGTGAAAAATACCATTTTGATAGGGATTGCGTTGAGCCAATAGATTGTTTGGGTAGTATGGACATGTAAACAGTATTAATTCTTCCAATCCAAGAACACAGAACATCTTTCCATTTACTTGTATCTTCCTCAATTTTTTCCTCAGTGCCTTAAAGTTTTCACTGAGCAGATTTTTCAACTTACTTGAATTTATTCATAAATACTTTTTTTGATGCTGTTATAAATGGGGTTATTGTCTTAATTTCTATTTCTGATAGTTTATTGTTGATATATAGAAATGCAAATAATTTTATATATTGTGCAACCATTTTTGTGTGGCGTCTTTTGGGTTTTTTTAAATTTTTTTTAACTTTTTTAAATTTACATACAAGTTAGTTAGCATATAGTGCAACAATGATTTCGGGAGCAGATTCCTTAATGCCCCTTACCCATGTAGCCCATTCCCCCCTTCCTACAACCCCTCCAGCAACCCTCTGTTTGTTCTCCATATTTATAAGTATCTTATGTTTTGTCCCCTTCCTGTTTTTATATTATTTTTGCTTCCCTTCTTTATGTTCATCTGTTCTGTGTGTTAAAGCCCTCATATGAGTGAAGTAATATGATATTTGTCTTTCTCTGACTAATTTCGCCTAGCATAATACCCTCTAGTTCCATCCATGTAGTTGCAAATGACAAGATTTCATTCTTTTTGATTGCCGAGTAATACTCCATTGTATATACACACCACATCTTCTTTATCCATTCATCCATCGATGGACATTTGGGCTCTTTCCATACTATGGCTATCGTTGATAGTGCTGCTATAAACATGGGGGTTCACGTGCCCCTTTAAAACAGCATACCTGTCTCCCTTGGATAAGTGGCTAGTAGTGCAATTGCTGGGTCATAGGGTAGTTCTATTTTTAGTTTTTTGATGAACCTCCATACTGTTTTCCAGAGTGCCTGCACCAGTTTGCATTCCCAACAGCAATGCAAAAGAGATCCTCTTTCCCTGCATCCTCGCCAACATCATATGTTGCCTGAGTTGTTAATGTTAGCCAGTCTAACAGGTGTGAGATGGTATCTCATTGTGGTTTTGATTTGTATTTCCCTGATGATGAGTGATGTTGAGCATTTTTTCATGTGTCTGTCGGTTGGCCATATGGATGTCTTCCTTGGAGAAGTGCCTATTCATGTCTTTTGCCCATTTCTTCACGGGATTATTTGTTTTTTGGGTGTTGAGTTTCATGAGTTCTTTATACGTTTTGGATACTAGCACTTTATCTGATATGTCGTTTGCAAATATCTTCCATTCTGTTGGTTGCCTTTTAGTTTTGCTGGTTGTTTCCTTTGCTGTGCAGAAGCTTTTTATTTTGATGAGGTCCCAATAGTTCATTTTTGCTTTTGTTTCCCTTGCCTCTGGAGACATGTTGAGTAAGAAGTTTCCGCGGCCAAGATCAAAGAGGTTTTTGCCTGCTTTCTCCTTGAGGATTTTGATGGCTTCCTGTCTTACATTGAGGTCTTTTATCCATTTTGAGTTTATTTTTGTGTACGGTGTAGGAAAGTGGTCCAGGTTCATTCTTCCGCATGTCGCTGTCCCGTTTTCCCAGCACCCCTTGCTGAAGTGACTGCCTTTATTCCACTGGATATTCTTTCCTGCTTTGTCAAAGATTAGTTGACCATACATTTGTGGGTCCATTTCTGGGTTCTCCATTCTGTTCCATTGATCTGAGTGTCTGTTATTGTGCCAGTACCATACTGTCTTGATGAATACAGCTTTGTAGTACAGTTTAAAGTCCAGGATTGTGATGCCTCCTGTTTTGGTTTTCTTTTTCAAGATTGCTTTGGCTATTCGGGGTCTTTTCTGGTTCTATACAAATTGTAGGATTGTTTGTTTTAGCTATGTGAAGAATGCTGGTGTTATTTTCATAGGGGCTGAATTGAATACGTAGAGTGCTTTGGGTAGTATTGACATTTTAACAATATTTGTTCTTCCTATTCAGGAGCATGGAATATTTTTCCTTTTTTTGTGTGTGTCTTCTTCAGTTTCTTTCATGAGCTTTCTATAGTTTTCAGTGTATAGATTTTTCACCTCTTTAGTTAGATTTATTCCTAGGTATTTTATGGTTTTTGGTGCAGTTGTGCATGAGATCGATTCCTTGATTTCTCTTTCTGTTGCTTCATTGTTGGTGTATAGGAATGCAACTGATTTCTGTGCATTGATTTTATATCCTGCAACATTGCTGAATTCATGAATCAGTACTGGCAGTTTTTCGGTGGAATCTTTGGGTTTTCCATATAGAATATCATGTCATTTGTGAAGAGTGAAAGTTTGACCTCCTCCTGGCTGAACTGGATGCCTCTTATTTCTTTGTGTTGTCTGATTGCTGAGGCTAAGACATCCAATACTATGTTGAATAACAGTGGCAAGACTGGACATCCCTGTCTTGTTCCTGACCTAGGGGGAAAGCTCTCAGTTTTTCCCCATTGAGGATGACATTAGTGTTGGGTCTTTCATATATGTCTGTTATGATCTTGAGGTATAACACTTCTATCCCTACTTTCTTGAGGGTTTTTATCAAGAAAGGATGTTGTATTTTGTCAAATTCTTTCTCTGCATCTATTGAGAGGATCATATGGTTCTTGTCCTTTCTTTTATTGATGTGATGAATCACATTGATTGTTTTGCGAATATTGAACCAGCCCTGCATCCCAGGTATAAATCCCGCTTGGTCGTGGTGAATAATTTTTTTTTTAATTTTTTTTAACGTTTATTTATTATTGAGACAGAGAGAGACAGAGCATGAATGGGGGAGGGACAGAGAGAGGGAGACACAGAATCCGAAACAGGCTCTAGGCTCTGAGCCGTCAGCACAGAGCCCGACGCGGGACTCGAACTCACAGACCACGAGATCATGACCTTAGCCGAAGTCGGCCGCTCAACCGACTGAGCCACCCAGGCGCCCCAATAATTTTTTTTTTAAGATAACCAGTCTACTGATTGTTTTGTTTTTATTTTTTTAAAATTTATTGTCAAATTGGTTTCCATACAATACCCAGTGCTCATCCCAAAAGGTGCCCTCCTCAATACCCACCACCCCCCTTCCCACCCCTCATCAGCCTTCAGTTTGTTCTCAGTTTTTAAGAGTCTCTTATGCTTTGGCTCTCTCCCACTCTAACCTCTTTTTTTTTCCTTCCCCTCCCCCATGGGTTTCTGTTAAGTTTCTCAGGATCCACATAAGAGTGAAAACATATGGTATCTGTCTTTCTCTGTATGGCTTATTTCACTTAGCATCACACTTTCCAGTTCCATCCACGTTGCTACAAAGGGCCATATTTCATTCTTTCTCATTGCCATGTAGTACTCCATTGTGTATATAAACCACAATTTCTTTATCCATTCATCAGTTGATGGACATTTAGGCTCTTTCCATAATTTGGCTATTGTTGAGAGTGCTGCTATAATCATTGGGGTACAAGTGCCTCTATGCATCAGTACTCCTGTATCCCTTGGGTAAATTCCTAGCAGTGCTACTGCTGGGTCATAGGGTAGGTCTATTTTTAATTTTTTGAGGAACCTCCACACTGTTTTCCAGAGTGGCTGCACCAATTTGCATTCCTACCAACAGTGCAAGAGGGTTCCCGTTTCTCCACATCCTCTCCAGCATCTATAGTCTCCTGATTTGTTCATTTTGGCCACTCTGACTGGCGTGAGGTGATATCTGAGTGTGGTTTTGATTTGTATTTCCCTGATGAGGAGCGATGTTGAGCATCTTTTCATGTGCCTGTTGGCCATCTGGATGTCTTCTTTAGAGAAGTGTCTGTTCATGTTTTCTGCCCATTTCTTCACTGGATTATTTGTTTTTCGGGTGTGGAGTTTGGTGAGCTCTTTATAGATTTTGGATACTAGCCCTTTGTCCAATATGTCATTTGCATAATTTTTTAATGTATTGTTGTATCCAGCTGGCTAATATCTTGTTGAGGATTTTTGTATCCATGTTCATCAGGGAAATTGGCCTATAGTTCTCCTTTTTAGTGGGGTCTCTGTCTGGTTTTGGAATCAAGGTAAAATGGCTCCATAGAATGAGTTTGGAAGTTTTTCTTCCATTTCTATTTTTTGGAACAGCTTCAAGAGAATAGGTGTTAATTCTTCCTTAAAAGTTTGGTAGAATTCTCCTGGAAAGCCATCTGGCCCTGGACTCTTGTTTTGAGAGATTGTTTGTTACTAATTCGATTTCCTTACTGCTTGTGGGTCTGTTAAATTTTCTGTTTCTTCCTGTTTCAATTTTGGTAGTGTATATGTTTCTAGGAATTTGTCCATATCTTCCATATTGCCCATTTTATTGGCATATAATTGCTCATAATATTCTTTTATTACTGTTTTTATTTCTGCTGTGTTGGTTGTGATCTCTCCTCTTTCATTATTGATTTTATTTATTGGGGTCCTTTCCTTTTTCTTTTTGATCAAAATGGCTAGTGGTTTATCAATTTTGTTAATTCTTTTAAAGAACCAGCTTCTGGTTTCATTGATCTGTTTGGTTTTTTGTTGTTGTTTGTTTGTTTGTTTGTTTGTTTTGATAGCATTGATTTCTGCTCTAATCTTTATCATTTCCTGACTTCTGCTGGTTTTGGGTTTATTTGCTGTTCTTTTTCCAGCTCTTTAAGGACTTTTTTTTCCCTTGCTGCTTTTATGATTCTCTCCTTGCCTGAGTATTTTGTGAATTTGACTATGATATGCCTTGTTGATGGTCGGTTTTTGTTGAATCTAAAGGAGGTCCTCAGTGCTTCCTGGATATTGATGTCTGTGCCTTTCCCCAGGTTAGGAAAGTTTTCCGCTATGATTTTCTCAAATAACCCTTCTACCCCTATTTCTCTCTCTTCCTCTTCTGCAACCCCTATGATTCTGATGTTGTTCCTTTTTAATGAGTCACTGATTTCTCTAATTCTTAAATCATGCCCTTTTGCCTTAGTCTCCCTCTTTTTTTTTCTGCTTCATTATTCTCCATAAGTTTGTCCTCTATATTACTGAATCTCTGTTCTGCCTCATGCATCCTTACCACTGTGGCATCCATTCAAGATTGCAGCTCAGTTATAGCATTTTTTATTTCATCCTGACTAGCTTTTACTTCTTTTATGTCTGCAGCAAGGGATTCTAATCTGTTTTTGACTCCAGCTAGTATTCTTATTATCGTGATTCTAAATTCTGGTTCAGATGTCTTACTTGTATCTGTATTGGTTAAATCCCTGGCTGTCGTTTCTTCCTCCTCTTTCTCTTGTGGTGAATTCCTTCATTTCATCGTTTTGAAGCTAGAAAAGGAATTAATGAGGTAAAAATATTTTAACTAACATTAAAAAATTAAAATTAAAAAAATATTAAAAATTAAAAATTAAAAATAAACACATATACAAACAAAATCGAATAAATGATGCCAGATCCTAGGTGTGTTTTGGTCTGGGTGTTGAAAGGGGCTTGAGAGGTTAGAGAAAAAAGGGGAAGTAAAGAAAAAAAGAAACAAGGAAATCATTTGAAAATTTGAAAAAATGAATACACTGAAGTAAAATAAAATAAAATGATGGAAGTAAAATAGAATTTGAAGAAATTTACACAAAAGTAAAAATTATAGTAGAAAACATTAAAGAAAAATATTTTTAATAAAAATTGAAAATAAATTTTTTTTCTCTTTCTGTATTCAAGAAATAGAAATGAAAAAGAGAAAAAAGGAAAAAAAGAAAAAAGAAAGAAAATTGAATAGTTGGGCCGGCTAACAGACTGAAATATGACTTAAATAACTTCGTTTTGCCCTAGAAGTCAAAGTATGAAGGTTAATAGTCCATAAACTAAGCAGGCGGAGACTCCTGTTTCTGAAGAGTGAGGCTGGCCCAGTTGCGCGGCACTTGGTGTAATGGCTCCGTTCTCCACTAGATGGCGCTGCTTAGCTTACTAGGGCGGATTGTTGTGGCACTTGTAGGTGTGTATGCGCATGCGCGGGAGTGGTGAAAATGGCGTCACCCAGCTTCCCAGTCTCTAGTATGGGAACTCTGTCCTTCCCCATCTGCAGTTGCGCACCTGTCCTTTGTTTTCAGCTTCTGTCCACTCCCCACTTTTACAAGGTCCGTGACAGAGACCCAAGCAGCACCTCCCTCCTGAGTTTTATCTCAGATGCGGCAGTGTTTCCCAACCTCTCACTTCTGAGGGACTGCGGCTTTGACCCGCTCAGACCCTCTGTGGGAGGGTCTCACCAAGCAATGGCCTGGTGCTGGCCACACCCAGGAACGTTCGAGGGACCATGCTGCTTCAATGGCCAGAGACGGCGGCTGGGTGCCAGCCCGCCCCAGAACAAGTTCACGTGATTGTGTAGGAGCAGAGTTTCAGGGATTATAGTAAGTCACAGCACACATCTGGCACCTGGCTTCACCCACAGCGACCTTGTTCCAGCACCAGCTAATGTGGTTCTTCTCCGGGTGTCCTCCCAACAGGGGAGCGGCCTCTCCCCATGTGGCCCGAGGACTTTGAAGACTTCAGTCTCTGCTCCTGGGGATTCGTCCTTCCCACCAGAGCACTGCCAGGTATCGAGCTGCAGAGTCTCAGACTCTGCGCTCCACCTGTTTATAGAGTCTTAATGGAATTTAAACCCTCTCCTTTCTCCTTTCCCCATTTTTAGTTCAGTCCCTGTGGCTGTTTCCACTTTTCCACTTTCTCTCCACCTACTTTTTTGGGGGGGTGCTTTTCCCATATTCTCCCCCCACCCCACCCCCATCTCCGTTCTCTCTCCACAAGCAAAAATGGTTCCCTGCCCTTTGCAGCTTCTCTCTCTCCCCCAGTTCACCTCTCTTCTGCCACGTACCTACTGCATTCTGTGGTTCAGGTTGTGCAGATTGTTGTGTTAATCCTCCAGTCAGTTTTCTAGGTGTGTAGGATGGTTTAGTGTTGATCTGGCTGTATTTCATGGACAGGAGACACAAAAAACTTCCATGCTATTCTGCCATCTTGGCTCCTCCCCTCTAGGGTTTTCTTATATAATATCATGTTATTTGCAAATAGAGGCAGTTTTGTTCCTTTCTGATTTAGATGCCTTTTATTTATCTTTCTTGCCTAATTGGTCTGGCTAGGACTTCCAGTACTATTTTGAATAAAAGTGCTAAGAGTGGGCACTTGTTTTGTTCCTGATCTTACAGGGAAAACTTAGTGTTTCACCATTGAGTATGATAGGTGTGGGCTTGCCATATGTGGCCTTTGGTATGTTCAGGTACATTTCCTCTATAACTAGTTTGTTGAGAGTTTTTGTCATGAAAACTTGTAGAATTTTGTCAGATGCTTTTACTGCATCTACTAAGATGATCATATGATTCTTACCCTTCATTTTTAACATGTAATGTATTACATTTATTGATTTGCATGTGTTGAACTATCCTAGAATAGAATCATCCCTAGAATAAATCGCACTGTTCATGGTTTAAGAAACTTTTGCTATGCTGTTGACTTCAGTTTGCTAGTATTTTGTTGAGCATTTTTGGCCTGTAATTTTCTCTTTTTGGAGTGTTCTTGTCTGAGTTTGGTATTAGAATAAAGCTGGCCTTGTAAAATGAGTTTGAGAGTGTTCCCTCACCTTCTGTTTCTCAGACGAGTTTGAGAAAGATTAGTATTAGTTCTTTTTACAATGTTTGGTAGAATTCACGTCTCCTTTCCTCTTACCACCATTTTAATGATTGTATCTCAGTATGGTTGGTTTTCTTTATCATCTGTGTTTTATTTTTATTATTTAAAAGCTATTCTTCAGAAGAATTCATAGGTTTTACCAGACTGCTGAAGAGGTCCATGCATACTTACAAATAATTCAAAAGTAAACACATATATACATACATACATACCTCTGCCTTAGAATAAGACGGAAACCAAAACCATATAGTTAGAAGTCTAAAAGGAAAAGACGATTTGGCTACTTTTGCTCCCAATATGTGCCATACAGAACCTCGCATGCGATTCTTCAGTGGACTGTGTGGGAGTCACCTGGATCAGCCTGTTAAAATGCTGATTCTGACTCAGCAGGCCTGAGATGGGGCCCAGGAACTTGCATTTCTAAGCTCCTAGTGAAGCTGATCTGCTGATCTGTAGATCACTCTGAGTAGTGAGGGTAAGTTTTAGCAACCTTTATTTTTTTCTCTTTTAAAATGGTTAACCATTCTTCTCTTTCACTCACCTGGTTCTAAGGTACAGATGATATTTGTAAAAGCTGATACAGGTTTATGTCATCAAATTTTAGAAATGGTGTTTTCTGACTGGCTAGCCAGATTACAAGCATTTAATAACCAGAAGAGCACATATCTGTAAGAAGCTTTGAGCAAATAACTGTACCTCTGGCCCCAGTAATTAGCGTGAAGATTGTTAGCACCTTCTTCTTATGGGAAGGGGCTGTAGTCTGGTGGGTTTTCCTGGTGAGGAATTTCAACAAGAATATAAGGCTGGAGTTGTGTAGCAAAAAGGGTTTTTTAATCCAACTGGATAACCACATCCCTCCCCCACCCTTAGGAAGGTCACAGGATCACAATAGAGGCTTTAAAAATGTTCTGTGTATTGTTCTCCGTTTAGCTAAGCATTGACTTGATCAGGCACATAGGCTTTATGTTTCCACATTTCCTATCATTGGAAACATTTGTGGAGAGGAAAGATCATTATCAAGCAATCGACCATTGTCACAGGTTAGTGGTCCCCTGTGGCTTTTTCTAAACCTGTCCCTAAGGCTTTGGTTTCCCAAAGCAAATTGGGAAACATCTGGTCTATCCAACCCAATCACCCCATGTAGCATTCACAATTACACTCACTTTTGGCCTCAGCTAATCACTAATTTGTTCATGCAGCAGTCCTGGAAAAAGGGGCCCTGGGACTTCTCTTCCAATCCAGTCTCTGGACATCTCATTTCTCTGGTTGTTCATTAATGCTTTCTGAACTCACTCAACAGTCTAGTCTCATAGGTGGAAGCAATTTGCCTCAAGCAAAAAATATCGGGTGGATTCAGAGTTGAAAACAAGATGGAATTAAACCCCAGAAAGTTAGGGATGGCCTGGGCAAGGGTGGCCATTTTCAAGAATTAACATGAATCATCATCAACTCCTTCTTTTATTCAACCATATCTTCAGTAACTCAAATCTTTTTTACCACCCCCTCAGCCCAAACGTCACGTCCTGCCACTGTCCATGTGAGCCTAAAGTCCTCTCTGCTACATTCTCTGATTGTTCTAGAACCCTGCTTAAATCTTTCATAGTCCTCCATGGCCTCCATGAGTAGTTAAAGGCCCTCCCTTAATGGGCATCTAAGACCCTTGGTAATCCAACCTTTCTTACCATTTCTTCTGTTCTACAACTCCAGTCAACCCAAACTGCTCACAGTTCCCCAGATGCCACATGTTCCTACGATCATTTATATCTTTGTCTAGACTGTTCCCTTTGCCTGGAATGTCACCCATGTCCTTAACTGCCTAAAAAAATATCTATATCTCTAAGTTAAGGGATGCTTGGTAAAAAACCCTTGTTTGTTTTGGAAAAATTTCCTCATGGCCTTGTCTTATAGCCCTGTATCTCTTATCACAATGCCACACAGGTTGTTCCACTTATAGGACCACTTCGGTAAAGCGAGCCACTAGAGCGCCTGGCTTGGGTTTTATTCCTCTTATCCCCATATTCTAGCACAGTGCCTTGCACACAAGAGCCACTGCATCAATGCCTGTTAAATGGTTGATTAATTACTTAGCTAATTTGTTTTCTCTCCTTATTTCTTTTAACTAACTGAAAAAAAATATAACTCAAAATAGAATGCAAAACGTTGGCATGGCTACAGCTTTATAAGATAAAAGTCTGAGTCATTGCTGACATAATGAAAAGGTGTAGAAGTGTTTGTCTGTAAAAGGACACCTGAGCAGTGATTTTTTACTCTCTGCCTGACGTTACTAGATAGAAAAATTTCACTTGATCCTCAAACATTATTTACTTTCCCTAAAGGTGGCTGGACTCTATGTGTAAATACGCATGTAGAGTTTTGGAGAAGTGAATCTTCTCAGATGATTATTACTTAAATGGTTTTGCTCAATATTTTTCTCTATAGTCGCAGATAAGAAAGGGTCCCAGAGATGAGGGATGGACTTACTTGAGACAAAGAAACCTAACTACCAATGCCGGTCAGAAATGCCCCTTCCTGTGGAGACAGCTCGTGGAATTTCCATATTTAAGGCCCCTCATCACTCTGAAAGGTCATTGTCTATTTTGTCTTTAACGTCTTCCTTCTCAGCGTATTGACTCTTTAAACCAGAGTTCACAGAAAGAAGAAAAGAAAGTTGAGGAAGGAGCGCCCTTTCCTATCGCATCTTTAGCTCAGGAGAAAAGCTCAGAAATTTTGTAAAACAGTGTTTTGATTTGAAACTTCATCTTCTTGGCTACTCTGCAGACATCTGGATTTCACATGGTTAGTTGACCCACGCCAAACCCATCACTTCACATATTCTCCTCCAGGCTCTTCTGGTGTTGCTATTTCGTTCCTTCTCTGTTGCTGTTTATTTATTTCCACAAACCACTTCTGTACAGTGTGTCACTTAATTGTCCCAATGAAATTACTGTGTGGCAGTAACAAAATGCCACCTAGACAACAAAGGTAATATGTTATCAAATCAACTATTTTAAGGAGTTTTCTCTGGGAGGGGCTGATTTTGCAAATACCTAAAAGGCTTTGAATGCCTATGGACCCTGTGCTAGTTTTGTTACTCAATACATTTTTAAAGAATGGTACCTGTATGCATATCCCACCACGCTTTCTCCTGAGGGATGAACTATTGTCTGTTTGGAGGACAGGAGTGACTATTAAGTTGTTACTTACTCGTCTCCCCAGGAAAATAACGTTTGCCTTTATTGCCGTTGACCCTCCATGAGAGAGTCCGACAGCAAATTTTTAGCAATCCATTTTATGAAGAGCATAACTAGAGAGAACAGAATAGAAACAGAGTGGGTGGCATCATGACCATGAAGGCACTAGAAAGCAGGGCTTAGAAAGGAAGATCAAGGTAATTGGAGTTTCTTTTTCTGATGAACAGGCAAAAGAGAAGTGGAACACCATTCAAAGTGGTGCAACAGACTTCTTGGGAAATTGGAAACCTAGGGGAAGAAAATTGTTAATGTATCTAGAATTACTGACACTGAAGGAAAGCAGACTTGACAATTTTTAATTTGCTTACATGGTGATGCTAGGTTAGAGAGGAATGTAGATCACCCAGCCTCTGTTTTCACAGAGGATCCGATGAGAAGAATTTCACCTTGTGCTTCAGTGTAAGAGATTCAGGTCAACTCTTAAGATCTTTCAGGCACTTAGGTTTGCAAGCATCGGATTAAGGTGGTGAACCGTGGCTTTAGAGTTTACTATCATTTGCAGAGAACAGTATAGGAAAAAAAAGTAAAAATACTCTGAAGTTTTGGGAAGAAGTAATGCTCTCTTTAGTCTGAGTTGATAAAATGTATCCTACTCAGTGATAAGAAGTGGGAAGAAAAGATATGAGTGTTCTTCTTGTTTGAGAATTCTAGGTAGTTGGTCAAGTGGGTGATAAGAAGGGAGGGTCCCAAAAAACACCCAAGCTTTGGTCATGGTTGAGTTTCACATGATTCTAGAAATACCTAGAAGTTTGTCTGGAAGGACTTCTGAAATTCCATTTGCCTCTGAGAAATTATTTGAGAGAGAAAGAGAGAGAAATGCCTATAAATTTGACCCATCAGCCAAAACTGAGTCATTAGAAATGAAGAGAATATTCCATATAAAGCATGACAATTACCTCTACTAAGTGTTCCTAGGCCTAAACCTAAAAAGACTTAAGTCTAGAAAAGTGAGATAATATGGATAGGGTAGCAGACAGAGAGAGGACAAATATAAAGGTCTAAGATGTACTTTGATTAAAGTTCCTTTAAGATGTTGGGCCACTGGTAAACTACCTTCATATCCACATGCCTAAAATGATACAAAATAGGGAGAAACATGTGATCCCTGTTTCTGCACTAAACAGGCCGTGGCTTTAGCACCCTCAGGAATGCAGCACATAGCACCCTAGCAGGCTGAGTGTTTTCACAACACCAGAGGTACTTGGTGGAGGTAAGAAGGTGGAGGGGGTCAGTACCAAGAGGGAGGTGATCATAGCATGTGGGTGATGTCAGTCGTTCCAGGCTGCTTATCAGGCAGCTGAAGTCCTCACAGCTGACACCGAGGAAGGTCAGAGTTTTGGGGGAAGCACATGTGAGACACCTGGGAAGGTGTCCAAAGTAATTTGAAAATTGTTGCCAATTTGTCAGTAGGTAGGATGGGAGTGAAGCAAAAAGAGTTTCCATTACTCCATTTGTGCCCTGATAGATATAGATATAGATATAGATATAGATATAGATATAGATATAGATATAGATATAGATACATAGATACATAGATACATAGATACATAGATACATAGATATAGATAGATAGATATAGATATAGACATATTTCACAAGTTCTAATAATGACAATTCCATGAAATCTTAAGACAGATGATTCTGATGCGTCGCAACCAAGTCAGGAAAACAGTAGAGCCAATATTCATGGAGGAGGGAAATGATCAGGCTGGATCCTTTTCTGTTATAAATATTATCCATTATCTATATCTATATATGTCAATCATTATATTTTAATGTACTGCATCTTAGATGAATTCTCTCCTCTAACCCTCGTAATAACCTTACAAATAATTATTGTATCTGTTATGATCCGTTCAGGTGTAATTATAGAAGCCCTAGCTAAAAGTGGCATGACATTAAGAATGGTTATTGTGTCATAATAGATGACTGAGAACCAGAAGCCGACTGGAGGAAGGGAGGGGCCAGAGCCGGTGCACTGATTTAAAAATACCATTAAGGACCCAGCGTCCTTCCATGTCTTCATTATGCCATCCTCTGTATATTTGCTTTTTTCTCAGCCTTGTCTGTCATAGTTGCAAGATGGCTGTGGTCCTGGCATCACCATATAGCTACAGTTACTGGCAAAGAACAGGAGAGTTTCCTTCCGTGTATCTCAGAGCTCTGTAAGCAGGCTTTCCCTCAGAGCCCACAGGATTTCAGTGGGTTGAATGACGTGCTCGGGTGCTAGGTGCAAAGAGAGCTGGGAAAGTGAATAATGACATTTTCAAGCTGCACTGCAGGAGCAAGAGTCTGCCGACAAAAAGGAGATTTGAAGGGATGGAGAAGATAAAAAATGTGCCCCAGATAAAAGACCTCCTAAGTGGCTAAGCAGGGTCTAAAGTCCAAGCTCTGTGCAACCATGCTGTATAATGTACTCACTAAAGAAAGTCAGTATGGGATCCAACCGTCTCATGGAATATCTTGGGGATATAAGGTAACCAAGTATGGCCTAAGACTCGGTTATGCTCTCCTGGTATTTCTTTTTTAAAAAATTTTAAATGTTTATTTTCGAGAGAGAGAGAGAGAATGAGAGAATGAGCAGGGAGTGGCAGAGAGAGAGGGAGACAGAATCTGAAGCAGGCTCCAGGCTCCGAGCTGTCAGCACAGAGAACTATGCGGGGCCCGGACCCACAAACCATGTGATCATGACCTGAGCCTAAGTTGGACGCTTAACCAGCCGAGGCACCCAGGTGCCCCTTTCTGGTATTTCTACTATTACACTCTACCCTTGTAGGTCAGCACCAGGCAAGCTTATCAAGAAGGCAGAGAGTAGGGGCGCCTGGGTGGCGCAGTCGGTTAAGCGTCCGACTTCAGCCAGGTCACGATCTCGCGGTCCGTGAGTTCGAGCCCCGCGTCAGGCTCTGAGCTGATGGCTCGGAGCCTGGAGCCTGCTTCCGATTCTGTGTCTCCCTCTCTCTCTGCCCCTCCCCCGTTCATGCTCTGTCTCTCTCTGTCCCAAAAATAAAAAACGTTGAAAAAAAAAATTAAAAAAAAAAAAAAAAAGGCAGAGAGTGAGTTTGCTGCCTGCCCTAACTTCTCTTCCCAGCTTTCCACTTGACATTGGAATATTCCTTTGAGTAAATGGAAAAGTCCATCATTGCCATTCTAAAAACACATTTTAAAAGTCCCTCTTCAACATCAAGGAAGCGTCTTTGATTTTAATACTTCTCCAAGTCTTTCAAAGGTTACAAAAAGGACATTTTGCTAAAGAACTGAAGAGCATTGAAAGCTACCAGAAGAATTTCCTTTGTGAGTGCCATTGTGGATTCCTTAAATCCTCATCACTGCACTTGGAGTGTCCTCTTAGTTTCCAAATGCTCTTTTTGAGCACTGACAATTTGCCAAGACATATCCAAGAGCCGAAAGAAAAAGACATGGAAAATCTGGCATCAGTGATAGGGTGTGTGCCACTGAGTACTGAGGCACATTCCAAAATCCAGCCCGCATTTAATTGGTAGCACTGCACTCACACCTCACCTTCTCCAACAATATTATCATCACAAGGCTGAGTCCACTGACACAGTCCAATAACCAGGCAAATAAGGCTTCCAGTTTGGTCGGTGCTGCCATAAACACTCTGGCCATGGAGTAAAATATTGACAGTCAGTCAAAAGAATCAAACTTCTGGATTTGTTAACTGTCACCTGTATTTGGCATTTTAGCTTTAGTCCAGAGAGGTACTCTGACTTAGTAAAGTGAGCATGTGAGAGCTTTCAAGCCCCAAAGAAACCAGTTTCAGTCACTGATAACTCTATGCTGTTGGACCTATCACCCATTATCTCTGAGAATCAGTGTTCTCAGTTGACAAATGAAAATGTTCATGCATTCACAAGAGTTTTGTAAAAATTGAGTGAGATAAATAAATAAGCAAATATCAGTTTTTATGGCAATAACACAGTAAAAGTTACTTTTCTTTCCCCAGAACACTTTTCCTGTTTTTAAGATTTAACCATTATCCATTCATTTATTGCTTTCCCCTCATTCATTCACTGGATATTTATTAAACATCTGTTCTTGCCAAGTTCAAGGCTGATTTCTGGGTATACAAATAATACAGAGTCAGTGCATCGAAGGTCATTTGGTATAGCCTGCAAACTGGAGAAGTAAACCAAGGGTTGCAAATTAGCAACCAGATTAGCAGACTTTTCTTTTTCCTTTTTTTTTAAGTACAATATTGTTGGGGTTTATATATATATATATATATATATTTATTATAAATATATAAATATTTATATTTTATATATTTTATATTATATTTTATATTATATATATTATATATATATATATTATTATTATATTATATATAATATTTGAATGCCTTATATAGGACACTGGATCTCCAACTAGCCAAAAGCCCACTATTTCCTATGTTTTACACCCTGGTTCATCTCCCATTTCTTTTATTTTTTTAGACTCTAAAGAGGTTTTTGTGTGTGGCCTGGATGTAAACAATTATTATGACAGAGTGGAAAAAGAATTAATGGACACAGGTTCAACTTCTTAAAGGAATATTGAGACAGTGTTGCTAACTTTAGAGTAAATGAAATAGTGGGAATGCTCCCAAGTGTATCTTACTGATGGGATTTATTTTGACTTCCTGACATCTAGATACAAATTCTACAAGAGAAAAAAGCAATCACGTTCCACCATCTCTGTGAGAAACATCTGTCTGCCTCTAGTACGCAGACACAGGAAAACTTGGCTTGAAATCAAATTTTCAAGATGAATAATTCAAATGTAGTATATTTTGAATGATTTTAACTAGGAAATTCATTAACTGGAAAAGAATTTTAAAGCTATTCTAATATGGGCAGTTCAACCATCCAGCAGCTTTTGTTTACATTTGAATTTTCTTTCATCTGTCGTATATCTTATTTGAACTGCATAGTGATTTTTAAGTGGTTAAAAAAAAAAAAGGACAGAATTTGCCTGGGTGTGGGAAGAGTTTAAATAGGATTCCGAATTCAAAACAGAAATTCGTACTGGTCCTGGGTGTCTGTTCTGGCTTAAATATCAATGGGGCCAATTCTGGGGCTGGCAGCCGACTAGCACATCCAGAACAGTGACAGCAATTGCCCTTTCAGGAGTTCCCTGTTCTCAGCTAGAATAATACTTGGGAAACAGGGGTCCCCTGCATTTCCTTACTTACCAGACCATTTCCCTGCCAGCTTTGCCAACTTCCTTATGTCCACTTTTGCTTATCCTCACATGTGAGTGTAGTTGCTACTTGGAAAGAAAGGGCCGATCGCCAATTATAGTATGTGAAAATTGTTATTATTATGGGGTATTATCACAGAACTTTGCTGTATGTATTTCATTTTTCTTTAAAAGTTAGGTAGGCCTTTGTATACTTAAGTTTCTGAGAAATGGCTAAGTTTCTAAGGTCAGGGATTCTACCTTACATCTCTTATCCTTTTCTTCTCCAATACATTAAATATAGTAGATATTCTATAATACTGGTTTATAAATAAGTTGATGAATGGTAACATTGGAGAAAGCAATGACCAGTCTTACATTTTTAATTATAGCTGCATCTATGGTCATCTTAATGACCTAAGGGAAGCCACTAAAAGCCCAGATCTCTCACTTAAAAAGTCAGGATCAAAAAAGAAAAAACAGGGATCATAATGTCTACCCCATTCACCACAAAGAGCTGTTGTGAAGATAGAATCAAACAATTGGTGTAAAAGCACAATCACACTAATAGTGCTAGAGAAATGTCATGTGAGCTAGTAATTTTAATAATTATTGACAAAACATGAATTGTTGGCAAACTCTGGCAGAAAATGAGCAGAGAGCATCCTCTTTTACTGGGGCCACACCACAGGCATGACATTTATGCAATGACTTCCCCAGTGATTTGTCCTCTCTAGGGATAGATTATATAGGTGGTCCCTCCAGCTGGGTTAGCCCTTCAATATATGTTTTATTACGTTTTAAAAGTTGAAAGCTCAGCTTATTCCTGGAAGAATTATCTATAATAATACACAAATAGATCAGATACACAGATAGATCGGGAGGGAAGAAAGCCTTATAGGAGAGACAGACAAAGGCGATATGCCTCAATGGAGGATTACTATGAGGATGAAAAAGTGCCCTGAAAATTGACCCTGGAGCCACGTGGTGAGGCTCCTGAGCAGCCTCCTGTCTGCTCAGCCCCCACTGAGCCTGGTTCTCTGGGTCTCCGAGTGACCCACCTCCTTCCCACCAGCGCAAGAGCTCCTTCCCCTCTTGCTTCCGTGCGCTGTCTTTCTCTTTCCCTCCTCTTCTCTCATACTTGTTCACTCTTTCCTGTTCTTTGGGATCTAGAGGTAGAAAAAAGGTGTTGTTAGAGCACAGTACCTTGCCTCTTTCTCCTCATTTTTGGAGAGCTAAATTTCTACACTAGGTGTATCAGTTTCCCAGAGCCGTCAGAGCAAATGACCACAAACTGGGTGGCTTAAAACAACAAAGGTTTATTCTCTCATAGTTCTTGAGGCCAGAAGTCCAAAATCAAGTTGTCAACAGTGTGGCACCCCTCTGGGGCCCTCGGGGACAATCCCTTCTTTGTCTCTTCTAGCTTTTGGTGGCTCCAGGCATTCTGTGGCTCATGGCTGCATAACTCCAAACTCTGCCTCTCTCTTACATGTTTTTTCCCCTCTGTTTCTTCTTTATTTCTGACTCTCATTAGGACACTTATTGGGTTTTGGCCCATTTGGTAATCCAGGATGACTTCATCTCGAAATCCTTAATTTAATTTTATATGCAAAGACCCTTTTTCCAGAACCTATACTCGTAGGCTCCAGAGACTAGGGTATGGACTCTCTTTTGGGGAGCCACCATTCAATCCTCTATGTTGGCTAAATAACTTAGAAGTGGATTGGAATTCCTCAAAGCCAAGATAAACCTGTTAACTCCTCTATTGCGTATAATAGATAAAGTGCTCGGAACATATATATGGCAGGAAACTACTAACCTTCTTGTAATGAGTATAGATAATTCCTTTACCAACCCTTCTGATAATCTTATTTAGGGGATATTTTGCATATTCAGATATACTAAAAATGTTTTCTGGGACAATTAGTAAGGTAGAACCTTGAGTCTCCACGAGCCCATTGGCATTAATAAGGTATTTAGAGAACACAGAGGATTCATTCACTAAAATGAATGCAATTACAGTCCAAGAAACAGCACTGGCTTTCCAAACTCCATTAAGTGGGCAGCATATTTTAGGCAGTAGGAAGGCTGGAAATATTTACACTCAGGTTGACCAGAGCTCAGATTCTTACTCTGCCACTTACTCCGTGTGGGCCCTCAAGGCAAGTTATTTAACCTCCCTGAATCTCAATTTCCTTGGCTATAAAAGTAATAATATTCATAGATAATATTTATAGAGGGCACACTATGTGCCAGACACTATTTTAAATGATTTCACACATGTTCATTTTAAATCTTCATAACAGCATTATGATGTAGTGGAGTGAACTTCTAGCTGCCCACCCGATATCTCTCCTTCTTTCTTCTCCAGTAATAAAGTTTTAAATGGGTTTATGGCCACCCAGACAGGAGCTACATTTCCCAGCCTGTTTTGCAGAAATAGGTGACCATGTGAGTAAGTTCCCTCCAAAGGAATGAGAGCTGAATTGATAGGTGCACATTCTACAGCACTTCCTTAAAACAATTTTATTTTTCTTTGAATGTTTACCAACATAACCTTGATGCAGTTTCCACCATGTGGATGGATAGAGGCAATACCCAATGGGATGGCTGAATCACACGTTGGAACTTGTGTTGTGGGTGGGAATGTGGAGCACAATTAGTCAGGAATGTCCACTTCAAGAATGCTATGGGAAGTAAATGAATGCATCTCATTTAAGTCATATTTTAGAGTATCTTTTTACAACAATTTAACCTATATCCTAAGTACAGGTAATATAATTATTCTCATTTTGCAGATGAGAAAACCAGAGTCCAAGTAAGTACGTAACTTACCCAGTGTTATACAGCTGACAAGTGGCTTCGAACCCAGCCACACATATGTTACTCTAACCTTCAACTCATGTTTCTAACTTACTTAAAGTACTACTCTAATAACACCTTGAAGGTTAGTAAGGGTTAAGCAAAATAATATAAATAAATCACCTAGTTTGCTGTCTTCCTTATCTACTTCATAAATGTATTCATTCATTCACCTCTCTGTTACAGATAATTTTAAGCAGATCCCATGGTCTGAGCACTAGAAATGACTAAGAAATTATCCCTGTTCTCAAGGGAAAAAATTTAAGCATATTAGATATGTAGCAAATAAATCACAATATAGCATGTTATATGCAACTTGTATCAGGCATTGTTATAACATAGAGCAAGTGATTAACTTTACCTAGTAGTTGGGAAAAGAATTCTTTTTTTTTTTTTAATGAGTATTTACTTATATTTAGAGAGAGAGAGAGAGAATGAGAGAGAGAATCCCAAGCAGGCTCTGTGCTGACAGCACAGAGCCCGAAGCAGGGCTCAATTCCACGAACCATGAGATCATTACCTGAGCTGAAGTCAAGAGTTGGTCACTTAATAGACTGAGCCACTCAGGTGCCCTTGGGTAAAGAATTCTTAAAGGAAGTTTTTCAGATAGATATGAGTGATAAAGGGACATTTTAGGCACAGAGATATTAGCAACCCATGTGAAATATGGAAGCATGAAAAAGCCTGGAGAGATGAGGAAGATACTAAATACTCCAGTAGAATGTGATCTCTATAATGTGTGTGTGTGTGTGTGTGTGTGTGTGTGTGCATGGCATGTATGTGAGTGGGTGTGTGAGTGTGTGTTGTGGGAAGGGTGAAGAGATAAAGCTGGAGACACAGGGAGGCAAGATCATGAAAAGCTCTGTACGCCAGAGTAAGTGGTTTGGGCGTTACCTTGTAGGTGATAAAGACTCAGTAAAGATTTTCAGGTAAACGAGACATGTTATCAGACTTATGCTGTGCAGATTTGAGAGATGGCATGGAGCAGAATGAGCCTAAAGGCAAAGGGCTTGGTAGGAAAACTCCCAGCCGTTTAGTCAAGAGTGATGAGAAGCCTCTCAATGGCAGTAATGGAAAAGTAGTAAGGTGAAGAAGAGTTGAAAAAAGTATTTTGACCTGGAATTGAAAAATATTATAGATTAATTGGATTTATGGGATCCAAGTGAGAATGGAGCAGGACTTTCAGAGTCTTGACTTAGGTGACTGGGTAGATAATAAGGAAAATAAGAAGGAACGCGGGCCTGGGCTGATAAGGAGTTCGCCCGAGACTTCAAGTGGAGGAAAGAGTTGAGTGAAGATATTTGACTAGGGGTAGTTAAAGCTGCAGCAGTGAATAGGAGATGGTGTCTGGTTGAAAGATAAAGGACTATAGAAAGAAAACTAGGAAGTATGTGTTAGGAACAAATAGAAGAGGAGACTGAGGAGAAAAGAAAGAATGGTAAGAATTACTGAAAAAAATCTAGAGACAATATGTCAAGGAAGTGAAGATCAGATTCTCCAAGTAAGTCAAGAAAGGTGGCATTGGCAGTAGAGGTTACAGAGAGTTCAAGACAGATAAAAACTGAGAAATCTTTTTATATCAAATATTTATTAAGAAATCAATATAAATTAGATTGGCAAGTAATAAAATTTTTGTGAACCTTGTTTAACCTGGTAAAAGCCAGATTGCTTGATATTCTAAGATCCTATAAATGGAAAAATATGTTTGCTCATAAAGTTTGTGTTCTTAGGCATGAGATAGAAAATAAATCTTGACATGTGGCTAAAATTATATCAACTGCTAAACTAGATCGTGCTATTGCATTTTTACTTTCCAACTCATCAGATTAGGAGCACTACCCCATCCAGGTATCATATTGGGAGCATATCCCATCCATCAGTGCAATACTACCTGATCCTTTCTTATTTTCTTAGGGAAAACTTTAAAACAAATTACAAACTCAGTGTTGAAAGTTAATGTTAAATCTTCTCAGTTTTTTTTTTCGGAATCCAAAATAATTTCATATACATACATACATACATACATACATAATACACATACACATACACACCCACACACACCAAGTTTTCGTGAGTTAACATGTGTTTGGAAAAAGATAACAGATCATCTGAGAACAAGATTTCATTTTATACATAATATCCATCATATTATCTCTCCTCCATTCAAGTAGATCCATTTCCAACATGGTTGCTAAGCAAAGGAGTGGAAGGTATATCTAGTTGTGTGTAAAATTGTCTTCGCCATGATCGGTAGGTTCTGGTGTCCTTATTAATGATGCAAGTATATATGTGAGAGCGCACACATATGTATGCTATAAACATTTCATTGTAGTGTGATCTAATTGTGCCTCATGGTGACTACTGCCAGTGGGATGCTTAATCTGTGATTGCAACTAAGTCATCAGCTAAAGATCCGATGTGAAAGTGACTGTTCTCAACTGAGGGTTGATGAGGGGTGGGAGGGAGGGGAGGGTGGGTGATAGGTATTGAGGAGGGCACCTTTTGGGATGAGCACTGGGTGTTGTATGGAAACCAATTTGACAATAAATTTCATATATTAAAAAAAATATATTATTTCCTAAAAAAAAAAAAAAAAAAAGAAAGTGACTGTTCTCAACCAAGCAAAGGGAATATACCTTTATCTTTTAGTAGGCAGTAGAAAGACAACATATACAAAGATCAAATGTGATATAGAAGAGTCATTCTCTGAGTAATAATACTGGTCATTTGCCAGAATACATAGGAAAGATGTGATGATACCAGTTTACAGTAAGAGTACTAAAGCAAATTTTCAGTGACATATACCAATTCAAATAAGTTAGATATAACTCTTTTATTTAAAAATTATTTGTTGAGCACCTAATATTGGGAAGCGTCTATTGGTTAAATATCTTAAGGTGTCCATGAAGATTAGATTAGATTAGTTACCTATCAAATTAGCAAAGACATTTGACAGCCAGTGCTGGTGAGTGCACATAAAAATCATCATTAGATGCTAAGCTAAAAAAAAAAAAAATAAGCAGGCTATTCTGTATAGCATAAGAGATGTTTTTACATTTTTTGTTGTGAAATATAAAACACATACTAAAAAAAACATAAAAGAAGAGTTTAACAAATTTCTAAATGGAATGTCCATTCCATCATCAACAGAAAATTACCTGTATCATGGAACCAACAAACTCAACTCCCCAACTCTCTTTTTGAAGTGAACACCATCTTAAATTGCACATCAATAACTTCCTTGCTTTTTATGATAACTTACCACCTAACATATATCCCCAAACAATATAGTTTAATTTTGTCTGTTTTTTAGTTATATGAGTCTATTCATGCTACGAATATCCTTTTGTGCCTTGCTTCTTTTCATTACATTTATTAGATTTATTTGTACTTGTTCATATCCAAAGCTGAAATACATTGCACAAAAAGGCCACAAGTATTGTATCCATTCTATTGTTAATGGGCATTTGCTTTGTTTCCTGATTGGGATCTACTGCAAATAATATTGCCATGCCCATTTTCTGCATAGATTATGTTGCATGTGTGCATGATTATCAAATTTGCTGAGTCCTGGAAATGCTTTTTCCAAAGTTGTTTAGTGAATTTTCTCTCCCACCAGCAGTGTATGATGATATTTACTATATAATATGTAGTGTGACTACACACATGTAAATCATTAGGGATTTTGATTGGATTGTATGAAATTAAGAGATAAATTTGTAGATATTGCCTTATGGAAAACTTCATTTTTGTTTTATATTTACATCAAAGAAAAAAAAATATATATATATGATGGGAGTACTTTTATTTCTATTGTTGAAATGAACTTGAAGGAAGAAAAGAAAAGAAAACAAGTACTTAACCATGACATGAAGGAAGCAGCAGGTTTTGATGAAGGAAGTAGAGAAGTTGAGACTGATGAAGCAGGAAAGAGATGAAGGAACCCACAGCAAATCTGAAGATGAAAGTTCAAAGGGGAAAGAGAGGGAGCAGAGAGAAGGATCCAAATCCGTTCCCCAACAAAAGGAGCATGAGAAAATGAGAATGGAATAAAGTGTATACAAAGGTCACGAGCTACGGGTCTAGTGCTTGAATTCTTGAATGAAAGAGACCTGAGAATCTCCCAGAAAGGCAGCCAAAGACAAGCACACGTAATGCGTGTCGGGGAGAGCCACGCGTCCTGGAAGCATGCAGGAGAATCAGAGCACTGAACATCTGACCCTACCTTTCAGTGGTTTACAGTCTGAGAAAGTGAGACACGCAGCGACAGGGAACCCACAGGAAGCCATCTCTGGGTTACTCACAGTGGTTCTATGTGCTTATATCATAAGTTCCAATTGATAACCGAAACCTTATTTTGGGTAGAAGACAGAAATTCTATTATTATGATTGTCTCAAAGGATAGTCACTTGTTTTATGGCGCTTACAACATGCTAACATTTTGGACCTATTCAAAAATGTTTGGGGCGCCTCGGTGGCTCAGTCAGTTAAGTGTCCGACTTCGGCTCAGGTCATGATCTTGCAGCTCTTGAGTTCGAGCCCTGTGTCGGGCTCTGTGCTGACAGCTCAGAGCCTGGAGACTGCTTCGGATTCTGTGTGTGTGTCTCTCTCTCTGCCCCTCCCCTGCTAGTGCTCTTTCTCTCTCTCAAAAATAAATAAACATTAAAAAACTTTTTAAAAATATTTAACAGTATTGTGGAGATGTAGTTGACATAATAAACTGCTCAAATTTTTAAGTGTATGACATATGTACATACTAATGAAACTGTCAACACAATCAAGACAAAGTGTAGGCTTCCTCATTGCCACTTCTAATCCTACCCTTCTGGCCCTCCTTGTCCCTTTCCCATCCTCAGACAACTGAGGTTATTAATAGTAAACACTTCTGTGTTACTATAGATTACTTGGCATTTCTAGAATGGGAAATATCAATGGGATCCTACAACATGTGCTATGTTTGGCTATTTTTACTCAGTATAATTAAAGATCCATCCTTGTTGCTGAATATCAGCACCGCATTCCTTTCTTATTGACTTTCGGTATATTGTATAGATATATCACAATTTTTTATCCACTCACCTCTTGATAGATGTTTAGGTTTCCAACTTGCATCTACTCAAGTAAAAATAGTATGAACATTTGTGTACAAACTAAGCATTCATTTCTCAGGAATAAATACCTAGAGGTGGAATGGCTGGGTTATATAGTAGGTACACGTTTAACTTAAGAACATTCCAAGCTATTTTCTTAAATAGTGGTAACATTTTTACATTTCTATCAGCAGTGTATGAGAACTGCAGGCATCCTACATCCTCACCAACATTTGCTATTATCCATTTTTTCGACTGTAGACATTTTGATCGATGGGTGGTATCTCATATGGTCTTACTTGCATTTCTCTAATGAACAAAGATGTTGAGCATATCTCTGTATATTTATATATGCTTATATAGCTGAAGTGTCCATTCAAATTGGCTATTTTTTTATTAGGCTCTTTGTGTTTTTATTGTTAAGTTGTGAGACATATTTATACATTCTGGATACAGTGCATTGTTAGATATGTGATTTGTGAATATGCTATTTCAGTATGCAGTTTCTCTTTCATTACCATCACAGTGTCCTTTGAAGTTTAGAAATTCTTAGTTTTGATAAAGTCTAATTTAAATTTTTATGAGCGGATCGTGTTTTTGGTGTGTCTAAGAAATCTTTGCCTAACTCAGGTCACAAAGTCTTCTCTGTTTTCTTCTGGAAGTTTTACAATTTTAAGTTTCACATCTATGCTTATGATCCATTTTGAGTTAATTTCCATATTTATTTTAAGGTATCGATCAAAGTCTTGTTTTATTTATTTATTTATTACATATGGGTATCCAGTTTTTTCAGTAACATTTGTTGAAAACACTATCGTTTTCTCCGTTTAATTTCCTTTGTAACTTCAATGAAAATCAATAGGCCATATATATATAATTTTATTTCTGGTCTCCATATTCTGTTCCATTAATTTATTTGTCCATGTTGACACAAAATTTACATTGTATTGATTACTATATATATATATTATATATTATTATATATTTTATATCTTGGAGAGTCAGGTAATATAATTTCTCCAAATTTATTTTTCTTTTTCAGAGTTATATTATTTTGCTATTCTAGGTCACTTACATTTTTGTATGGTTTTTAGAATCAATTTCTAGTAAAAATTGAAATTAAGTTGCTTGTCAATTTCTAGCAAAAAATATTTATTATGATTTTGATTGAGAATACATTAGGTCTATAGATCAATTTGGAAAATTGACATCTTAATGACAATGTCTTCTGATCCACAAACATGGCATATCTATCTATTTACTTCAGTCCCTGTTAATTTCTCTCAGTGATTTTTCATAGTTTTTAGTGTACAGGCGTTGCACATTTTTTTGCCAAACGTATTCCCTAGTACTTAATATTTTAGTGTTTTTGGAATAGTCATTTTTTTATTTCAATATCCAATTTGTTGTTATAGAAATAGAGTTCATTATTCATATTGGTATTGTACCCAGCAACACTGCTGAATTCACTATTAATTCTCATAGTGATTTTGTGTGTTTCATTAAATTTTCTACGTAGTTGATCATGCTATCTTGCAAGTCAGACAGTTCCTTTCTTTTTAATCTGGATGTCTTATTTTTCTTCCTCATCTTCCTCTTCTTCTTTCCTCTCTTATCCCACTGGCTACAGCTGCAGTACAATGTTGAATGGAAGTGATGAGAGCAGGCATCCTTTGCTCCTGACTGTAGAGGGAAAGCATTCAATTCTGCTACTGAAAAGGATGTTACCTTTTTCACAGATGTTTTTCACAGATTTTATCAAGTATTTTTCACAGATTTTATCAAGTTAAAGAGTGTCGTTTCCATTCTTAGTTTCTTTGTTTTGTTTTGTTTTCTTCAATAATGGAATTTTAATCTTGGAGAATACACTTCGTAGATCTAATGATCATACTTTTCTTTCATAGTCTGATAATATGGTGAATTACATTCAAGTGTCAAATCAATCTCACATTCCTGGGATTAACCACATTTAGTTTTTGTAAAGTTAAGAAACTATCCACAGGACCACCCTCATTTCTGACATCAGTTGCAAGTCTGAGGGCTCCAAGACAACCCCCTAAAAGGACACCTCACTGAAAGCTGTTATATTCATGGTTATGGTTTGTTAGAAAGAAAGGATGCAGACTAAAATCGGCCAGGGGAAGAGACACAAGGCACAGTCCAGGAAAATTTCAAGCATGAATCTTCCAGGTTCTGTCTAGCAATGGAGTAATGGAAAACGCTACTCTCCCAGCAACAATGTGCGGAAGTATGCATGGAGTACTGTCCACTATGGAAGCTCACCCCAGCCTTGGTGTCCAGACTCTTTATTAGGGCTCTGTCACATAGACATAATCAATTGCCCAAATGGCTGACCTTAGTCATCAGCCTCTCTAGAGGTTGATTTAATAGCATATAACCAAAAACCTCCACCCTAAATCATATCATCAGATTGTTTGGCATGACCCAAGGCCCCCAGGTAAGCAAGGGCATTTTTATCAGGTAGTATATTCCAGGGGCTTAAAGATGATCACTAAAGAGTCAAGGGTAGAGGCCAGATCTCTCTTTGGGCAAGGGTAAATTCTTTCCCACATAGCTGTGATATATTACACTTTTTATGTTGCTAAATTTGATTTGTTAAATTGTTAACAATCTTTGTATTTATGATAATGCATGTTATTAGGCTATATTTTTACTTTCTTGTAATATATTTATTACAAGAGTTATTTATTACAAGAGTTATTACAATATTACCAGAGTAATATTACTTACCTCATAAAATGAGTTGGAAAGAATTCTCAATTCCCCAATTATCTGGAGAAACTTGTATACGATTGATACTATTTCTTCCTTACATATTTTGAAGAACTCTCCAGTAAAGCCATCTGGGCCGGGAATTTTCTTTGTGGGAAGGTTTTTAAATACAAGTTCAACCCCTTAACAGATACAGAGCTATTCAGATTATGTCACCTTAATTGAGCATAGTACTTTGTGTTTTTCAAGGAATTCATCCATTTCATCCAAGTTGTTGAATGTATTGGCATAACATTGTTTATAATATTCCTTTATTGTCCTTTTTAACAATTCTGGAATCTATAAATTTACCTCTCTTATATGTGATACTGGTAAATTATGGTTTCTGTCTTTGTTTTCCTAATCAGTTTGGCTAGAAATTTTACCAATTTTTGATGTTCTCAGAGAAAGTATTTTTTTTTTATTAATTTACTATTTTTACTACTATTTTTTCTGTTTTCTATTTTAGTGATATCTTCCTTGTTATTTCCTTTCTGTTCCTTACTTTGCACCTATTTTTATATTATTATTACAGTTTCTTAAGGTAGAAGATGAGATCATTGATTTGATAGTTTCATAATGCCAAATATAGGAATTTAGTGCTGTAAATTTCTATTACTGCCTTCATTGCAGCCCACATATTTTGAAATGCCTTGTTTTTATTTTTGTTCAGTTTATCTTTTATTTAATTTTTGATGTCTCTTTTTTTAATTTTTTAAATGTTTATTTATTTTTGAGAGAGAGAGACAGAGCGGGATGATGGGAAGAGAGAGAGAGAGAGAGACACAGAACTCAAGCAGGCTCTGTGCTGACAGAGTTGTGCTGATGTGGGGCTCGAACTTGAACAGTGAGATCATGACCTGAGCTAAAGATAGAGGCTTAACTAACTGAGTCACCCAGGTGCCCCTCATTTTTGATCTCTTATTTGACTTATGGATTATTTAAAAATTGTGTTTTCTAGTTTCAAAATATTTGAGGATTTTCTAGAAATCCTCTATTATTACTTCTAATTTAATTCTATTGTGTTTAAAGAGTATGCTCTATATGAGTAGAATAGTTTTACATTCATTGAGACTCTTTTCATGGTCCAGAATATGGTCTGTCATTAAATATTTGATGTGCACTTACAAAGTGTGTGTATTCTGTGATTTTGAGGATGGAGAGATCTATAAATATCAAATAGGTCATGATGGTTGATAGTTTTGTTAACATCCACACTCATACTGATTTTTTGACTTGTACTAATCACTAACTGGGAAAATGTTTTTGAACTGTCAAACTATAATTGTAGATTTACCTACTTCTATTTGAAGTTTTGTCAGTTTTCGTTTTACGTATTTTGAAGCTTTGTTATTAGTTGTATAAATACCTAAGGTTTTTATGTTTTTGATGAATTATCTTCTCTTTATGTGCTCTCTCCTGGTTTATTTTATTTTTTAATGTTTTATTTATTTTTGAGACAGAGACAGAGCATGAGCAGGGGAAGGGCAGAGAGAGAGGGAGCCACAGAATCTGCAGCAGGTTGAGGCTCTGAGCTGTCAGCACAGAGCCCGATGTGGGGCTCAAACTCACAAACCGTGAGATCATGACCTGAGCCGAAGTCGGACGCTTAACCGACTGAGCCACCCAGGTGCCCCTCTCCTGGTTTCTTTTAATTAATGTTAGCATGTCTTATCCCCTCCCCTCCCCCCATCTTTTTACTATAGAATTACTGTGTCTTTCCAGTTAAAGTGAGCTTCCAGTTAAAGTGGCAGCCTAGTGGGTCTTGATTTATATCTGATCTGATAGTCTCTACCTTTAACTGAGATATTTAGACCATTTTTATTTAATGTGATTATCGATATGGATATGCTAAAATATACCACCTTGCTATTTGTTTTCTTTTCCCCTGCCTGTTATTTATTACTTTAAAATAATCTGCCTTTCTTTGGATTAATTATGATTCTATTTAATCTCTGGTGTATTGCTTTTAGCTTGTGTTATTTTAGTGTTTACTTTAGGATTTATAATTTTCATCTTTAACTTATCCTTCAGTAATAATATCTTTCAGTAATAATACCATTTCATTTGTACTAGAACCTTTTGTATTCATTTCTCCTCTCCTGAATTTTGTGCTATTGTTGTCAGAAATTAAAAAAAAATTTTTTTTTAAATGTTTTTGGAAGAGAGACACAGAGCATGAGCAGGAGAGGGGTAGACAGAGAGGGAGACACAGAATATGAAGCAGGCTCCAGGCTCTGAGCTGACAGCACAGAGCCCAATGCGGGGCTTAAACTCAGGAGCTATGAGATCATGACCTGAGCTAAAGTCAGATTCTTAACTGACTAAGCCACCCAAGTGCCCCTTGTTGTCAGAAATTTTACTTCTACAAATATTATAAACCTTGTAAAGCATTATTATTTTGCTTAAAACCATTAATTTTCTTTTACAGAAATTTAAATGACAAAAATTTATATTACCTACATAGTTATTATTTTTGTATTCTTCAGCATAGATCCATATTTCTAATATCACTTTTCTTCTGCTTGAAGAACTTCCTTTGGCATTTTTTATAATTTAGGTCTGTTAGAAATGAATTCTTTCAGCTTTGATGTGATTGAAAAAAATCTTTATTTTACTTTCATTTTTTGCAAGGTATTTTTGGTGGATTAAGAATTCAAGGTTGACTTTTTTTTTTTTTTTGGTACTTAAAAAATGTTACTAACGGGCGCCTGGGTGGCTCAGTCGGTTAAGCGTCCGACTTCAGCTCAGGTCACCATCTCACGGTGTGTGAGTTTGAGCCCCGCGTTGGGCTCTGGGCTGATTGATGGCTCAGCGCCTGGAGCCTGCTTCCGATTCTGTGTCTCCCTCTCTCTCTGTCCCTCCCCCGTTCATGCTCTGTCTCTCTCTGTCTCCAAAATAAATAAACGTTAAAAAAAAATTTTAAAAAAAATGTTACTAAAACAACGTTCTCTTCTATCTTGCATTGTCTTCAAGAAATATGCTGTCATCCATATCTCTTATACCTCTGCATATTGTGTTTGTTTGTTTTATAGTGACTTTTAATATTTTCTCTTTTGCACTGGCTTTAAGCAAATAAATTATGATATTCCTTGCTGCAGTTTTCTTCATATTTTTTTTTGCCCTTTGAGTTCATTGAGTTTTTGTATCTGTGGATTTATAATTTGTGTCACATTTAGAAAATGTTTAGTCTCTATGTCTTCAAATATTTTGTCTGTTTCCCTTCCCACAGTGAACTACAATTACATGTGTCTTAGGCTGCTAAAGTTGTCCTACGGCCCACTAATACTCTATTCATTCTTTTGTTTGTTTGTTTCTTCCTTTTTTAATTTTAGATAGTTTCTCTTGCTAGGCTTTTGTGTTCACTAATCTTTTCTTCTATAATTTCCAATTTGTCCTTAATGTAATTTTCATCTTTAGAAGTTTGATTTGGGTCTTTGTAAAATATATATCCTCATGTCTCTACTTAACACATTAAATCTTTCCTCTAGTTCCTTGAACATATTGATTATACTTATAATAATGCTTTTAATATTCTTTTTTTTTAATTATTATTCATGTCATTTGGAACATTCTGGATCATTTTAATTGACTTATTTTTCTTCACATTTTAGGTGTATTATTCTGTTTCTGTACATACTTGGCAAGTGTTGACTGAATGCAGACATTATAAATTTTGCCTTTTAGATGCGGGATATTTTTGTATCTTGATAAATATTCTGGAACTTGTTCTCGGATGTAGTTAAGTTTCTTAAAAACAATTTGATCTATTTAGGCCTCACTTTCAAGCTTTGGTGGGTGAAATGAGGGGTAAAACTCTTCTCAGTATTATTCCTGATACCTCGTGAATTATGAGGTTCTCTACTCTGGTTGGTGGTAACAGACAGTATTCCTGGCTCTTGAAGAGCTCTGGGTATTGTTTCCTCTAATTCTGTTGAGTGGAGGATTCTTTTTTTTAAAAAATTAACGTTTTATTTTATTTTTTGAGAGACAGAGGGAGACAGAGTACGAGCAGGGGAGGGGCAGAGAGAGAGGGAGACACAGAAGCAGAAGAAGGCTCCAGGCTCTGAGCTGTCAGCACAGGGCCCGACGTGGGGCTCAAACCCACAAACGTGAGCCCATGACCTGAGCTGAAGTCAGATGTTCAACCCACTGAGACACCCAGGCACCCCTTGAGTAGAGGATTCTTCACAAAAATTTTCTAATCGATACTCAGCTGAAGACCCAAGGGGGTGATCCCTTTGCAGATCTCTGGAGATCTCTCTGTAAAACTCTCCTACTTGGTACTTTGTCCTGCACACTCTAGACATATCAGACTTCTTGTACACTCACCTCCACACGTCCATAATTCCAGTAGCGTATTTATTAACCCAAATACCTATCCAATGTTTACTCCTCCCATAAACATGTAGTGAGAATTCAGTGGCTGTCATGTCCTTGTGTGCAGTACACAGCTAACAAGTACATGGGGCAATGCATTCAAACTTTTTAAAGAAATGCACATAAAAAATGAAGCAATACACGTGACAATTAAGGTGATCATGTTGATGATGTCATCTGTTATATCCAATGACTAGGGCACTGGAAATAGCTATACATACAATATGTTTCACCACTGATTTTGGTATATGAGAAAATCAACGTTTTGCAGAGGGATGCAGCCAGAGTAGAGCACACAAACTTCTGTGCTCTCTGATTGTATACTTTGGACACAGAAAAGACAGACCTTGAGTGAGATCACTATGGATACCCTTCATAGCTAATCTTTGCATCTCTAGTATTTAGCAGTGATAGAAACATGCTTAATCTTCAGTGAACATTTGTGGACTTACACATGATAAAAATTTGAACTGTAAAAAGATCTATTAGGATCTTGTATTAGGAAACTCATGGTCTATGTAAGGAAGACTAAACTCTTCATAGAGTTACAATGCAATGAGCTTCAAGCTATAATACACATAAGTAATAAGGAAGCAGAGTATAAGTACATAGGGCAGAGAAACTCCTTGCCTGAAAACTTCAGAGACACCTCCTTAGGGACAGAGTTAATGGAAATGGCCCTTGGACGAATAAGAATTTTCCTGGTGATGGAGCGAAGGACACAGCAGGATAGAACTGACGGTAAGTACACACAAAGATGCCAAAGTCAGACAAGTGTGTGGCAAAAAGGAGCTGGATTTTTAAGGGAACTGGAGGTGTTGAGCCAGAAAAGAAAGTTGAAAAAGAAATCTGAGCCAAATTGAGAAGACTTATGTACCCTGCTGAGAAGCTTTGACTTTGTCCTTGCTCAGTGGTTTCAAGCAGAGAGATGGCAGGGTTCGATTTGCATTTTAGGTAGATAAAGCTGGTGACAGTGTGGCAAATGGATGTGATGGGAAAGAGATTAGTTAGGAGACAGTTGCAGTGCAATATGTCACTTGTGCTAAGGGGTGATAGTGGGACTAGAGAGGGAAGAGCAGATTCAGAGATATTTTGGAAGTGGTGCAATTAACAGAGGTAAAAAGAGGGGGAGGGTTATTGACACCTGTCAGCCATCTAGTTTGTGCGGTGGACTGAATGGGGAATGAGATTGGGGATCCAACTTTGGGGATTTCCAATATCAAGTCCTTTAGACCACTGTGCCGGCACTTAGGAGGCAAGACCTCATCTCCCAAGTTCTGTTTCTCTTCACTACACTCAGGAGAGGAGAGTAACCAATATTTCCCTTTAAGGAACAATTTCCTTAAAAATTAAAAAAAAAATAAGTGGAGGTCAGTTTCTTGCATGTTAGAAAACTACAGAGTTCTAAAAATTTTTATTCCCGAAGGCATTTCATTACTTCTGTCCCAGATGGTGTTTATGTGTCTGACCAGACTCTTGTGGTCTTCTTTGATCACTGAGGGTGCCACTCACTAAACTTTTTTCCCTAACACACCTTGTCTGTGTTGGGATCATCCATTTCTCACTTACTTTTCCATCCCCTTCTGACAGGTACAAATGATGTGATCAGATAGGAGAGCAGATTGGGAGTTGTCTCTGCATTTGCTCTTGGTTGTGTCGAGTGGGCAATTAGAATCTCGGAGAAGCACAACCTAGGGGTCAGAGGTCTCAAGGGAACACAACCTTACTTCGGCAAAATAAACTAAATGGGAAGAAAATGAATGACTTGATGAGAAGGATGAGGAAGAAGAAAAGAAGTTGTTCTTTGGCAATTTTTGATTCCGTAAGCATCAGAACAATTAGTGAGTGTTTTTGATAGGCAGCTAGAAATAGGGGTTATTAGTGAAATTGCTTCCCTAATGGTGTGAATTTAAATAAGTAATGTTGTGAGAACTGCCTCTGGTTCTCACTAGCATTCTATTAAAAATAGAGAATGTGAGATCTCTTAAAATGCAGAGGACAATAAAAAGTTATCCAGAAAGAACCTGAACTAAACATCTGAATAAGTGAGTTAGAGTCCTAACACCCACACTACCAAGCTCATTAACTCTGGAATACATAATGTCCTGGCATCTTGATTTCTTAATATCTACAATGAGAGGTTGTGCTATTATTTAAACACTTGTCCAGTCCTGAAATCCTGTCATTCTCTCTTTTCCTTTTCCTCTAGTGTTTCAAAGTGAATGGAAATTGGCAGTTACCGCATGGCCATCCAGAATTAGGTTGCGCCATCAACTTCCTAGGGATGATTTTTTACTCTTCATCTCTAAGGGAGTTTACCTTCAATTTGATCTCCAGATACCCTGCTCCCTTGTTTTTAATTTTGGAAATCAGCTCTGTTTCTCTCTGGAAAGTTTAGGACTCTGTGGTGATTATTAACACAGCAGCCAACAGGTGGCACTGCGGGTCCGTGGAACTGAACTCCATGGTCCCGGCCTTCCCTGATTGTTTATGGCAATAGGATATCTGCTCCTCTGTATTTATTTTTTTCCTATTCAAAATACAAAGAGTCCAGTGAAATTGCCTAATAGGCCTCCAATGTGTATAAACCCCCAGGATCAATAATATGTGGTAGCTGCTTGCAAATGAATCTGACTATGGTAGAGAAGACATTCTCATAGGAATATACTACCAGAAAAGTTTGAGTCTTAACGATGCTTGTGTATATTAAAAGAGAGAAATCTGTGTGCATGAAAAGGTAGTATTCCAGCCCAGGAACCTACAGCATGATTCCATACGTGTCATGATGGTAACCAGGGAAGGTGTCACAACTATTCAGGTATTACCATTCAGCTGAGTTTTCAAGACTACTATTTTTTTTTTTAATTTTTTTTTTAACGTTTATTCATTTTTGAGACAGAGAGAGACAGAGCATGAACAGGGGAGGGGCAGAGAGAGAGGGAGACACAGAATCTGAAACAGGCTCCAGGCTCTGAGCTGTCAGCACAGAGCCCGACGCGGGGCTCGAACTCACGGACCGCGAGATCGTGACCTGAGCCGAAGTCGGCCACCTAACCGACTGAGCCACCCAGGCGCCCCTCAAGACTACTATTTTTAATCAAAGAATCCTAACATTTTGATCTGGTAGTATCCTTGGTGACACTGAATCCAGGCGAACTCATGTTACAGGTGGGGAAGCGGAGACCTAGAAATGCTTTGTGACCTCCAGGAAACAATGACTATTTAATAGCATATCCCAAATGATAACTGATGTTAGGCCCCAGTCCAGGCAGTCTCTGGAGAATAACTGCAGGTTCAGGGTAATTTCTGGACTCAGGCAAATCCCCAAGCCTCAATTTCCCCATTCACTGAAATCTATCTATCTATCTATCTATCTATCTATCTGTCTATCATCTATCTAATATGTCTTTGTAATTTACCTGTCTCATGCATTTCATATTTACTAAGATAGGTTATGAAGTTACGAGCCTTGGAAACTCTTATTCTGTGGTTGTCAGAATAAAAAATCAGCTTGGTTTATAATTCAGTGAAACAATCTGGCAGACATCCTTTTATGACACACTCTATATCTCTTGGACAAGTTGTACCAAATACAGAACTTGCCTAGAATTCCTTTATTCAAGATCAATAAACTAACCAAGAGGGCAGCTGTTTCAGCTTTTAATCTATGGAGGAGCAGAGAGTGGTGTGGAGGGAGGGTGAGTGCACATCTGCTTTTCCTCTCTGTCATTAAGAATAGGGCCTCTTGAGGGAACTTCTGGGCTTTCACTTGCTACCTTTGGATTTGTAGCCCCAACTTCCAAAAGGGATTGGTTCTGACCTCCCCTCCACCTCTGACTTTCAGCCTTGCCAACGTCTTTGTCTCTGGACAGAGGGTAACAAAGATCATCTTCACTCAGATGAGTATGTCTGTTTTCTAAATTGCTCTTGGTCAAAATGGCTTAAGCAGCTGCCTGGGAATGTCAGGAGCATGGACTGAAGCTCTGGCTCCGTGGTTCCATTTATTCTCCTTCTTCCATCCATCCAGGATAGCGACCCGGTGGAAAGTTCCCGCAGAATGCAACGTAGAAAGAGAGAGTATTTTATCTGCCAAGTGCTAATTCATAACGATAATAGCTGATATTATGTGTCAGGTATATTTCTCCACTTCTTACCACAACCTTGATGACAGGTGTTAGTAATTTTTTCCAGCTGAGAATGCTAAGATTTAAATAGACAAAATTACTTGTCCAAAGTTATGATCTTAACGAGTAATCAGTATACTAGCTGCTAGTGCCTCGTATAACTATAAATGGTAGACCTAGGATTCAATTTCAAGTTTGTTGGACTCCAAAGCTAGTACTCTTTGCTTGTGAGCAGACACAAATATAGAACCATAGCCTGGAAACATAATGACCTAGATGAATAGGAAAATTTTTAATATTAAGCCCAGCTGTCTTAGGCTAAACCAGAACTCGTTAAGATGCATCATTTCATTAATAGATTTCTTTCTTGGTAAATCTGCTGTGTTCTTAATGAAGACACATATACCAATTTAAATATGGAAAAGAAATAAAGTGCACAGCCCTGTTGTGGCAACAAAGCAGGTTTTCAAAATCAGACATCTGGGCCTGTGAAATCTGAGTGGTGAGCCAGCTTCATGGCTTGGGGCACTGGGCACAGAGGAAAGTCAGACACTTGAAATTTGAACCCCAGCCTTTTCTTCTCTATGGAGAATCATTTTTCTGTATTTGTTCCTGAACTCAGAAGTAAAAATCCAGAGCAGCCTTACTCTTCATCTTCCCTGCCTTGAACACCTGGAGAAAGTATCATGCAGATGTGAATTATAAATGTTTATATTGCAGAAAGAAAAATGGTGATTACTTTCCAACTCAGATGTGAATTTCCACTGGGGTGATGTAGTTTCAAGATATTCCTCTGTTTCCTTACCAGATATATTCTATAAGAGTCAAGAATGTTAATGGCTCCACGTAATTGAAATCTCCTATTAGCTTAAGCTATGAGGGATTTATTTTTCTCATGTGGCGATAGGGATAGATGTAGGCAGTTCCCTGTATTGGTTTAGTGGCTTAAAGGTGTCAGTGCTGACATTCGTGACTGTCTCAGTCTTGGCTTCAGATAAGACGGCTGCCCAAGTAGTAGACAGAGTTCTGCATTCAAGGCAGGAAGAAGAGGGAGGGGTAGCATGACTTACATCTGTCCTTTGTATTAGTGGAGGAAAACCTCTTCAAAAACATGACAGCAGGCTCTTATTAGCCCTGAGTCATAGGGCTACCCTTAGAAGCAAGGCAGGCTGGGAAAGTGAGATTTTAGCTTTTGTGGCATTGAAGTGAAAGGGGGCATCCCATGAGTGATGACCCAGGTGGTATGTGGCTGCAAATAAAAACAAGTCCTTGCAATTCACAATTCAGAAGCTCTTAAAGAATAGGCAATACATGCAGGTTAGTATTCATGCATTTTACTCAACAAATACTTATTATGCACTATGTTATACATTGAAAACTATGCATACAGTGTGCTGATATATAGGTCAAATGCTGCCACTAGTAATGTCCCTCCACCCAGGCCTTAACTCGTTGGCTCACTGGGGTAATGACATCAATAGCCTGGGGCTGAACAGGTAGAGTACAAGGAAGAATGATCTAAAGTGTGGCGATGCCAGACGCTTGCTCAATACCTTCTCAATCAAAGGTCTCCTTCACCTTTCTAAGCAAATGCCCAAAACTCTGATAGGGAGAAAAGACATGTCAACCTCTTCTCCAGTTCCACTGCTCTCCTCTTTCCTAGTTCCTTGCAATGAGAGAAGAATTGCTAGCATAACTGTTCAGAACTTGGGATGTTAAGGGGTCATGATTTCTAGCAGGAAAAGAAAATATCTCTAAATAGGTCCTGCAGAGAAAGTGCAGGTTCCTCTTTATCCCACCTGGTGCATATCGGTGTGCAGGGAATTTTCAGCAAGATATTTAGTGTAGACATGACCATATTGTTCTCTGTATTTCAGTTCCTACCTCTGTATGACCATCCAAATAGCACAAGCATCCCAGGATGTAAATTTCAAAAGAGGCGACCTTCAGCCTAAATTGTATGTACCAATCCAGCTTTTTAATGTGGGGTTGTCCATTCTAGGTATTGGATTCTTAAACAGCTATTGATAAAGTAAACTTGGTTACCCTTCTTATATCATTCACTGTGGTTATAGCTCCTTTGGGAATCCCCTGGAGGGGAAGTTGATACACAGGGCAGGATTAGGGATTCCTAGGTCTCTTAGAAAATATCAATATAGATCCAAACCCACATTCTCATCCAAATTAAATTTGTACAGAGGATGGAAATAGGAAAACATAGGGCTCAGGGAACTTAGCAGGGTCCTGTGTTCTTTTCATGCCTCTGCCCGCCATTTTCTTAGCTTCTTCCCAGAGCATGAGGGTAGATTGGATCACGATTGCCAGTGGGCAGTCACTGTGCTTTCACCGACTGAGCCACCCAGGCGCCCCTCAAACAAATCAAACAAAAAACAAAACACTGCGAACTCAGGCTCCATGCTGCTTTTGCCTAATTTCCTCTTCAAGTCCAATAGATAAAAATGTCAGTGAGGGTTCTCCTTAGGAGGGTTTGCAAACTAATTCTCTCTTCTCTGATACTATGTATATGAGTGGATAAACTTAATTCTTCTTACTGTTTTCCTATTGTTCTTTTCTTTTCTTCTTTTTCTTTTCTTTTTTTTTCCCCATAGAATGGCCTAAGCTTCATGCTCCAAATGGGACATTAGACATAAAGCCTGCCATTGACCCACCAAGTTCATATGCAGCTATTAATAACATTGTGTTTCTTATTTCACTTCTGTTTGTGTTCACAAGATTCAACTGTCCCTTACAATTCCACCAAAATCTCATCACTCTGACCACAATCTAATAATAATAATATCAACTATTATTTACTGAATGCCTTTTGTGTACAAGAGACTGTGTTAAGTGACTTACTGTTTTTATTTTCTTTTTTTAAAGTATATATTTTTTTTATTTTGAGAGAGAGATTGCAAGTGGGGGAGGGGCAGAGAAAGAGGGAGACAGAATCCCAAGCAGGATCCATGCCATCAGTCAGCACAGAGCCCGATGCGGGGCTTAAACTCACGAAATCATGACCTGAGCTAAAATCAAGAGTCTGATGCTTAACTTACTGAGCCACCCAAGCACCCCAACAATAATATGCAGGCTTCCAGGGGCACCTGTTTTTCTTAATTATACTGCAAGAGTCATCCCTACCCCACCCCACAACATGGCACTCTCTTCTTGTGATCCGAGGGGTGTTTGACAGCATGCAAGTAAGAGGAAGTCAGTGAACTTAGAGGTTCTTGGGAAGCCCCAATGACAAATATGTAAATAGGTGTTTAAGGACTCCTTAATTATACATTTGAGGCTCATCAAAATCTGGCTTTAATCTATTCACCAAAACTAAAAACCTCACACTCTCAAATACAGACCTTCTTCTCCTTTATTGTTCTTCACAAATGTCACCATTCATACCCCCATTCGTACTTCTCTTCCTTGCCAATTGTCTTGTTGCTTTTGTCCATTTTCCTATATTCTGCTCATTTGTCAAGGATTGCTTTAAGATATCATCTCCAAAAATAATTCTCTGATACTTCATTACACAGAGGTATTTCCTTGAATTTCTGGAACATTTAGGGGTATAGCTTGCAAAAGTAATTTTTTATTTAGGGTGAGTCTGAGTTTGGGTCTATGTGGTGAGCTCTGAGAACTTCTGTGTCAATATCACTTGCATAAGACTTTTGATCACCTATGTCAACATGACTTAGTGGTTTTTTCCAGGAAAACTTTGCCCAGGAAAGATAAAACTGTAAACTAATAAATAACTTCACTGTTTGCTTGAGGAAATTCCTACAGATCAATTTATCAGAGACAACAGTCTTCTCACCTCAGCAAACAGCTTGCTTAGCAAACAAAAATGTGCCTATCAACACATATTTCAAGGGTATTGCCTGACTGACAGCCAGTTTTGAACTATTATAGCATTAATTTTACCCAATTCTAGCCAATTACCTACCTTGAAAAGCCCACCTTAGACTACCTAAGCCCAGACCCGAGGTGCTACAAATATCCTACTTCTACCTTTCCCTTGAGTTGCTTCTGAAATCCTACCATGGTGGTGTTCTCTCCAACTCCAGTAAATTCAAATAAGCATAGTTTTACTTTATTAGCAGATTTCTGATGACATTTTGAGGAGGGTAACACTGGAAGTGTATGTATCTGAGTATATATGACAAACTGGGAAGGGCTGTGTACCAGAGGTCCATGTGAATGAGGATCAAGAATCTGTAGGAAGGGGAGAAGGAGTTTCACATGACACACAGAACACAGTAACGAAGACTTCATCAGCAGAGAAGAATAATTTCAGGTCTCTGAAGAGACTCCCTGAGCTCATGACAACCACTCCTCAGCCTTTGTTCCAGGAGAGATTACTTTTAGACAATATGGGGACTTGACAGAGAAGAGAGGATACGGAAAAGTGACAGTATTCCAGCTATCCATACATATCCCTTCATGGTTCAGAAATGGGAAACAAGAAATATATTCTTGCTGCATCTCAGACGAGTCTGAGACAGACCCACTAAAACCTACTGAGGCAGCCAGCCTCATCAGAGAAGAGAGGATAATCATGTTTTCCATGGCACAAGAGATGGCCCTGATAGTGTGGGTCCAGAAGAGGTCTCACAGACAGTGCAGTGAGGGGGGCAGGTTGAGCGGCAAGCCCTGGAAGCTGGAGACCATATGGGAAAATACATATCTCTGGGACATCAACACAGACGACAACGGAAGACTGGATGCCTCCGTCCTCAAAACTGTAACTGTTGTGCACACACATGCCCTGTGGAAAGCAGATGCAAACCCAAGTTAAAAAGGAAAAGAGGGGTGGGCACCTGGGTGGCTCACTCAGTTAAGCATCCAACTTTGGTTCAGGTCATGAGCTCATGATTCATGAGTTCGAGCCCCATGTCCAGCTCTGCTGACAGCTCAGATCCTGGAGCCTGCTTCGGATTCTGTGTCTCCCTCTCTCTCTGCCTCTCCTCCACCCACACTCTGTCTCTCTCTCTCCCTCTCTCTCTCAAAAGTAAATAAACATTAAAGAATTTTTTTAAAAAAGAAAAAGAACAGAGTGGGCAGGGTGAGTGGAACAGAATATTTAATTGTGAAAGCACTGAGTTGACTAAATTTAAGTTTCTGTCGTCAGGTGCAACGTGAGTCAATTAGACATTGGTTTCCGCTGTAGAATATTAGACCAACAGAAAAATAACTTTATGTTTCTTGTAAACTGAAATGTATGGCCTCGAATTTAATACCTACAACCTACATAAGGAAAAGAAAAAAACGACAACAACAACTTGAGAGGCTGTTTATTTAGAGCTCTGAAAGCTGGTTAGGTTTAGAAATTCTCAAGCAGACCATAATATTTCCCCACCTACAGGGAAGCGTCATGCAGCCTGGGCATCTTCAGGCCTCTAGTGCTGCAACTATGCTGGGCAGCTGCCTGTGAGCCACCACCAGTAGCTGATAGTGGGCGCAAGATGTTTAACTGAGACGGAATGTTCGTGAGTTCATCGGAGACACCGTCTGAAGACAGAGTGGCTAGAAAGGGGGGGATGTAGAATTTGGAGTCACTTTATGAATCAACAGAAGCACAGGCCAGATTCGCCAGCATAATGACTGTAAATGTGACCCTTGGCCATTCTAAAACTTTGAGGCCTGGAGAGTTTGGATTCATGTCATGTCTTCTCTGAAAAGATAAGCAAACTGTGATTTCCATACAGTGGAATTCTACTCACGAATAGAAAAGGAAAAAGGTTTTGATCCCGGAAACAATACGGCTGGGTTTCGAAATCTTTATGCTGAGTAAAAGAAGCTAGACTCTCTCCCCCCAAAAGAGAGAAGGCGGTGAGTCTATCTATATAAAATCCTTTAAAATGCAAACTAACCTGTATAAAATTCCAGAGAATGCAAATTAAGTAGGTTCATGAGTACCTAGGGAGGGAAAAAAGGAGGCATAGATTATAAAGCAGCATGAGAGAACTTCAGGGGTGACACAATGCTTATCTTTTACATTTTTTTTAACATGTATTTATTTTTGAAAGACAGAAAGAAAGAGCATGAGTGGGGAAGGGGCATAGAGAGGGAGACATAGAATCCAAAGCAGGCTCCTGGTCCCCAGCTGTCAGCACAGACCTCAATGCGGGGCTCAAACCCTGCAAACTGTGAGATCATGACCTGAGCCGAAGTTGGATGATTAACCAATAGAACCACCCAGGCGCCCCACAAACGCTTATCTTGATTGTGGTACATATTTTACACATTAGATATTTGTAATTTATTGTGCATCAATTATCATCAATGAAGTTCTTTAAAAGTTATATGTGTGTGTATATATATATATATATATTTTTTTTTTTTTTTTTTTTTTTTTTTTGAGAGAGAGAGGGTGCAAGTAAGCAAGTGGCAGGGAGAGAGAAGGAGTGAGAATCCCATGAAGGGTACGGGTTGGGGGGGAAGCAGGGCTCACCCAAAGCTGTGCTCATGCTCACCCAAAGCAGGGCTCAAACTCATGAACTATGAGATCATGACCTGAGGCGAAGTCAGACGCTTAACTGACTGAGCCACCCAGATGCCCCCAGTTATTTTTTTGCACTTCAATTGTACCTACAGTTCAGTATTTTCTTACTATTTTTGACTGTTTTATGTAGTCCCATCAAATGTGGCTCCTGGGACAAAGATCTGGTATGATATTTGATACCTTAATACGTTGAAAGAAGAATTGTGGGTGTTGCTTCAGAAGGTCTTTGTTTGTTGATTGTATAAAAAACTGGAAATAGTCTTTCAGAATTGATTCTATCTAAAAATAGGAAAAGAAAGTAAGGATAGCAATAACAATTAAACAATAAGTTGAAGGGTGAGCATGAGTAACCAGGAGGGAGATCATGCCCAGCAAGGTGAAAGGGTGGGTAGGCAAGCACGTCGAATGTCTGGAAAGGCTTTGATGGGGACCTTCTCCTCTGGGGAATGTTTAGGACAAAGTTATGCTAAAGGTCAAGGGAACACCTTTTAAAATAAATATTGCAAATCTCGGGCATTGTTGTTCTCTCAAAACAACCTTTACCTGTCTATTTATAGCTTGGTAACAGGAACCAAGCTCCTCATGTGTTAACACAGGGCAGTTAATCTGAATGCCACTCAGAAACGAAATTTAATCAACCCAGCCCAGTTTCCCAGTTTACAAAGACATCAGAAAGTCCGTATGTGAAACCTTCCATTGGATAGCATAATACCTACTTTCTTTGTTGTTTATATTTTGAAATATATCACTTAGATAAGGTTATATATACCATGTATGTACAATTTAAACAATAATGATAAAATGGACACTGTGATCCAATCACCCAGCTTAAGAAAACATAGCCTTGAGGATCCCTGGGTATCTGTACTTGATTGGTTCCTCCTACTCTTTGCTTTTAGAGAAAATTAATATCCCGAATGCCATTAATCATTCTCATGTTTTCTTCATAGCTTTTTATGTGAGTACTTGTAAAAAATATATCATTTCATTTCACCTTTTTAAAACATTTTTAAAAGTATTAAATCATAGTGGCTATATTTTTTCTGTATTTTCTCATATAATATTATGTATTTGAGATTCATTTTTATGGATAAATATAGCTGTAGCTCCTCCATTTACATTGCTTTATAATAGTCCATAAGATGTGTATTTATTCATATTAAGTCTATAGAGATTTAGCCTGGTTCCATCTTTTTTGTCATAAAAAGTGCTATAAGTCGTATTTTTACATGTCGTTTTGTAACGTGTGTCTAAGTTAAATCTGGAGGGAGAATTGCTGGGGTTATAGGAACTGCATATGTTCAAATTCACTAGATTATGTTAAATATTTTTCCGAAGTGATTTTCTCATTTACATTTCCATCACCAATGTACAACATTTCCTGTTGGATCACTGTCTTTTCAGCAGTTGGTATAATTAGACTTTACTCCTTGCCAATCCAGTGATTTAATTTGGTGTATTGTTCTGATTTTAATTTTTCATTTTCTGACCATAAACAAAATCTAACACCTTTTTTTTAAATTGGTTGTATGTGTTATTTTTCCTGTGAAATATTTGTTTCTATCTTTTGCCTATTTTAGAATAAGTTGTCTTTTACTGATTTGAAGGGTCCAAAATATATTTTTAATTATAAAGCTTGGTCAATTCTATTTGTTTAAGTATCTTCTTGCACCTTGTCATTTATGGGATTTTTTTTTTTTTGGTTGTTGTTTTTTTGGGTTTTATTAAGCTGTCAATGTTAATGTAATTATATTCATCAATCTTCCTTCAATTTTATGTATTTTGTATCCTTTTATAAAATCTTCCTCTTCCTTGAGGTCATAAACTTTTTCATCTATATTTTTGTCTCTAAGTTTAACATTTGCCTTTCACTTTTTAGTAGTTAACCCATTTGGAATTAATTTTTTTGCTACTAATTAATTGATTGTATGAGATATGAACCCAATTTCTTTTTTGTTTGTTTTGGATATCTCATTGTCTCAACATAATTAATGAACATTTTATCCTTTTCGCAATCACCTGCAATGTCACTTCTGCCATTTATTCAGTTAACTTATATGGGTTAGTCTGTTTCAGGGCTCTCTGTTTTGTTAGTCTGTTATTTGTCCCTCCTTGCCCTGATATCAAGTTGTCTTAATTCAGATTAATAGTGAGTTTTTATTTCTGGTTAAACTTGTCATCCCACATTTTTTTCTCCTACCTTCCTATTCTCCATTTATCCTATTTCTATATTTCAAAATAATTCTTGCTTCAAGAAACTTTATTTCTTGAGGAAGCCATTGCCAATTTATAACCCCATTTCCCCAGAAAAGGGATTCTTTCTCAACTCTGAGAGACCACAGACTTAGAAGAAATTATCTTATATTGTTGTGAGTTATTTCACTAGCACCAATAAATCTTAAGTACCACTTACATCCATAAGATAGCATTTTGCTCCCAAGAGTAATTAACTCATTGTAGACCACATCTAAGACTTCATAAATCAAAAACACTTGGCCTGGAGTTCCTTGGTGAGTTTATGTGACACATATTCTGCTTTAATGGCGGACAGCCAACATAAAGAATGGTGCTTCTTCCTATAAAAACATATGCCTGATTATGAAGAGATTGGGCTGGTTCACAAACAGAACTGGGGTCTGGCGAATAGTGTTTGTGACTCTGCCTCCCAGGATGGTCTTTAAGGACATGTCAAAGTTATTTATTTTTTCACATCTTCATCCATACATAGTGATTCATTAGATATGAAATTATGTGAGGAAAAGGAGAAAATTGAAGTTGAGATTGAAATCATCCAGTCAAGTTCAGGTATGAAAGGAGAGACTTATTTCACTACTAAGTACTGAAAGGCTAGGATCTATTTCAGTGATGAATATGCTATTCAGTTACTGGTCCTTTCAGACTTAGAAGTCCAATTTGTTCAGCAATAGACAGTAGAGTTATCTCTAAGGAGCTGATTCATATTTAAGTTGTTTACAAAGACTGATAAATAAATACAGAATGCCAGTTTATTAATTGGCATTGTTATAGGGTTTGACTAGTTGCCAAACCAGATTTGGAACTTCTTTGTGAGCATGGAATAGATTAAATCATTATTAAATAATAATTATTGCAAATCTAGTGTGAACCAAGTATGATCACAAGAAGTTAGTTGTAGAATTCAAAAGTTTAATGATGCCAGCTGTTACAGTCATCTACTACTAAGTAACAAAGCACCCAAACTTAGTGGTTTAAAATCATCAATAATCATTTATTTTGTTCACAAAGTGGTAATTTGAGAAGGACTCAGCAGAAACTGCATGTCTGTGTTCTTCGGGGTATCAGCTCAGCTGGAACAGCCTGAATGCTGGAAGAGATTTGATGCCTGGGGATTGGACTTATCTGCAGGTTCATTCACTCACATGTCTGACAGCTGATGCTGGCTTTCTATCATGACAGTAGCTAGGGGTTTTGGCTGAGATACCTGTAAGTGGTCCATTTACGTTGTTGTTTGGCTTCCTCATAGTATGATGGCTCTGTTCCAAGAAAGAATGAATATCCAAGAGCAAAAAGGCAGAAATGCATGGCATTTTTATGAAGTACCTTGGAAGTCACACACATCACTTACACCATACTCTATCAGACAAAGCGTTTGAGAAGGTCTTCCAGGTTGAAGGGGAGGAGACATAGATCTTATCATTGAAAAGAACACATAGGATGGGATATTGGTGGCAGCCATCTTTGTATAATACAATTTGCAACATCAGGCTGTCAAAATCTAATGCATCCGTCTCTCCCCATTGAGATATAACTGCTACTTGGGTAAACAGATGACATTCTTAGTCCCATTTGGGGAAAAACCCAAAAGAGCCATTAATTTCTAATGGTTAAACTTGACATTACTGAATTGGATCATTGGTTATTACTCACATTTGATAAAATAGATTGTCTAGTGGAAAGAGCAATGGGTATATAGTTAAGAGATATTCAATATTAGTCCCAACTCTGCCATTATCTGTAAGACCCTGGAAAATGTCAACCTCTGAATCAGTTTGACAATAAGGTTTCGCTTACCCTAAAATCATGACTTACACATACATGTTGATAACTGAGTAGTTTGTTCATTTGATACAGTTTCCTTTCTACTTTGTTTTAAGGAAGTATTTATTTAGGGGAAGGTTGTTAAGAGGGATGGTTTTGAAACTGCTGGGAGATGGAAATTTTAAAATATGTGATCCATTACAAGTCTGAAAACCCTCAAATGATGTTTCAGTGTCTTTGTATTGGTGTTTGGAGAAGAAACCGATTTTCTGTTAGCCAGCGGAAGAACAGATTGAAATAAATCTGTATCATCCCCACCTTTGCTAAAAACTCCTTAGAGTGAATGAGAATATGAAGATGATTTAAAGAACTCAGCAGTGTCACTCACTAATTACTCTAAAAAGAAATGTACTAAGCCTCCTTGGCCTTTGGGGAGCTTTGAATTTCAGTTCAGTAGATCTGACAGACAGGGTCCTGGTCAAAGGAGAAGGTCATCTTCTTTTAGAGCAGGTTTTCTCAACCTCAGCATTATTGGCAATTTGGGCCAGATAATTCTTTGTTGCAGGAAGCTGTTCTGTGCATTGTAGGCTGCTTAACATTTCTGCCCTGTACCCACTAGATGCCAGGTGCTTCTTCTTCTCGTCTTGTGACAATCAAAAATGTCTTCAGACATTACCAAATGTCTGCTGCAAAAGCATCCCTTGTTTGGAAAACTACTGCTTTTGTATGTCATGCTGAAACTTTACAGGTTTGTTCTGCTGACTCATCTCAATAGACAATCCAACATTTGCTAATGCAGTGGGTCCTGTGTGTTGTGATTGTATGAAACTGTAGATTAGTGGTTTTCAGTAGTCATGGGCTCAGTCCTCAAGATTCTGACTTAGCTGATCTGGGATGTTACCTAGGCAGGGTGGTGTTCCTATTGTTATTCTTGTTTGTTGATGTGTCTTTAGCTTCCCAGGTGTTTCTAATACTCCACCAGGGATAAGAAACACTAGAGAAAAGCAAGCATCTCCCTCTGAGCCCACCTAGGTTTGGGGGCAAAGGACTGTCATCAAAGTACTGAGCAAGGGCAAGCTTTGGCAGAATTCCAATTCTTTTAAGGCCAGCAAGACTCGTTCCTGGCCAGTCTTAGGAGTCATCTGGCCTCTGTCCCCAACAGGAAAGGGTACAATTGGAAAGAATTATCTGTGGATTCAGAGATCAGTCCTAGGCCTGGGGGGAAGAAAAACGGAAAGAGATCTTTATAATTAATCTGACAAAGAGAACTAATGGGGGAATTGAAATGCATAACAAATAAGTGACAAAGATAAATAACTGATGGTGGTTGTTCTTTGTGTGAGAAGATGCTATTACTGACAGTGATATTGATATCTATTGTTATAGGCGCAGTTAAAAAGGCAGATGTGATGTGTGCTTAGTAACAGGGATTACTTTCAATGGGGCTATTAATAACACTGTGAATTTGTATGCCCATTATTATCAACTAAGACTAAGGTGGATTTGATAAGAAGTGGCCTGGGAAAACCTCACAGATTTCCTAGTATTTAAACTTTCAAAACAAGCATTTTATTTGCCATAGATACTTGTAAGAATTTTTCAAGCGCACATCAACAAAGGGACGTGTTGTTTTTACCATGATGTAAGTTAACCTAATGCCAGTTCTCCAACCAAATGGAAATCTCTAAGAACTGACCAGGTTCTGGCTCCCAGGGGCCACTAAGGAGGGGAAATTTTTGACCTTTAGAATTACAGAAATCTTAAGTGGAGTGTTGAACATAAGTTATGAAAGTAAGTGGCTCGCAGCGGCAGGAACAGCAGCATTTCAGAGGAAGAAACGGGCAAGGGCTTTCTTGAGAATAATGAAGTCGCTTCATATTTGTGTTTAGGTTGTCTGAAGTTCAAGGCAGTAAAACCATCCTAAGCAGGTCATTCCGCATTTTTCTCAATACTCTGCCCATCTGTTCATGACATGGTTCCCACTATAGTAATAGCAACACCGTGTTTTTCAGAAAAGCCTGAAACTCACAAATTCCCCGAAGAAACAGAAAATGTGTATGATAACAAAGCAAGCAGAAACACCTCCCCCTCTTCCACACTTCCCAAAGACTAAACATGACTCACACACCCCCTTCATCCCTGACAAGAACAAATAAGCCCCCGTGTGTGTACTTCCATGGGGGAGACACAAGTCAACAGAAGAGGGTCCCTGAAATCAGGATTCCAAAAATCAGTTCAATTATCCTAAATAGTAGACTTAAACTACTACTAGGTAGTTATCAAAGATTTAATGGCATGAAAGAATGGAGAATTGTATTGGGTTCAAGTTTCTTCTCTAGAAATTACAGGTTTGCAATTTTTGTCTCAGACTCAAAAGATGCTCTATCTACTGATGAAAGATATCCTACACACCTACCTGATCCTCTTGTCTCGGGGGCGTTAGGTGGGGGAGCTTCTCCGCATCAGCCTGGTTTTGCTATATCGCCCTTGTCACTGGCCTGAGATGGAGAAAATTGTGTGATCCTCCAACTCTGTGGTCTAGGAAGCAAAATACCCAGAATCTTTCTCCTGCCTTGGCTCTGATTGTTCGTATGTCATTATCTAATTAGATTCATCTTGGTGACCTTCAGTTACCAAGTTTACCAGTTACCAGCTTACTAGAATTGGCAAGCCCCTCGCTGATGTGTTGTTTCTAAGGGTGCAGAGTTCCTAGGACTGAAAATATTTTTAAATTCAATGGGGTAGGCATCCAGGTACACTGAGAGTTTAAAATCCTGATTGAAGCAGTAAATGTGATCCAAGGAATTTTTGTTTCAGTCTGTATGATTCCACTATCCTAATCAGATTATAGTGTTCAAAGATGCTTTAGAGAGCAGTCATTGTCATTTCTAATTTGATGTTTTAATATAATAATAATTACTAATATTCAGATGGTCATTTCTGAATACAAAGTACTTTTAGAGATATCTGATCCTTGCAGTCGCATGTGAGAGAGCAGGGACAGATTTTATGGTAAGTGACATCTGTGGCTTTTGCCACTTGGGGACACCTACCTAAGAATAAGGAAGGCATCATAGGGGATAATTAGAGCCAAGAGATGGAGAGACTGATATTATTTTTTACCCATATCAGTTGTGTCTGAAGGTGTACTTACTTTGCTACTCTAAATTAGATGAGACTGTAAAGTCCTCTCCTGCTTAGTCCAAATTACATTGGATTTCTGTGCAAGCCAAAGTATGACCAATACATTATCATCCCTACTTAAAATATAATAAGGAAAGAAAGTCACAAAAGTGAAACAATTTAAACAAGTCCACAAAGTGGAAGAAACAAGACTTGAATCTACTAACTCTTGTGCTCTTTTTACATGGACCCAATGGAGCCAATAATATCTGATACCATCCGATAAACATGTAACACATCTGTTCAGGAAGTTCTTCCATTCATCAACCACCAAGTATTTCCTGAGTTTCCTCCCATGATGATAAGCAGTTTTGCTAAATTTAAGTCAGGCTGTCTTTTCTCACATCACACAATCCAATTAGGAATAAAGCCGTTAGTCTGCAATGGGCCCGGGCAGAGATAAGTGCCAAAGGATGGTGTAGACAACACACAAAAAAATGAGGTTTGTGAAAAGAGGCCAGTGGATGCCAGGGCTCTTGTTTGTAAATGACAAACACTCCGTCCTAATTAGCATAAGGAAAAGCATTTCTTCAGTTAAACTACTGGAAGGGTGGCATCAAGTTGGCCTCAGGAATGACTCTGTGTCTTAACCCCGCTTATCTCTTGTCTTTGCTTCTCAGTTCTATTTTCTACTACTGCAGATTGCCTTTCTGTGCAAAGCAGATTGACTTTTTCCAGCTAGTATCTGGCAACTAGAAGGGGCTTATTTGCTCAGCTGGTGACCAGGAAAGAAAAGGCGCACCATAGCAGTTTAGAATTCCTAGGGAAGAAATTGCCAGTGGCTAATCATTGTGATGAGGGGCATGTGCAGGTACTAAATGTTTCCAGTTAAGTCAAGTGTCATTCCCTGTGGTCAGGGAGCTGGAATCTTATTAGTTCTACTGATAACACAGTAGTGAGAGGCAGGAGGTGGAGAAACAGGGAGTTCCCCGAAAGGAGGAGATGATGAGGTCGCCCAAAGGGGGCTGTTAATGAAGAAGCTTCTGGGCCAGTCAGAAGAGTTTCATGCAGGGGGCAAGGAGCCATTGGAAATGTTCAATGACAGAAATGTCAGAACAAGATCAGTAGTATGTGCCTTTCAGACAGGGCAAGTCCTGGAGACTGTTGGATGGAGAAGCTGGTGTTGGAATCAGCAGCACCAAAACAGTAGGCATTAGTCATAAATCCTTTTTAGGGGAAGGGAGATAAATGTACAGGAACTCCCTAGGATTCTTTGCAAAGGCCATTTGAGGTCTCTTTGAGGAAAGAAAGGCCTTTTATTTCTCTATGGCATGATAAAATCATGTTCTCTAGCTTATGGATGGTAACTCTGTACTTGAAAACAGACAGTTTTCCCCCTTGAGTAGGGAAAAACACAAGCACAAACAGAAGCTTTCTGTTGGGGTCATGCTTCAGTCAAAAGCTTTAGAAGCTCAGTGGGCATTTGCTCATGCAGAAGTACAAACAGTGGCAGTTTGAGATGAAGCATATCTGTTCCATACAATCCGGCAGGAAATGGTTATTAATCATTCTTGGGTCCCTTAAAATTATTTTCTACCAGTTCTTGAAACATAATGGAGGCACCTGAAGCAAAAGAGGTTTTTTTTTTTTTTTTTTTTTTATCCCTTCAAAACTGTTTCTTTCGTAGTTAATTACAGGTGAGGGTCTCTTTCCTGTAAGTTCTAAGGGACGCTGGATTTTATTGTAAGGCACCAGGCCTCAGGGTTCCTACGGTCAGTGTGCTTTATTATTCTGAAATCAGCATATCAATAATTGAATCATGAATTTATGCATGTGTATGAGTTTCCCATTGCTGTTGTAACAAATTACTATAAAAATAATTACTTAATATAATACCAGTTTATTATCTTACAGTTCAGGAGGTAAAAATTCTGAAATGTGTCTGGAAGGATGCATTCCTTCTTAAAGCTCTAGGGGAGGATCAATTTCCTTTTCTTCTCCAGCTTCTAGAGAATGTCTGTGTTCTTTGGCTCCTGCCCCCTTCCTCTATTCTCAAAGCCAGCAGTGTAGCATCATAAAATCTCTCCATCTGACCTCCGCTTCTGTCATCCCATCTCCTTCTCCGACTCTGAACCTCTTTGATTGATTCTGCTGCCTCTTTCCCTTATAGGGACCCTGGTAGTTATATAGGGACCCAATGGTAATCCAGGATAATCACCCCATCTCAAGATCCTTAATCACATCTGCAAAGTTTACTTACCCCAGTGAAGGGATACTGGCTGAAGCGTATCTAAGTTCTCATTAGTGAAACAATCCATGTGATTTAAAAAAAAATACTGTGATACTCAGAGAGTGAAACATACCCATAAGCAGTATGGGGTTTGGGATCATGACTTCAAAGAGAGGGTGGAGTGGGATGAGGTGTCTAGAGGGCATCAATTCTGTTATGCTGGGTTTTCTCAGCTCAGAAGGAATAAGGGAAGAGACTCTTTTGTCTTCCTCCTTTGTTGGAGGGTCCCCAACATCCCCCTTGCTTTACTCCATCCCTATGCAATACGGCTGAACATTTAGAGCTATTTCTTTGGACATTTTCAATCAGCTCTTAAAATTTACAAGGGCAGGAATCAGTTGGGTTTCTACTTTTATGACTAACAGTATGTGCTGAATTTTTTAAGAGACACAAACTTGGCAGTCTGTAAGCCAGTATAATTCCACAGTGAAAGAAAGGAATCTATTAACTAACAGAAGTGGGGGGAAATGCCCACACCTCTGTGCACACTAGTGTTTGATCATCCGGGGGAGACCGATGACTTGATGTTGGAAATTCACAGCCTGGGTCGGTGGTGGGCTTCTAGGAAGCCTCGCCAAGGTTCCCTGCCCCAGGTTCTGAGCAGTCGGGAGGTAAGTGTGGTGATTGTTTGTTTAATATATCTCGCCTAAGGAACATGTAAAAGATACAATCCTAGTGCTAACAGGAGCTCAAATGCTGCCTCTACAGCTGTCTGACCTTGAGCAAGATACTGCAATTGTGCATCTGTTTTCCTATTTGCAGAAAAGGGAAATGCCCACTGATAGCACCTCTAGAGCCTTTTGATACACTTACACTTAAATTGCCAGCGTGTTTGTTGCTCTAACAATAAATAGAAACACCTTAGACTCTCCAAGTCCTGTGTTAGAGGTTATAGCAACAACTATTAACCCAAAATCGGTTTTTATAACCAGTTTTTTACCTGCATACATATTGTTTTTTACAAACGAGGTTTCATTATTAGTCGGTGAAACCCAGCATTTCTGGAAGTTTGATGAAGACGACAAAGCTATCACTCAGAAGCATTAGAGAGGAATTAAGCCCGACTGTTGAGGGCTTTCAGGCAATGATGGGAAATTGAGTCCCCGCCACCTGATATTATCCAATGAGATATGTGAACGTCAAAATAAATTTTCAATCAACGAAGAGAAGGCAAACATTCAAATATGGTCACAGCCCAACGTTGTAAATACCAAAAAGCACGGGCAAGGGAAGAAAGAGAAGACTCTGAAATGATTCAGCGTTGTTTGTACCCTGCACTCCAAATAGTACTAGTGAGCCAAGCAAACCTTAAAAGTACCAGGTTGCCCCAAAGTTGGAAATAAAGAGATATCCCTATATTTTTTCTATTGTGGCCCGAGGAATGGCAGGAGAAGCAGAAATGTGTACTAGTAAAGATGGGATAGAATTAGAAAACAGATAACCACAGTGAACTCTGACTTAAGTGCAGACTCTGCAACTCCATGATCAGTTGGTAGAATAACCTGAATCTTAAGATAACTCTCAACCATGGAAATAAGAGATATTTTTACTTCCAGTACCACTGCTATAAGGTAGAAAGTTAGTAACTTTTATTAAAGGAGACTAGTTCCAGTTGATCTTATCTTAACCCCATATCTCAGGGTGTGAAAAATGAATCGAACCTAAAACTCCATCCTCACATTGTAGATTACAGAGGAATACGGACATGTCTTGCATAAGGTGAGAATAAAGGAGGCCCAAGAAAATCCAAGCATGCTATATTAAAACAAAACAGCTGGAGAGTAGAACCTGTGTTAAACAGGAATCAGATGAAGAGTAGTCTTGTAGCAATGTATAAATATTTAGCAGGAAAATGGAATAAAATGAGAAAAAAGAGAGGAAAAGAAGGAATAAATGGATGAAGAAACCATTCTAGAAGAAAAAAAAAAGTCCAAAAAACAGAAGTAAGTTTTCACGAGTATTTTATGGTTTGGAATAATAACATGAATTCAACAAAGACAAAACAATGGAATGAAATAAAAATGGAGATTGCAAAATTGAGGCCACAAATTGAGAAGAAAAATGATTCCATTATAGACCTAATAAATTAATTGAACATAACAAAACACAGCAAACATGGTTCACAGTAGAGTAACATAAAGAAAGTCTTGAGAAACTCACAAAGGAAATGACAGGATGATCAAACCAATTCCAGAAAGAAAATATTGTGGGAGACGGAGGAACTGATTGAGCGTAAGGAAAATCACTACCCCTGAATGTTCTTGGTGAAGTAAGAAGCATGATAAATGAGACAGAAAGGCATTCAAAGAAATGCCTTGAAAAGGAGGACTTGACCTGCAAGTTGAAAAACAAGTTTTTTTTAGAAGAAAAAAATGGATTCACCATTTGAATGTGACTGACATTCAAGCAAACTTGGCTAAGCTTTCAAAATTTATTGAAAATGAGTTCTTCAAGCATTCAGATAGAGAAAGGGGGAGATGTTAGCCTGGCTTTAAACCTTTCTACTTCAACATTCAAAGCCAGAATACAGGAGTGAGGTCTATAGAATTCCTAGAGAAAAAAAAACTGTGTCCCACGAATGCTGTGTCCAATCAAGTTGTCACTGTAAAGGTCATATTCATTTTTTTAAATATTTATTTTTTATTTTGAGAGAGACAGACAGAGTGTGAGTGGGGGAGGGGCAGAGAGAGAGAGGGAGACACAGAATCCGAAGCAGGCTCCAGGCTCTGAGCTGTCAGCACACAGCCCAGTGTGGGGCTCAAACCCATAGACCATGAGATCATGACCTGAGCTGAAGTCAGATGCTTCACTGACTGAGCCACCCAGGCGCCTCGGTCATATTCATTTTCAAACATGCAAGAACGATAGCCGTGCAGTACTTACAAATTCCTCACGGAATAGAAGTACTTTGTGAGTTTCCAATAGCTAAGAGAATTTTGTTTTTGATGAAGTTGGAAATGCAGAAGACAAAGCAAAAAGACTGTTGGTGAACAATAAATTCATAGAGAATGGATCTAAGAAGCAGTGGAAATTATGATCAGAATAGAATACATATGTGCACACATGCACATAACAAAAACTAAGTGTTTGGAAGAGGAATTAGTAATTATGGGAGCTTAATCCCATCATCATTTGTAGCAAGGAATTTAAAATAGAAACACATTGAAAAGACAAGAAAGAAAGAAACACATTTTAAAAATACAAAAATGACATCAAAGTCTTAATTGTCCTTATAATCTTTTTTATAATCTTCTGCTACATTAAGTAGAGTGTAATTGCAGTTTAATTTATAGATGACTATAGAACTTAATATCTTTGTAAAAACCCGCTCCATTAGACAACCGCCTAGGGGCGTCAGAGCAGAAGTTGTGCAATAGGACGCCAACACAAAATGCCTAACTGGGAAGACAGGTGGCCATTCTTTTCTACAGTTGTTCAGAAAATAGAATACTTGTGGCCCTAATTAAGTAAGATGTAGTTCTAATTCAACAAACATTTAGTGAGTCTCCACTATGATCGGCTATTATGGTTCTATGTTAGATGCCGTCGTACATAGTGTTTGGTTTAGTAATCAAAACAAGACACCACTTATAAGCTTATAGAGACTCTATTAAAGCAGACAGAAGTGACTCTTGCAAGTAACTACAAACGCTTCATAATTTTTCACCCTTTCTTTTACATCTACTGGATGGTTTAAATGACTTGACATACACACAGTTTCTCCTTTTTTTTTCTTTCCTCTAGTCTAGTTTAGAAAGCCTCAAGTATGATGTTCATAAGAATTAGTGAGGCATCATTTATGCATGAAAATAAATATCCTGTATGGGCAATGTAAAAATCGTTAGAAAAAACAATAACTTACACGCACTTGCTTTATTTATTTATTTTTTCAATATATGAAATTTATTGTCAAATTGGTTTCCATACAACACCCAGTGCTCATCCCAAAAGGTGCCCTCCTCAATACCCATCACTTATTCTCCCCTCCCTACCACCCCCATCAGCCCTCAGTTTGTTCTCAGTTTTGTTTTTTTTTTTAATCATGGGAAGACTCGGAACGTTATTTTTTTTTAATATATGAAATTTATTGTCAAATTGGTTTCCATACAACACCCAGTGCTCATCCCAAAAGATGCCCTCTTCAATGCCCATCACCCACCCTCCCCTCCCTCCCACCTCCCATCAGCCTTCAATTTGTTCTCATTTTTTAAGAGTCTCTTATGCTTTGGCTCTCTCCCACTCTAACATCTTTTCTTTTTTCCTTCCCCTCCCCCATGGGTTCCTGTTAAGTTTCTCAGGATCCACATAAGAATGAACACATATGGTATCTGTCTTTCTCTGTATGGCTTATTTCACTTAGCATCACACTCTCCAGTTCCATCCACGTTGCTACAAAGGCCATATTTCATTCTTTCTCATTGCCACATAGTACTCCATTGTGTATATAAAGCACAATTTCTTTATCCATTCATCAGTTGATGGACATTTAGGCTCTTTCCATAATTTGGCTATTGTTGAGAGTCACACACTTGCTTTAGAATCAATTGCAAGGTAAAGTTTAACATCACTAAAAATTCAAATTATTAATTAAAATGTAAATTATATACTATAAATCCATTTACATAGATTGGAATCTACTCCCCTTGTTTACAATCTATGAAACCAGTGATTCATCCAAATGATTGGAGAAATGGGTAGAATGACCCTCACCTAAAGGCTAGAGTTTTTATTTCTGAGCGATAGGGAGTTAGATGATTTTTTAAGTTTTACCCTCTTTTTCATACTTTGATATTTTGTTAGAATAATCTATGATGATCATGTATTGTTATGGATTGAACTGTGTCCCCTAGAAATCCATATATCCCTAGTCCCCATTGTGACTGTACTTGAAGACAGACCCTTTAAAAAGTAATTAAGGTTAAATGAAGTCATAAGAATGGGTCTTAATCCAATGGGATTGGCATCCTCTAAGAAGAGGAAGAGATCCAAGGAGTGTGTGCTCACAGAGGAATGATCATGTAAGAGAGCAGCCATGTGCAAGTCAAGGAGAGAGGCTTCAGAAAAATCCAGCCCTGCTGGTACCTTGATCATGTACTTCAGGATTCTAAAACTTTGAGAAAATACTTTCCTGTTATTTTAGCCACCTGGTCTGAGGTATTTTGTTATGGCAGCCCAAGAGGACTAATACAAAAAGCTCATTTTACAAAAGCTCCTTCTCTCTCTCTCTCTCTCTCTCTCTCTCTCTCTCTCTCTCTCACACACACACACACACACACACACACACACACACACACACACAGCTGATAAAATGCCTGAAGGCTTTTTGAGAAAAAAATGCTCTGTAAATGTAAAGATATAATCACACTAAAATCCTAAAGAGCTGAAAGGGACTTCACTTTATCCACACTTACCAGGACTGCAAAATTGGTCTGAAAGTTTCTTAAGAACAGGCTCTCTCCTGAGAGCGTTCTGAGCTGTCAATCCCCAGTCAGGGCACAGATCACCAAAACAACTACTCCTTTTACAATAGGCTGACACTTTCGCCATGGGTCCTCTCAGGACTCGGAGTACAGCGATCTGTTTCTTATTTCCCAAGTTTAAAAATGTTTTGGACTGTGTGAAGGTGATGGTTCGACTTAAGATTGAAGGGCTTTCCCTTAGTATCCTGAGTATATAAACTCCAGGCGAGGCTATTTCTTCCAAAGTATGTTGCCACTGGCTACTCCAAAACTACATGGTTTTAAAGTCAAAAGCATTTGAAAAAATATTGTCTGTTAATTATTCACTAATGGATTCCTCAGGATCCTTGGACATAACGGCAGAGCTCTGGGAGTTCTCCATAAGGATTTTTTAACTTTATGTTTATATTTTTTAATTTTATTAATCATCGACAAATTCACCTTTTCTAGATTATGTATATGACCGTCTTATAGAGACGTTGTCGCAAGATTTCAGTGCCAGTGTTTCCATTTGTGTTTATTAATCCAGGCCTTTGCCAAGATTGCATGACACTCTGGGATCAAAACAAATTACATTTTAGCAGCATTTCCAGAACAGGAAAATAATCAGAGAATTGAGTCATTGTAAGACACATGATAGTAGGTGATGCTAACCTTGAATGAATCCGCCCGTAGCAAAGTGCACCTTACACATCTTGAGAGATTTGATGGGAGCTTCTCATTTTAGTTTACCACTGTGATTGGTGTATTAGCAGTATCAATATGGGTTTGCTCATATTCAGTCTGCCACATAGTAATAGTATTAAATACACCATGAAGAATTTTCTGTTCCTGTTTCCGGCAATAATTGGATTGGATACCCAGAAAAGAAATAAGTAATTAAGGGCTTGCATTTTGAGAATTACCTTGCCAATTTTCTCTTATAATATCATTTATCTTTTTAAGACGTCTGTTGTTTCTGGAGCTCACATATGCCCTCATTTGCTCTTGCGATCTCCTTTTTTTTTTTTTTTTTTTTTTTTTTTCTATTCTGGGAATTATAAACATTGAACAAGAACTGTGGAAAAGTGGTAGACTTGCGGCTATCTTTGAAGCCTAAGGCCGTTGTGTTTCAGAAAAGAAAGGCAAAATTTTGGGAGGGACGCTCTCTTGGCCATTGTTTTATGCTTCCGTTTCTGAGAGTTGCTCAATTCTTTGCATGCTGTGAAGCTCAAAAGCTAACGTAATGAAATTATAGGCAAGGAGATCATCTGTACCCATTCAAGGTTAGCTTGGTTCCTCTTCAATCTCTCTTCCTATTGAAAATTTCTTTTTAATAAGCATCTAGAGGAAGTATATTGAATATCTGCTATGAGGATAAATGGTCTGCCACATTTCTTGGAATTCCAGGAAATACAGATCAACCAAAGGTGTTTTACCCTTCTTTGTGGTTGTTCTGAAAGTGTTCTAAGATCTTTCTCACAACAGCTTCTCAGCTTTGTGAAAGACCTGTTTTCTTTGACTGAAAATATGGGCCCCAGCCTTCCGTTTATTTTTTTCCTGCTGTCCTTTTGGGCCAGAAGTTGGCAAACTTCTTCTGTAAATAGCCACATGGTAAATATTTCCCACTTTGTGAGTCAAATGTCCTGAGTCACAGTTAACTCTGATGTTGTAGCAGAGATGTAGACATAGATAATATGTAAAAGAACGGACATGACTGTATTCCAATAAACATTTGCTGACGAAAATGAATGGGGGGAGAATTGGCCAGAGGGCCAGAGTTTTCAATCCCTGTTCTAAATTTAAGAACATAATGAAAATACTGATATTGCAGGATAAGCCTACACGGATGTCTGTAGCTGTTTCATTATCAATAACACAAAAACTGAGTAAATACTCTTCCAGTACTGGAAAACTATTATTCAATTTGGCAAAGAACTCGCTCACATTATTGATGAATAATAAACAGGGATTGCGGGTGGAGGGAAGCAATCAAAACCCCAGAATCCCTGAGGGCTTTAGAGAAACAAAGCATTGTGGGTATTCAGAAGATCATTTTTTTAAAGGTGAAGCGGGAGCCTTAGGAATTGTAAAGAAGGGGCTCACAGGAAGTTGGGGAAGAGACTTACTACCTGTGTAAAGTGTACAAAGTCAGACGGAAATCAGAGAGCATCTGTTTTCTAATAGATACTTCAAGGGGTACATGGGCCTTGATCAAGGATCTTTCAAAGATACCACAGCACAATATCAAGCAGCTTCTGAGATGTATGGCTTTTTCGGCTCTGTGACTATGATGCAGACTCTGGAGTAGGAGGAAAATCCTCAAACTCAGGATAGCACCCCCCCAACCTGGCCTCGCTGCACCTTTTCTCCAACACATAACATTTTTATTGGCTTCATAAATAATTCAGGAGCTCTGGGGAAATACTGCTTATAAGAATTGTTATATGTGAAAACTACCAGATTGAACCATGTGAAATTTTCTTTTTTATAGGTCAAAACATTTTTAGTGGAAATTTTGCAATTTCACATGGTCTAACTTACTGTAAGTTAGGGAATTACTTTTATTATTCATAATTCACATAAGTTTACAACTTGGACTGTCTAAGATAGAGACAGGTAAGGGTGTTAGCTCATAAATGTTAGCTTTAATTTGGGTACTGAGCTAATTCCTAAGGGAGAAAAAATATGTATTTGCAATGTCAAGAACTTTGTATTTATTCTTTGTGTGTTTTTCAGTAGCCACAGAACAAAAATAACTATTGGGTAAGAAAAACCAGAGGGACTCAAGTAAGATTTTTAAAACTCAAAATTAATACACCGAGAAGGAATACGTTAGGGATAAAGACAATTCTTCAAAGTGATGTGAGCTAAGCAAATGATGGCATAATGCAAAATATTAGTATTAAAATCTGGACATATCATTTACACACAGGCCCAGAGCCTCCCTCCCACCCCCCACCAAAATAATGTTGTGTCAAGGTAGCAGAGCTCCGAAAAGTGTATCAGTGGGAATGTCTTAGTCGTTTGGGCTGCCGTAACAATTAACATACATTGGGTGGCTTAAACAAGAGAATTTATTTCTGAAGGTTCTGGAGGCATTCAGTCTCAGATTAGAATTCAGGTATGATGAGGTTGTGATGGGAGCACACTTTTTGGTTTACAGGGATTTCTTCCTTGAGGAGTCTTCAAGAGAAGGGGCTCTGGTCTCTTCACCCCCTTATTATGGCACTGATCCCATCAAGGCGGCTCCACCCACATGACCTCATCTAAACCTAATGACGTCTCAAAGGCCCACCCTCCAAAGAACGTCACACTGGGGATTAGGGCTTCAATATATGGGTTTTGAGGGGACATAAACATCCAGTCTATAGCAGTGAGTAGTTTTAGTTTGATATATAGAGAGACTGAAGGCCCATCGTGGGATAATATCTTTATACATCTGATAAGCCTTCAGTCAATCTCTGTAACTCTGCATGTAGTAGGAGGTGGACAGGAGTAGTAATGCTTCCTAAAAACACAAAAACAAACAAAAAACCCAAAAGATATCAAAGAAAGATAATCATCTTAGAATAAAACCTTTACATCAATCTTTATGGGTCAGAATAGAAATGTGTAAAGATTTCCTGAAAATGGAGAATGTTTTTTAGTCCAGGAGAACTCTGATGGAAGGTATTAATCACATCCATCAGAAAAGAAAGATATGGGGTACCTGGGTGGCTCAGTTGGTTGAGCGTCTGACATCGGCTCAGGTGGGGGTCTTGTGTTCATGGTTTCGAGCCCTGTGTTGGGCTCTGTGCTGACAACTCAGTGCCTGGAGTCTGCTTTGGATTCTGTGTCTCCCTCTCTCTCTGCCCCTCCCCCACTCACACTCTGTCACTCTCTCTCTCAAAAATAAATAAACATTAAAAAATTTTTAAAAAGGAAAGAAAGCAGTTAAAAAAAGAGATTCTTTGTTTCTGTTTTTGATTTTTTTTTTACCCTGGTGGCCAATAAAAGATGCATAGATATAAATACTTGCAATATCCACTCAAGCATCATCAAGAGAAAGGATTCCCTGACATGTCTATCTTCTTCCCAGTGGTGAGCTGCCAGAAGTTATCAACCATTCAAATCTTGGAATCCCGGAGCCAACCTCAAGTGGTTCAAAAAACTTACTTGCTCACTGGCCCCTCCCTGTTGTAATTTGGCACCAAGGAGGGTATAAGTTCAGGGAGAAGCAGTTCTGAACTTAATTATCTCATCTCTTCTGCAGTTAGAATCCAAACTTTAATTTAATCAATTGATATTTTTGTTGTATGTGTACTGTTGCATTTTACAGGTTCATCTTGATTCATGCGAGTCTACCCCAAGTGAAGTAACTACTAACTCACACTTGGTGTAATTTCTGAAACTACAAGGCTTGAAGCCAGAATCTGAACTATGGCAACATCAACATGGTTTTGCTTTCTGAGATTTTCTAGAATGATTCAGGCTTGGCTTTTATAAGAAAATTAATCCCTAAGCAAGCAAGCAAGCAAACAAACAAGGAAGCAAATAAGGAACCGACACAGGGTCGCCCACTTGTCTTTTACGTGGTAAAAACATTAAGGAGAAAATAAAAGAGACAAAAACATCTACATTGCACACACACAACAATGTATGTTAACATGAAAGAAAGTAGGACATAATTTTGGAATAAAGGAGAGTCTCAGGAAAATATTATTGACCACCTTACACCTTTATATAAAAAAACAGAAACCAAGATATGTTGATAAAAGTTAAAGGTAAAACAATCTCAACATAAAAATGTCTTTTATGATATGGCATTAGATGAAAACCTGTTTTGTTTGAGTTAACACACAGTGTTACAGTAGTTTCATGTGTACAACATAGTGATTTGACAAGTCTGTATATTATAATGTGCTCACCATAAGTTCAGGTGTCATCTGTCACCATACAACACTATTACAATGCCATTAACTATATTCCTTATGTAGTATCTTTTATTCCCATGACGTATCCATTCCATAGTTGGAAGCCTGTGTCTCCCACTTCCCTTCACTTATTTTGCCCACCCTACCAACACCTTCCCCTTTGGCAACCATCAGTTTGTTCTCTGGGTTTATAGGTCTGGTTCTGCTTTTGTTTATTCATTTGTTTTGTTTTTTTAGATTCCACAAAGAAGTGAAATCATATGGTATTTGTCTTTCTCTAACTTATTTCACTTAGCATAATATTGTGTAGGTCCATCCATGTTGTCACAAATGGTACCATACTGTCTTTTTTTATGGCTGCATAATATTCGTGTGTGTGTGTGTGTGTGTTTATATATATTCCAATGCGTGTATACATACCACATCTTCCTTATCCATTTGTCTATTGTTGGACACTTAGATTTCCTCCATAACTTAGCTATTATAAATAATATTGCAATAAACACGGAGAATATATCTTTTTGAATGAGCATCTATATTTTCTTTGGTTAAATACCCAGTAGTAGAATTATTGGATCATATGGTATTTCTGTTTTTGATTTTTAGAGAATCGTCCATACTGTTTTCCACAGTGGTTGTACCAATTTACACTCCCACCAGCAGTGTACAAGGGTTCCTTTTTTCCTTTGCATCCTTACCAACACTTGTTATTTCTTGTCTTTTTTATATTAGCCATTCTGACAGGTGTAAGGTGATATTTCATTGTGATTTTGATTTGCATTTCCCTGGTGATTAGTGAGGTTTAGCATCTTTTCATGTGTCTGTTGGTCATCCATATGTCTTCTGTGGAAAAATGTCTATTCAGGTCCTCTGCCCATTTTTTAACTGAATTGTTTGGTTTTTTGATGTTTAGTTATATAAGTTCTTTACATATTTTGGATATTAACACCTTATTAGATATATGATTTTATATAAACCTTTTTAAAAACAAAGATGTTGATTTGTATGTTCATATTTGACTGTATAAAATAAAGTGGAGATTGACTATCCAATTTATTCGTGTAATTTATCTTTATTACAATCACTGCTAAAAATCCAGCTTTATCAATTGCAAGTTGACAAATTGAAATCAATATACCTAACATGATTTCACTCAATTTGGTAAATTTTGGGCGAAGTAAGCAAAGTTGAGAAACAGGAATCCCCATCCTTCTAGCTCATTCCTGAGCCACTTGCACAGCCTTGGACTGAAGCCACCTGGGAGTGGGACTGTCTCTCACTAACAAGGTGACCGGTCCTGAAATAATGAGGATAGAGTCAGGGGAAGGGGATTTCTCAGAAAAATGTGAATGGTAGGGAGGGAAGACAACATGTGTCCCATGAAGAAATTATCCAAAGTTTGGAAATAAAACAAGAAGATTATTATGACCTGTAATGTCATGCTAGGACATTAAGCTTGCCTAAAGATCATCTGATTCTCCAGAAGAATGTAGCTGACTAATACTATTAATTAGGGCATATACATATTACAACTGCAAAATTGCAGTTCTATAAAAATGTTAATTTCAAAAAAAAATGAAAGCAAATTATTTCTATCTCATAGGTATGCAAAAGAGTTTTCTTGATAGCAATGCAAATGACTTTTGTCTATTAGAGAAGATAACCACAGAGGCTGTTTTATTGTGTTGTGTGACATTAATCAGCTTAGTATTTAACATATAAATATTACTTGAACATTTTTTTCATTCAATAACTATACATTTATTTTCTCTTTTGAAGTAACGCATGAATTTATTTCCTTTCATCTGCGTTCGAACTGGCTTTGTCATCCTGCTGGTTCCCTCATTAAAACTTTGACACATGTTCCTTATCTATTTGTATAATTGTGTGGGTTTTAAGAAAAATTTTGGAAATTATATTTTTGAGAGTCACAAGAGGTGTGTATCTCTCTTGATGACAGCTAAACCCGGGGCTATGAAGATTGGAGCCATGAGCACTCAACAAAGGAACAAATGACTTGGTCTGAGCAGGATGACATAAATTAATAAAAAAAGTTATCTTGGCATCAAACCTGGAACTTATTTTTCCAGAAGACAGCTTGCACCCATATGAACCATTATTACATTTTCAATTTGTTCACTAACCCAGGCTCTTAATTGTGAGTTACCCTAATTTCCTCCATCTCCAGTCAACAAGTCACTACACTCTGTCTTTTTAGGTTTAGTTATTTCTCTCCCATCTATTCCTTTTTCATTCTCTTTGCTATTTGCTTTCTGCTTAGGCTTCCTTCTCTTTACCTCTTTCCTACTTCAAATTATTTCCAAAACTACTCCCAGATCCATATTTTTTTAAAGCATAGCTTGAATTAGGTCACTATTCTACCAAAAATAGAAAAAAAATCTTTGATGAACCACTCCCTACCTATAAAATAAAGCATATGGTCCTCAGATAAATCAAATCCATCTTTCCAAATTATCTTCTTCATCATTCTCGTGGTCTAATGCTGTAACAAATCAAACTTGTTACTTGTGTCAAATACACCATGGACTTCCTCCTATAGGTCAGTGCGCGTGGGAGGTACACCTGTGCTATAGGAAGAATATGGACTTTGGTAGCAGATGGACTTTGGTTAGAACACCGGGTCCTCTATTTGTAAGTGGATAGACCTTGAGAAGTTTTCTGAACCTCTCTAGGTGTCAGTTTTCTAATCTATAATCTGGTGATAATGTCCCACTGGGGTGTGGTGGTAAGGATTAAAATGTGTCACAGGTTCATTCATGCATTGTTTTTCATGCAGTTGTTTGTTAGTTAATTTCAACAACTAGAGAATGGGCAACGCACTGTGTGACAATGTGCAAAGCCCTGGGGTTATAAAGTCCAATGAACTGAGGTACCTGTAGCCAGGTTCAAGATACGTATAATTGTCTTTAAAATAGTTTAGCATGAGAAGAATGACATTCTCTGAATGTTAGTTGGATAAAGCTTCAACCCAGGTACAGAATGCATTCTACTCAACAATGCTCACTCCAGGGGGCACCTGGGTGGCTCAGTCAGTTAAGCATATGATTCTTGGTTTCAGCTTAGGTCGTGGGTTCAAGCCCTCAAGTCAGGCTCTGAACTGCCGCTGCCTGTACAGAGCCTGCTTGGGATTCCCTCTCTCCTCTGTTTCTCTTCCCCACCCCTGCTTGTGTTCTCTCTCTCTCTCTCTCTCTCAAAATAAATAACTAAACTTAAAAAAAAAATAAAAAAAAGAATTCTTACTCCAGGGTTGCTTAGCTAAGCTGTTAATCTGATAGCCTATTATCAGAAACCATTTTTATTAAAGTACATCTGTTATCTTTACCTCAACCAACAACAAAGTTTTCCAATTAGCATGGTGACTATCAGCAATGAGTTTCTATTCATGAAATTTGTACCTTGATGCTGTGATACATGTTGGGAATTGGTTTGCATTGGTGAAACTAAAAGTGTTCAGGATCTATGGTTTGGCTGTTGAGAACTGTTCCCCAGGCTTATGTGAATAGATGTGGGAATAGAGTGATGTGTGTACCCTTTATACTGAGGAATGTTATCAAGAGTTAACCTCTACACGGTTCTGTGAAATTGGAGGATTCTTGTTGCCCGATGCCCACTGAAAGGGTACCATCACCCTGAGTCTGACACATTGGCAGGTTTCCTCAGTTGAATCTTCCCCACATAAGGTTAGAATACCTAAACAGACTAAAAGGTGAGCCACTGGAATGATTTATGTGGCTTATTTTGGGGATTACGTATTTATCAATAGATTTCCAGTTAATAACCATATGCCTATTACAATATTATGAGTGAAGATGGGGAATATGATGTAGCTAAATCTCATCCATTTCATACTTTTAGCTGTCTACCTTTGTTTACCAAAAAGCACCCAACGCATGTGCACCTATGAAACTGGCTGATCATTTTGCCTCATCAGGATACTCGTGGTCAAGAGGAGGAGACAGGTGAGTAAGCCCATAATCACAGTGAAATATTACAGGTGTACATACAGGGAGTTATGAGAGCATAGATAAGGAATATTTGAATCAGAGAAGGAAGGGTCTTGTTATGAGCTAATGCAGCCCTATTCAGTTATTCACAATTATTAAGTTCTTTTTTGGTAAATATTTATAGTCAGTCTCCAAGAGTCAGAGCAGGGGAAGGCTGTAGGATTTTGCCTTTTTTCATTTTTGCCTTTTGTTTGTTTGTTTTTTTGTTTGTTTGTTTTGTGCCTACAATTCCATTACCAATTGGCATATTAAAAAGATAGCAAGTGTGAAACCCAATTCTGCCAAACAGTTAGCCATTTATTAAAAAGGCAGCACAAAAAACTGGTCACACGGATGTTTTACAAGCTCTATGAAGTCCCAGTTCTCCATTGTTTCAGGCCTTCAGACAAGCTCCATTGTGTGAAGGAATCAGTCAATGACATTCCAATACTGGAATTCAGCTAACCTTGATCTGTTCAGGCAACAGAATTCCCGGAAAAGCGGTGACATATGTTACAAGACCTGTAGGCCTCAGAGTATAATTTGCAAGGTCAGAAGTGCCTGTGCAACATTTTTAATCAGTCTGCATATTTAGAACACCAGGTTTTTTCACTGATGAAAAATAATTTCTAACATCCATTAAGCAAATTAACAATCCCCAGCCTCCATGGTATTGATCTGAGATAGTCGACAACAGCAATCCCTAAAAAGTAGGTTTCTGAATCGAACCTAACCACCCACCCCTTGAGAGTCTGTTTCCCTGATGAAAGCACCTCAATTGGTAAATAACCATGCCTAATTAGATTAACTAACAAATTAATATGGCACCAGTTGTGATTAAGTGTTTAAAATAAAATACATACAATATAACAAAGCCGGAGGACAAAAAGGTAGTGGCCGCATTTTGAGAGGGGGCTTCGCTTAAAATGATTTTTTTAAATTTTATTTTTTATTTTTTAAAATTTACATCCAAATTAGTTAGCATATAGTGAAACAATAATTTCAGGAGTAGATTCCGTAATGCTCCTTACCCATTCAGCCCATCCGCCCTCCCACAACCCCTCCAGCCACCCTCAGTCTGTTCTCCGTATTTATGAGTCTCTTCTGTTTTGTCCCCCTCCCTGTTTTTAGATTATTTTTAAAATAATATAAAATGACTTTTAAATGCGAAAAGATCACCTGGAAATACTGTGGTGACTGGAACTTTGCGGAGGGCACCTCATAAAGTTGCTTGCCCCCCGTTTTTTCTTTGCTCGTGTTTGTTCTTTCGCTCCAAGGCATCCTTCCCATTCCTACTGCTCCAGATCCTTTCCCTCTCTGACAGCCTGGCACGGATGCTGTTCCTTCAGCTGAGCCCCCATGATGCCCAACAGCAGGACTGCCTTGATCTGCTAACTCGCCACTCCTGTCCCAGAGCCAGAACTGACCCATTCTCTACCATGGGCCCCACAGCACATGCTCACTTCATATCAGAGTTGTTGTTCAGGGACTTTTCAAGTAAGGACCTCATGTCATATTTTCAGGGTGCCTTCTAGGTACTGGGTGCTCCACAAATGTCTGTAGAGTAAATAAATACATGTACAAGGAATTATTGTTACCCTGACAGCTTCTCCTTCAGTATCTTTCCCTGTGCCTTTCAAGCTTTCCACCCAAAGCCCTTTATTATTTTTTTTAACGTTTATTTATTTTTGAGACAGAGAGAGACAGAGAATGAACGGGGGAAGGGCAGAGAGAGAGGGACACAGAATCGGAAGCAGGGTCCAGGCTCTGAGCCATCAGCCCAGAGCCCGACGCGGGGCTTGAACTCAAAGACCACGAGATCCTGACCTGAGCTGAAGTCGGACGCTTAACCGACAGAGCCACCCAGGCGCCCCTCACCCAAAGCCCTTTAAAGGAAGTGTGGAGTGCAAAAGAAACTTGGAAGTACACCTGAAAATAGCTTCATACAAGCAAAGATGATTTTTGCAGGTTCTGGTTTTATCTGAAAAAGTCATGCTACTATTGCATTCTATTGAATATTTTTAAGTAGACATTCTTAATGGTACCAAGTTAGACCACTTTAAAAGAGAAGAAAAATGGGATGATGCTCCATGCTTATTTTGCAGTCGAATGCACCTTGGGAGATGAGAACCAGGTTTGTGAAACATGACTTAGGGCAGTTCCTGTTTAAATCATGGTTTTCATGGTTCTCATCTTTATCATGGTTCTTCCACCGTTGTCTTTTAATATCAGCTGAGGGACTGTTTAAAATTAAAGTTGCAGGTGGGGCCTTTGAAATTCCAAGTCAAGATGTCCCCAGGAGGCCCCCAATTAGCACTTTTGATATGCAGTTTAGGTGATTCTGATGCAGGTTTATGTTTTTACATACGTCTCTCTGTGAAGGGAGATGGCTGGTCAATTAACACTGAAATTACCAGACACAGATAGATTGATACTTTCCTACCTGTTGTGCTCTTTGAAAAACAGAACCCTAAAGTATAATTTTGCCCTGAGCTTTAGGTAATTTTGTACTGACTAAGGCTTCTTGAAAACACAGGGATCTTAAAACTTCGATAAAAGCAAACATGCACTATGGGCTCATGTAGATTATACATTGTATGGCTCAGACTTCTCTATAAATGCTAAATAATTGTCCATTTCAGTCACTTTCTTCTTGCTTTTTTGCTTCTTGTCATGGGAAAAAAAGAGACTCCAAGAAGTTGTGACATTTGCCTTGTGTGGCACTGTGGGTGTGGGGGAGAGTACGTGCAGGTCAGGGAACTAATTTTATTCATCTGGGAGCCACCTCCCCACATTCTCACCTAAGGATTGCCGTGTATACCGTTTCAGTGACTCAGTGACCTCGATGCTACCTTTCCATGGCCAGTCAAGCTCCTTTATCCCCTGCACTTCATTCAGCCTTGGTTTTGACACAGTAAATCCCACAGGATCTTATTGCGACTATGGCAAGATTTCTACTTAAAATCATCCTGAGACCACCAGTTCATTTCATGACTGTCAGAAACTGAAGGATTGCCATCCTTCTGTACAGATTTGAAACCACATGTGAGCTGAAGCTGTACCTTCTCCTGCTTATTACAAATCTCTTGAATCACTCAGCAGACAAAGCCATGGCGAAGAATCAAGGAGAGGCTTTTGTTCCATTTATAGAACAATATGGGCTTCCTCTAGGGCCAAAGTCACACTTGTATATTCACTTAAAAAAAATGGCTTATGACCAAAGAGTCAATTGTGCCCCCCAAAAAATACATTGCAATTTCACATGTTTTCTCCATCATGTTGAAAAGTAAATAAAGAAAGACATAATTAGCCTTATAGTGTAAGTAGCAACTCAAGGCATAGAGAGATCAAGAGATTTGCAAAGGTCACATGTATATTCCAAGGAAATGATTAGACTGTAAATATTCTACCTCCCTATCCACTATTCTTTGCATTATTCATGATCTTTCCTCCTTCTGTATCTCTATTTTAAAAAAAAAAAATTTGTGAATTTTGCAATAAAGGCACAAAGAGAATAAGGCAGATACATATAAAGATTTTATGAAGAGCTTACAATCCTGCAGAGGGGGGAGAAACATGCAAGAAACCTAGAACATCATGGCTCTCTCAAGTGAGCAATACAATCAGCTTTGAGCTTGGCTACTGTGAAAATGGGTAAAGGAACCCTCGTAACGATGGAGTCGGGAAGCCCTGAAGGGGGAGCTCTCGTGCACGTAGCCCTCACTGCAGCCTGCCTGTCCTGCAGGAAGAAGAAAATTCTTACTTTGACAAGGGTGGACACTTTTCTCATAGCAATGTCATCTCTTGCCTTTTTTTCCCTTCCTGTATTTATGGGAGATATTTTGTAAGATCTTATCTTATTTTTATTTATTTAAATCCAAGTTATTTAACATTCAGCGTAGCATGGGTCTCAGGAGTAGAATGTAGTGATTCATCACTTATGTATGACACCCAGTGCTCATCTCAGCAAGTGCCCTCTTCAATCCCCATCACCCATTTAACTCATCCCCCTACCCACCTCCTCTCCAGTAACCCTCAGTTTATTCTCTGTAGTTAAGAGTCTCTTATGGTTTGCCTCCCTCTCTGTTGTAATCTTATTTTTCTTTCCTTTTCCCTATGTTCATCTGTTGTGTTTCTCAAATTCCACATATGAGTGAAATCATACGATATTTGTCTTTCCCTGATTGGCTTATTTCTCCTAGCAAAATACACTCTAGTTCCATCCATGTTGTTGCAAATGGCAAGATTTCATTCTTTTTGATCACCAAGTAATATTGTATTGAATATATATATATATAATACATATATACATATATATGTATTATATATATATAATATATATATATATATATATACACACCATAAATTTTTTATCTATTCATCAGTCGATGGACATTTGGGCTCTTTCCATAATTTGGCTATTGTTGATAGCACTGCTATAAACATTGGGGTGCATGTGCCCCTTAGAATCAGCATTTTTGTATCCCTTGTGTAAATTCCTAGTAGTGCAATGGCTGGGTCATAGCGTAGTTCTATTTTTAATTTTTTGAGGGAACTCCACAATGTTTTCCAGAGTGACTGCACCTGTTTGCATTCCCACCAGCAGTGCAAGTGGATTCCTGTTTCTCCACATCCTTGCCATAATCTACGGTCTCTGGATTTGTTCATTTTAGACACTCTGACTGGTGTGGGGTGGTATCTCAGTGTGGTTTTGATTTGTATTTCCCTGATGATGATTGACGTTGAACATCTTTTCATGTGTCTGTTGCCATCTGGATGTCTTCTTTGGAAAAGTGTCTATTTATGACTTTTGCTCATTTCTTAACTGGATTATTTGATTTTGTGGTGTTGAATTTGATTAGTGCTTTATAGATTTTGGATACTAACCCTTTATCTGATGTGTAATTTGCAAATATCTTCTCCCATTCCATTGGTTACCTTTTAGTTTTGTTGATTGTTTCCCTCACTGTGCAGATTTTATCTTGGTGAGGTCCCAATAGTTCATTTTTGCTTTGTTTCCCTTGCCCCTGGAGACAAGTCTAGTAAGTTGCTACAGCCGATGTGAGAGTTTGCTGCCTGTTTTCTCCTCTAGGATTTTGATGGTTTCTTGTCTTGCATTTAGGTCTTTCCTCCATTTTGAGTTTATTTTTGTGTATGGTGTAAGAAAGTGGTCCAGGTTCATTTTCTACATGTTGCTGTGCTGTTTTCCCAACACCATTTGCTGAAGAGATAGTCTTTTGTCCATTGGATACTCTTTCCTGCTTTGTCAAAGCTTAGTTGGCCATACATTTGTGGGTCCATTTCTGGGTTCTCTATTTTGTTCCATCGATCTATGTATCTGTTTTTGTGCCAGTACCATACTGTCTTGATGATTATGGCTCTGTAATACAGCTTGAAGTCTGGAATTGTAATGTCTCCCACCTTTGGTTATCTCTTGCTTTTAAGAAACAGAAATATCTCTCCCAGCCCCTGCAGGAACCACTAACCACCACTTGCAGGCAATGAAAAACCATCATAACCTCCAACTTTTGTTTTTCTCCAGTGAACTTTTGTTCAAAACAATCTTTCTAAATTTCCCCCTGAAATGTAACCAAAACTGACCTTTCCTTTGTCTCTTTGGACTCACCTATGATTTATCATAATTTGCTTGTCCCAAATTGCCATCCCTCTGCTATTCCTGAATAAACTCATTTTGCTAGTAAAATAATTGACTTTTATTTTTAAAATTGACGTTACCAACATGAAGTGGAATCAAGATGAATTAGAGATGGGGAGCCTGGGTGGTTCAGTCTGTTAAGTGTCCAACTCTTGATTTTGGCTCCGGTCATGATCTTGGAGATTGGAAGATTGGGGCCGAATTGGGGCTCTGTGCAAGTGTTTCTTTCTCAGCCTCTTGAATTTGGGCTAAATCATTGACATTCTTTTGCCAAGGGGAATTTAATAAATGGAATAAAAGCAAATAACTTGAAATATTCTTCTATAGTTGGAACTTCTGTAGTTGCTGTTGTGCCCCTACTATCAGCATGAAAACAACATGCCCCGACTATTCTGAAGGCTCAAGGAGGATGAGAAACTTATTGTTTGGACTGAGACCTACAGACCACCAGCAAGAAAAGCTGAGACGGCTGCGTCCAGCCAAGTCCACGGTCCACAACCACACTGCCAACCCACAGGGCCTTGACAATAAGTGGTATTTTTTAAGCCCGAGTTTTGGTGTGGTTCATTGTGTAGTGCAATTTTATTAATATACAAGTTCTATGCAGTATAATTTACCGTTTTTAGGTATACCATTCTATAAATTCTGAAAGATGCATATTGGCATGAAACCACCACCACATCAAGATACAACATTTTCATCACCCCCCAAAAAGTTTCATTCCTCTTGGTAGTCCATCCTCTCTGCCACTCCCAGCCCATGTTAATCACCGATCTGTTCTGTCTCTATAATTTTGCCTTTTCTCAGATTGTCATATAAATAGAATCATAGAGTAGTTGTACTTTGTGTCCTTCTCTACTTAGAATGAAGAATTTGAGGTTAGTCCACATAGTTGCATGCATCGGTAATTTGTCTTTCCTATTTCTGAGCTGTATGCCCATATGTTGTTATACCAGTTTATCCATCCAGTGATGGACATTGAGTTATTTCCGGTTTTAGTGATTATGAATAAACGCTACAAACATTCATATAGAAGTTTTGATATTGACGTATATTTTCACTTAAGTTGGAGTAAATACCAAGGGGTAGGATCATGGGGTTATATGGAGGTTTACATGATAAGAAACTGCCAAGTTGTTCCCCAAAGTGGCTATCCCATTTTCTATCATCTCCAGGATTGTATGAGAGTTCCAGTTGCTCCACATCTTGCTAAGACTTAACAGTGTCAGATTTTATGATTTTTAGCCATTTAAATTAACATGCCATGGCATCTAACTATAATTTGAGCAACATTTTTGTGCCAAGGCTTAAGTGATACAAAAGAATTAAGCCAATATGATCCAGGTACAATGTTCCCTGGTGCTCTGGACTCCACAGCTACTATTGCTATTCAAATAAAGACAGCAGAAATTTATCTATGCCCTAATTATTCAGTCTTTCAGAGACCTTTGAAAACCTGTTAGGACTTCCAGAATGTCCAGTGGTATTTCCCATAGCCTCCAATATTATACGGACAACGTGTCAGCCCTTTGAAATGCAGTAAGTGCTGTAGATTTTTGTTCTGTCTCTTTTTTCCTTCATTTTGTTTTTATAGCTATAGCTCATGCCTGTGTGTTTCACTGATTGTATTTTTTTTTCTTTTTTAAAAACAATCTATCATTGTTTCACTACTTATCCTTTCTTTTTTTTAAAGTTTATCTATTTTGAGAGAGGGGAAGAGAGAGAATGCAAGCAGGGGAGGGGCAGAGAGAGAAAAAGGGAGATAAAGAATCCCAAGCAGGCTCCCACTATTAGCCTGACATGGGGCTTGAACTCATGAACCGTGAGATCATGACCTGAGCCAAAATCAAGAGTCGGACACTTAACTGACTGAGCCACCCAGGTGCCCCCCCTCCACTTCTCCTTTCTAAGAAGGAATAAAATCCCAGCTAGAATCAAGCCTTTTGGACCAGAGGCATAAAACCTGAGGTAGAAGGAAGAGACATCTTCTATGTTCTAGTGCTTAATTTCTCCTTCACAGCTCCAGGGAACTGAGGTTTCGTAAAGGTTGTCTTTTCATTTAAAATGGTTGTAAAGGGAAGGTATTTAGTGTTTCCATAAACTCCCTGCAGGATGTAGTATTTTAAATGAAAACTCTAATTATCTACCACAAGGTACCATTTAGCATATCTGTTTTAATTATTGTCAATTCTAAAGGAAATGAACCTAGGGGAAAAAATTAAGTGGGATTTATGCATTACCAATTAGTTTCTAGTTTAGTAGGTGCAAGAGTCAGGTAACCAATATCTGATATCACAACAGTGCAATGACCTCTTCTTTCTGGTGAAAGACCGTCAGAGATCTATGATCATTTCTCTCTCTCTCTCTCCCTCTCCCTCTCCCTCTCCCTCTCCCTCTCCCTCTCCCTCTCCCTCTCCCTCTCCCTCTCCCTCTCCCTCTCCCTCTCCCCCTTTCTCCCTCCCTACCCTTTTCTCTCTCTCTTTCTTTTTTCACATGATAGACTCCAATCAGCCTTGCAACACTTTAACACAGTATTGGTCTGACCTTAAGCAAACGTTCTTTCCACCAACCCTGATGGCTGTCTCATATCCTAAAGTTTATCTCTCAGTAATATCTAATGGAATGCTTCTGGTAGGGCTGTTGGTCCCAAGGAAGAAAGGACTTATAAGGAAATAAAAACCTTGTTCAAATATTATAATCCTCTTACATGAATAGGAAGGAAACTGATAATTTTCTAGAAGGAAGGGCTAGGAATGCTGAGGAGACATCATTAAGTCTGATTTGCTTCAATATGAGGCAGAACTTCATCATTACAGATATTGATCACTTCAGGAGAAATGGCTTCACTGGGTCCAGTAAAGTCTAGGCAAAGTCTGCAATCATATCATGTGAATGAGATCTGAGAGGAAATGCTCAGCCCTGGCACCCTGTGATTCTGTGACTTGCGTTGTTCAGACTAAGAAGTAACCTAAGATTACATTTCCTCAGGTGTCTTTTTAAAATTACTTCTACCTTCCTTACACCCCATGGTCGATCGATGTCTCTCTCTCTCTCTTTTTCTCTCTGTCTAGCACAAGTTGGAGAGGAAGAGGGTAGGGGCATAGGGAGTTATATTTTCTAGTGAATGTTGGTCTTTTTCCAGTAAAATTAGTTTTTGCTTTTGTTTTTTTTGTTGTTGTTGTTGTTATTGTGAGTGACATAAACCTAATATGAACTGGTTGTGCCCTTCCTCCTGTCTCAGAAAGGGAGCGTCTTAATTCATGTAAACAAACTGCAGAAAGGGCATGGACATGGCTGGCTTAGAAACCAGTAAAACTCGGAATGGGAACACTGCTTAGAACTTTGCATCTCTTGTCTCTGCTTGTCTCTGCACTGGGTTCATCTCTTCTATGGGTAACCAGCTTTCTCCACAAAGCAGGTCACATGGCTTCTGTTAGTATCTGGATTCATGATTCACAGCATTAACCTTAAGAGACTGACCATCTTTCCTTTGTACCCATTCGAAAAATTCAAAAGAAGAACTTGGATTGATAATGTATCTCCTGTGGTGTGAGGGGCAAGAATGTTCCTATAATTGGCAATCTATCAAACCCCATGGGAAGACTGAGCAATTAATGCTCACTGCAAGTTTGAGTGTCTTTATATAAAAACAGACACCTTTTATATGGAAGGGACTGTCGTAAGTGTTTTGTAAATATTAATTCATTTGCTCTTCATATCAATCCTTCAATATCCTATTAGTATTTTCATTCTTAATATGGGGAAACTGAGGCAGGGGGCATGTACATAATTGAGCAAGGAAGAACTGGACAGAAGGGGCATATCATGTGCTCACATAGCATGGCCTGCTTGGTACTCACAGAGGACACGGCACTCAGTGCTACTTTCTTACTCCTTTTCCATCTCCCCTTTTCCATCTCCCCTTCCTTTTTCTTCACACATTTTCACCCTCTTACTGTGTTGCTTTCCCATATAACATCCAGCATGGCAGTCTTTTTTGCCCATTTCCCTGCCCCTATCCCCAAATGACAGATGAATAACCTCTATCTGGCTGTGATGTCAAATGCTAAATATATTGGCATTCCTTAAAGAAGCAATTTGTTTTCTTTTCTCAAATGTATCACATGCAGTTAAGTGGCACTGACTTGTGCCCTCGCTGACCAAATTTCACAGAGATGGCCTGTCAGAAGCTAGAGAATCTTTTGAGGAATGGGTATCTTCTCTATGGAAATATCCCAATTACCATTTCTTGTGGGAAACCCAGCATCACCCTAGAGATCTGTGGCCATCAGAAAAAGTAACCAAGCTGAAGGGACATCCATCTTCATTCCCAGTGGGGATACCACCATTTTCTCTAACGTGTTCATCTTGAGCGATAGAAAACTCTAACTAAATAAACGAAAAAAGATGGCAGAAAATAATCCACAGTGACTTATGCATCTTTCTCCATCCATAAATAACTTTATATTTCACTTCTGGCAGCTGAGCTGAGCCAGAAGGTAATGAGCCATTGTGGAAAACCCATCTGTTGCTCATAAGGGGAAAGGCCGGATTTATTGAGGAAGAATCTGGAGCGTAAGTCCTGTTATTGTTAATGGGAGTTGCACATCTAATTGGTCATGCTGAAAATATGCCCTATTATATTCTTTCACTGGCCAGATGGATGTGCTCAGCTGCAATGCTGAGAAGAAAAATGTACCTAAAGAATTTGAGAGTGGGAGTGGACACCACAGCCTGTAGGGAACTGACAGTTCTAATGAGGATAGATAGCACTTGTCCATGGGCCTGATTTAAAGATGTTTTCCAAAGAACTCAAAGGGCCCAATACAGGTATTTCTAAATGGGGTCACATAGTCCAGTCCCCTGGAGTGGATAGCGTTGAATCATTTCAGCTGGGCCCCACTCGCCCCGTAATTTGAAACACCTTTACCTCCCATTCCTTTGTAACATTACCCACTGGTACTTAATAATTGCTTTGAGACTTTCTTAAAATGGTGCTGGATAGTGGCAATTGAAAGCTGTTCCTCCCAGTGTCCTCTTTACCACGGTGGTGGGAAGAAAGTCTGAGAAATCAAAGGCAGGTTTTGCCTTATACACGGAATTTCCCCCAATCACGTTTAAATCAGATTTGGGGCAATAAGTCTTCTGACAGAAATGAGGCACTGTATCTTGACACCGTTTGTGGTACATTGCAGGTGCTTAAGAATTGTTGAGTGAAGGAAAATAAAATAAACTAATGACAATAAGCAAAACCTTAGCACATTGTGGCTGAAAGGGATCTGAGAGATTTGGTTAGTCAGGGTACACTCACTACTGTAACTAACGATCCCTGATTCTCAGTAAATTAACAAAGGTTTGGTGCTTTCATGTCATGTTCCAACATCCTAGATGTGGAGAAGGAAGGGCCTGGTGCTCGGGGGGGAAGAGCAAAGTACTCCATGCTGTCATTCTCCACCTTGGTATGGAGAGCACGGAGAGCTTGGAGGAGGCTGGATTCCGACCGAGCCTTGGGTGAACTGCATTACCGCCAACCCCTGCCCTGGCCCAAACTCAGTCATCTGGTCCGAAGCAAGAGAGCAGAAGCTGGAAAATGCCGTCTTCCTATATGCCCAGAGGGAAAATGAGTGGGATTTGGTGAACGCATGGAATTGTCACTGTCCCTGAAATGCTTTAATTTGATCCTTCGTTTTGAAGATGGAGTCACTGAAGGTCTAAGACTGGGTGATGTTCAGCAAGTCACCTGGTGGTTTGGGAACAGTCAGGAAAAGAACTCTGATTTCCTACTCTGTGACATCTTTGTTGGGGGGAAAGAGTGAAGAGGTGAAAGAACGGAGGAGCAGGAGAGTTTATTAGGAGCCCTAGAGAGGACTCAGAACATCCAAATCCTTGTTCCTGGCTCTGCCATCAGGCTGGGGAGTCACTTACTCCCTGATTCCCGTTCTATGAAGTGAGCAATTTGAACAGATGATTGCTCAAATCCCTTCAAGCTCTAACAAACTCTACGTCCGCTGAGACATTACAAAAAAAGAAATAACAATTACAAGAAAAGCAAGGCTGCCAAAGATAGGCAAGTCTGTGTGAGGTGAGGGGTGGCAATAAGGCAGCAGAACGAGGCAGAGGGAGCCCTATGGAATTGCAGCTTATGAAGACTGAAGACGGGCCTGTCATCCTGCAGTGACCAAGGATCGTGAGCACCTTCCTGGAGTCCATTTCTCCTCCCCATCGTGTCTCCCTAGCCCCACCCAACCTAAGCTGGTTGCTATCCTGTCAGAGCTCCATGGTGTGGACACCTGCTGTCTCATTGTCACAGGTTTGAATGCAGCCAGAACAGAGGCAGGGCCAAGGGGCTGTTGGACAGTGTGCTGTTGGACAGCCGCCCCTTTTCCTCCTTTCTCAGGAGTTCATCTCTCAAACTCACCTTCAAGTGTGCAGGCTGTAGCAGGAAAGAGATTAAGGTGACACTACCGGAGCCTTCATTAGCTGCTCGAGGCCAGCCAAGCCTGGAACACTGTCCCCATGCAGGGTGATAACAGGCCTCCACAACAAAGCCGCCAGCAGCAGTCTCAAATCCTTTTCAATTCTGCCCACTTTGGTTCGCTCAAAGGGTAAAGGGATCAATTTCTGAAATCAGCCTTTCCCTTAAACACGACCAAGTAGCAGCCAAAGCGTAAACAGAGGTAATCCTTCAAGGAGCGGCACTTCAGGCTCACCAAGCACTTTCATCTCAGGATTCTAAAGTCCTTTTCAATCATGAATCGCTTTCTCTAAGCCCCCTGCTCTCAGAACCAGGCAGAAGCGATGTGGATGCTGAGCATTGGAGTGGGGGTGGGTGGGGGGTAGGGGGTGGGCAGGGCTCTAAAAGGCACCAGGGAGCTCCACTGCATTGCCACATTCCACCAGGTTTCCATAAATACCATGAGCAGAAATAAAACCTTGCTTGAAGTAATGGGTATCATATTAAGGCAGCATTTTTCAAATCTGGAGAGGGAGCAATTATGAGGTAGGCAATCTAGAATTACGGGTTTCACACACCTCGACCCCACTGACGGTGGTACCCTGGCTGGATCCATTGCTTAGTATCTCTCAGGCTCTCTCTGTCTTCACTTTTGTCTGGCTTACTGTGGCAACATTTTCTCAGCCTTATGGGAAACCCAAATACTATGACTTTGGACTGGAAACTCAAATGGGTTTATGTTTGTGGAAGGTAGAAATTGGTAGCTACACAGTCAGGCATGTTGGGCATCATCATAATTTCTTATTTTGTAGCAATCAGTCTAAATCAGACTTCAGCCCTCATGTCATCAAGCTGATGGAAAGCTGGCTTTTAGCCCTTAGGGATGCTGCCCTCCATCAGAGTTCAGGAATTCCTAGAGTCTTAATGCAGTACGGAAGGGACCTACCAGTCACTGTCCTGGGTCAGTGGGTCTTGCTGACTCACAGTGAGATGCCCATTGGCAGGGCTTGCTCTGTTCCTCCAGGACTGCTGACTGCTGCTTCTACTCATGGTGCCACTGGCTGATTTCAGAGACCTCCCTTCTGCAGGTTGTCCGTCAGGCAGCTCCCTCTGGGACCTCACTGTCTCCCCAGGGCTGCTCCCAGCAGAGGGGAGGGGTATGTCTCCTCTGCTTACAGGATCAGTGCCGTCTCACCCCTTCCCAGACTGGAAGACACCTTTCTTCTTTCTTTTATTACCTTCAAAGCCATGCCACTATTTCCCATGTGCCTTCACATTTCATTACCTTTTGCTCGGCTAACGTCTAAGGAAAGGAAAGGCAGAGTCTCCAGCTCCTGGTTTGAAAAGGAGAAATGAAAATTATAGAATGTCTTAAAATTGCTTTAATAAAGTATCATTCTACATGGCTGTGACTAAGAAAACTAAAACCATCAGCCCCTCAAATTAGAGAGGAAACAAAGCTAAGCCAAGAAGATGGCCAGAAGCAAACCATGAACAGGACGTATGAGTCTATGATGCATTTTCTTATAATTGTTGCTTGCTGTAACCAAGGCTGTTGGATCCTGAGATTTACTAAAAACTGCTTGTGGCTCGAGTGTTTTCAAGGGCACTTTCTCAAAGACTGTATAAGTATTTTGTTGGTTCTGTGATAGTTAAAGATTTAGGGGTCAAAGAGTTCACCCAGCCTGTCCCTCATCTGAAATACTTAGTCAACTTCCACCATGAAACAGAACTTTCTCTTGCGGAAACTCATTCAGATAATGGTTTTGGGACCAAATCTAAATTTCCTCTGGTTGATCACAATTCCATCCTCAAGTCCGGAGACATGGAAGTTGTTGAAAAGGAAATTAACCTCTGCAAGGTTTCCATTATGTGCCAGACATTTTTAGGGCTCTTTTTATATGTGCTTCATACAAATTCTGAAAGATAGCAATTATTGTCTCCATCATAAAGGCACAGAAAGAGATTCAAGGTAGTTAAGTAATTTGCCAATTCCAGTGCCCTGGTTCTAAAACAATGCCCTTCCAACCACCAGACTGACTGCCATCTTATACACAGCCACCTACAAGAATGTTAGTTCCAAGACCACGGCCACATCCCCGCTAAATTCTCCAGGTTAGTCATTCTCTCACCATTGTTCTGTTAATAAGAGCAGGTAACATTTGTTGAGGGCTTTACTGTGGTCAAGACCTCTGGTCTGCACTTTACATGGGTCATCTCATTTAAATAGCTCCGGGGTGGCTCAGTCACTTAAGCATCCAACTTTGGCTGGCTCAGATCATGACCTCACAGTTCGTTGGTTGGAACCTGGCATTGGGCTCTGTGCTGACAGCTCAGAGCCTGGAGCCTGCTTCAGTTTCTATCTCTCCCTCTGCCTACCCCTCTCCTGCTCACGCTCTGTCTCTCTCTCTCTGAAAAATAAATAAACATTAAAAAAATCAAATAGCTTAAGAAGGCTATGAGGCAGATATCCATTTTATAATCATAGGGTCCTTCACTACTATGTGCATGAGGTTGTGTGGTTTGGTGTTTATGAGCATCGAATCAGACAACTTAAGATTCAAAATCAGCTCTTTCAGTGTGAAGTTTTTGTCTTTTTCTTTTTTTTTCTTTTCTTTTCTTTTTTTTAAAGATAAGTTTCTGGTCCATACAGGGATCAAATCTGTGATTTTGGTGTTATTAGCACCACACTCTAACCAACAGAGTTGACCAGACAACTGATCAAAGCTGGCTTTTCCAGCTATAGCCTTGGGGGAGTGAGTTTCTCTAAGCCTTGGTTCCTTGTGTGGGAAAACATAGGCATAATAATTAGTAACCACCTCAGAGGTTATTGGGAGGTTTAAATGCCATCATCCCTGGAGGATGTCTGGTACATCCTAAGTGCATAATACATCTTAGGGATAATTATTGGGCACTCCAAGATCTTTCCCCACCATGGTTGATAATTCATAAAGCAACTCAATTTTGTTAATAACCATCTTACAATAGGGCACTAAAAACTAAAAACCATACAGCAGGGGAAATTTGACCAATATGAAAAAGGAGCAATTTAATCTGCTGTTTGTCTCCTGGCTCCCTTTAGTAAACCAGCCCAAGAGCACTCTAGCTTTTCAGAACATACTATTATACTTCAGATACATACAGAAGTCACAGTTAGCTGGGCTTTCTTTGCAAAGAATTTAGGAGTACAGGGAGATAATGAAACGTGGCCAGAGCTACTAGGGTTGTGCCCTTACTCAGTCTGTGATTAAATTAAGGTCTTTTAAAATTTTTTTGATGTTTATGTTTATTATTTATTTATGTTTGAGAGAGAGAGAGAGAGAGAAAGAGAGAGTGCAAGCAGGTGGGGGAGGGGCAGAGAGAGTGGAAGACAGAAACTGAAGCAGGCTCCAGGCTCTGAGCTGTCAGTACAGAGCCTACGCGGGGCTCAAACTCACAAACAGTGAGATCATGACCTGAACAGAAGTCTGACACTTAACCGACTGAGCCACCCAAGCACCCCTAAAATAAGTCTTGCTTACACTTCTTTGGCAGATGGTTGCCCACTTCCCCTGAGGCAATCTACTTCCTGGAGGGATTGCCTTTGGACTTTCAAGTGTCTGCACATTTTAAAATTGTTTGTTTTTCCTGTAGAGGCAGGTTCAACCAGCATATCGCTATTTTGTGAGCAAGGAAGATGAAGCTTCTGCAGTTTTATCACAGTATGGTAGAATGTATTAGTAAAAATCACTAAACTAACGTTATCTTTCTGCATCGTCTTTTTAAGGCACTGACATGTTTCATTCTAGGAAGAAACTTCCTTCATCATCCTAGGCCCCAAGTTCCCAGCCCTAACAGAGGTGATGACCTCAAACTATGATAATGCCAGCAAATAAGTATCATTGGTAGCACTTTGAATTTAAACTTTAGCTTAACACAGAGACTGCATAACAGCATTAATCCTACCTTACAATGGGAATTGTTCAACTACAACATTAGGACATCTGAGGACAAAACTCTCTGAATGACTAATACACTCCCTTTCCTACGTCCTTGCCAGACTTCCGGAGGAAACACTAACTGTAATGCAGTGAGCTTCAGTAAGTTTGTGGGTTTTTTTTTTTTTTTTTATTCTTTTTTTCTTCCTAATAAAGGCTTTCCTCATTTGGGAGCAGAATGTCAGGATGTGAGATGATCACTATGTACCTCTTGTTTTTTTTCCAGTGAAAAACACTTTAACAAATGTCAATGAAAACCAAACAATCAAAATAAACAACTACATATAAAATGTATGAATCTCAGTAAATTAATGTTGAGCAAAGGAAGACCCAAACCAATATCCACGGTGTGATTTCACCTGTACAGTGCTTAAAACAGGGGATGCTAGTCTATGGTTAGAAATCAGGATAGTAGTTGCCTTTGGGGAAATAGTACCTAAAAGCAAGCTCAAGAGTTTCCGGGGTGCTGGTTACATTCTGTTTATTGATCTGGTTATTGGTTACATGAGTGTGTACAATTTGGAAAAAGGTATTAAGCCAAAATGATTTGTATACTTCTCTGTATGTTATACTTTAATGAAAAATTTACTTGGAGTCAAGAAATTAAAGATACTCGAAACTGTATTCATGTGAGGGTATGCAAACAGAAGAGCTTATTAAATATTGTGAAATTTTCCAGAAAAATTAGGTATTATGGGGGTCAGAATTTTAGCTAGAAAAAGCAATGTTTAACGAAGCCATCATATTCAGATGGACACCCAGAGCATAATGACATGTTTCTATTTCCGCTTCTCTATCTTCAATTTTTGGAAAATGATACCTTTTTGAAAGAAGCAGGAATTTACAGAATTTCAATATGAAAAAGCATGTACTCTTTACTCACTACTCACCAAAACAGCAAAAGTATCCCTCCCTGTCTTAAAGATAAGCCAGGTCATTAAATCAATTTTGTACAGGTTGACACATTGTTCTCTTAGAAAAGAAAGCCAATAGCGATTGTATGTTTAATTGTAACCTACCAGGATTTCATTTCTAGGCTCACATAATGCCATCCTGAAAACAGATGTCTTTGTAAATGTTTTTCTCCAAAGGAGTTTGGCATATTGGAGAGGTTACCAAATTCTCCTTGTCACATCCTAAAGCACTCCTTTTAACTGTTCTGGAAAACTTTCCTCAGACCTTGTGGTCTGGGCCAAGAGACTCTCCTTTGGAGCTGCCAGGGGGCCCTATGCTAACTCGGTCATTGGATTTAGCATATCTCAGCTTGTCAGTTTACTTATTTATCTTTCATCTGGTCCCGTGTGCAATCTGGCCGGAGCTGAGGTAGATGTGGCATTGTTCTGCCCCTGTGTCCTCGGTCCACCTCAGCACCCACCTGTAGCTGCAGAGGACAGGAAAAGTACTTCGGACAGCTTTCCACTTTGAATGCCCAAATGCTGTCCTTTTCTCCAAGGCTGGAGGCAATAGCTCCACCACTTGGGGCAGACTCAATGTGCCGGGGACTTAACACTTCACAACCAGCAAGGGCCCGGTACTGATGGATAAATGTCCCAGTGTCTGGTTATCTACTTCTGCATGAGAAACCACCCGAACTCAGAACAAGTCAACAATGTTGATATCAACTGGGAGCTCACCAAAGATGGGGGTCAGGGATTTGGAAGAAGCAGAGGGAGGGTATCTTGTCTCTGCTCCATGACATGTGGGCCCCATTTGGGAAGATGCAAAAGCTCAGGTGATAATGACTGAGGGTAAGAATCATCAGGAGGCTTGCTCACTCACTTTTGTGGCAGTTAGTACCGGCTATGGCTTGGTCCCCACTGGCTCTGACTGGCATGTGTGGCCCCCATGTAGTTTCTCTGGGAGGGCTAGTTTGGGCTTCCTCGCAACGTGGATACACGAGCACGAGCATCCCAAGGGAAACAGGAAGAAGCCGTATGGCTCTTTAGGTGATAGCCTCTGAAATTGTAGAGTACCCTTCCCAGCAAAATCACAGGTCCACCCACATTTGAGGGGAGGAAGCATAAAGCCAAGCTCTTTTTTTTTTTTTAACCCAAGTTCTTAAATGAAAGAGGTTCAAGGTCACGTTGTAAGGAAAGCATACAGAATGGGAAGGTATTGTTGTGGCAAAAGAATATGGCACGCCCAGTTCCCCTGTCCCTCACTAGGACAACTCTGAGGTATGTTCTCCATGATTCTTTCAAGCATTCCCAGTAGGAATGACTCTCAGCTTCCTGTAGCAATGACCTGTTCATAAATACACACCCATCTGGCTTTTCCAGGGTTCTTGTCTCACCTTCCCTGCTCTGCCACTTGTGCGTCCTGAGGTCACCTGCCAACGATCGCCTGCATCCAAGTCCTTGCCTATGGACTGCTTCAGGGAAAACTCAAATAAGAGGAATTGAGTCATTTTTCTCTGTATAGCTGGAGTCTAATACAGTAGCTATGACATGGTTAGCTCTTAATAAAAGCAAACTGGATGAATAGATATGCTCACTTCATGGACCGAGATAGAGATACAAGGAAAACACTGGCAGAGCAGCTATTTTTAGTGCTAAAAGTATAGCTCATGTGGACACTATTTTGATATTTTTTTCTATCCACAAGCCCAGAGTTATTAAGTTCTTCAAGCATTCATGAAGCATCCCTCAGCTCTTCTGGAAGTAGGATCATCATTGGTCCGTATAATTTGACTTCTACTCTGCTACTATCTTATTTCATCACAACCCTGGGCACCCCCCTGCCCATGTGGGCTTCCACCTCCCTCTCCATAGGCTCAGACACCTCCGTTGGGCCATCTCCTGCTCCTCACCCTATGTGAATGTCATGCTTGGGCTCTGACATCCTGCTCTGAGCCCCTGTGACTCCCTGCACACAAAGATGCCAATCTTGCTTGTTTGCTTCTGATGGCTTTCAGACTAAATTATTCAGGAAGGAATAAAAAGGAAAGGAAGAGGAAGGGGACTGGAAAGAACAAAGAGGAAGAGAGTCTTTATTATTAGAAATGACAAAACCTCAAGGAATTGACTCATATGAAATAAGAGATAGGAAACTATGGCCCATGAAATGTGATTTGCACACTCAGAGTAAGAATTATAACTATCACAAGGACCAGTAACATTTATTCTGGCATGATAGGCACACATTATTTTTGTTGTCAAACTTCACAGGGCACCAAATCACAAACGTCACATTAGGGATTCATCATGGGAAATCTCAGCCACGGGCCTGTAAATACTTAAAATTCTTTAGTCATCCCATTCTGTTGATGTGGACAAAGACTCACACAGGAATCAAAGAGGTGATTGGCCAGCTTCACATTAGAAAAAGAAAGATTAGATTAGCGCCTCTCCCCCCAGCTGCCCTGGGAATACTTTATAAAATACAGATGCCTAGGCCTACCCCAGAGCCATCAACTCAAAAATTGCCAGGTAGTGGGTGGGAAGGAGGAATTCTTTTTTTTACAAACTTCCTAGGTGAGCATAATGAGCAAACAAGACTGAAAACTATTGAGTTAAATATCTCAAATATTGAAATACTAATGAGCATCAGTTTATGACACTTCATTGCATCAACTCATTGGGGGAAATCGGAAATACCTGAATTTGATTAAGGCCCCCTTTCTATTCCATCATGCCAGGAAATTCACTGCCAGTGCTTTTTTTTTGATACTCACATTTCTTCTATACTTGCATGCCTGATGAATGCCCTTCTACCTGACATAACCTTCTTCTTAGGTATTGCTGATTGGTCGGTTGGGCTATATTCAGAAAGACTTCTTAAATCTGGCTCAGAAATAATGTGTTGATTTGAACATCAGCAGTTAGCATGCAGGTAGCTTCTATGTTCCTAGCATGTAAGTACTTTTTACTTTTATTTATCTCATTTAAGAATCACCGTAGCCCTATAAAGTAAGTAAATGTGTTCCCATTTTACTGATGATGTTGAAAGCGATTAGGCAACTTGTCCAAGGTTATTAAACAACCAATTTTGATTTCCAAATCCTGTGCTCGCTCACTCTGCCTCCCACGTTTTAACTTTCAAAGGCCAATTTTTTTTTTCATTTTTCTATTTTCTTGGAGAAAGTTCCGTAATTGTAGCATTTGAGTGCTAACGACAATCACTGAAATATAATTCACTAAAGACTGGAATTTAATATGAGTCGGGGCAATTCTGGACGCCTGCCAAAGGGACTTCCTAACAGTGATTGAAAAGCCAAAGGGAAGCATTCATAAACAAGATTCATGTTCAGACCCAGATGGAATCCTGCAAGAGTAAAGCACAATATGGTAAATTGGAAGGGAAAACAGAGGCAATCTTCTAAATGTGGTTTCTTTGCAGTATAAACATGCATTCTTGAGCAGCCTGAGTACAAAGGCTGAAAAGAAAATCACTTGGCCTAGGACTTGGCGTTTGAATTTTCCCCTGAAGCCACATTCAGATATACGAAAGTAATAAATTTAAATATTACTTGACAATGTCTGCTTATGTAATCCTCAGTAGTTCTCAAGTTAAATGTTATTATTAATATCTTTCCAAGAGCCAGCGACTGATTTTTTTTTTTATTTCTAGTAACGTGAGTCACCTATAACCTGAAATGCATGGCAAATAGGACAGAAAAGAGAAAGAAGGAGAGAGAGAAGATAAAGTAGGCAAGAAAACACAAGAAACTGACTTTGGGCCTAGACGGTTGTCAAAGCACTGCTTGTTACATAGGAGAATGTGGCTCAGAAATGGGATATACCTCTCTGCATGAATTTCACTGTTCCAAGAAGATGGAACGTCTCTCAAGTCATTAATGACCATAGCATTTGCATTTCATTGTTTACCCAAAAAAAAGAGCAATTAAAAATGAATAACCAAGATTCCTTTTATCAGTCTAACAAAGGATTGCACAAAATTCTGAATCGGCTTTGTTCTTTATCACTTGAAACTTTTCTAGGCATTGATTTGCAAATCCAATTTGTGTTCCAGGATCAGGTATTAAAGGAAAATAGTAAACCACTTGGGGATAACTTACATGAAGAAGTTTCCTGGATGGCTCTATGAGTATTTTAACTAATTCATAGATGCAGTAATTAGTCATCATGACCTTGGGATAACAGACTAACCTTGAAGGTCACTCCAAAAGATTAGAATACTCTAAGCTTTGTTCTTTCCTCTTTTATTTCTCTCTCCAAGCACTTGCATGTCAGAGCTGAAATCTGCCAAGTGGTGGTCCTCAAAAATTTTTGGTCATATATTTCTGTAGATGAAAAAAAAATCAAGTTTGTGAATATATCCCCAATAACAGTAGATACGCAGTACTGTAGTAATATAATAAATACATCTTATAATATAGAAATAATATTAAAGTGGTAAAAGTGTGAGATAAAACAAATAAATCCAGGTTTTATTATTTTAAAGTTGTACTCCACTTTGGAGGCTATTTCTTACACTTTAATGCGTATGCAAACCACCTGGACATATTGTTAAAATGCAGATTTTATGTAGTAGGCCAGGGATGTGGCCTGAGAACTTACATTTTAACAAGCAAACAGTTGCTCCTGATGCCCTTGATCCATAGACCACATTTTTAGTAGCAAGGCTCAGAATAAAATATCACATTTCATAAATTATTTTTCCTGTTCAGCACATTTCAGAAAATTCAAGAGCATATTCTTGGCCCAGGAAGCCTACCAAAGAACTAATAGTCATACCTCTGGCTTTGTTTGGAAGACGTTGTCTCCAAATAGACTTCTCCTCCAAATGGTGCTTCTTCTAACCGTCTGCAAGTAAGTCTGCCTCCCCCCAAAATCTGGACTTCTATACTGATGACCTGTTGGATAAACTCTTCTGGCTCTCAGTCTTTCTGCATATAGTTTCCCTCCCGAATACAGTACCTTGAGCTTGTATTTGGGACAAAATCCTGTTGGCCTAGAACCAACAAAATTGGGACCAAGGAGGGGTCTTATGCAAAACAAACAAACAAACAAACAAACATACTTACATATATACAAGAAGTACCAAAAACTCAGTAATCAAAATAGATAATATGACTCAATATTTAAACATTAAATTGGCAAACTAAAGTTGGCCACCCTCTGGTTTTGTCAATAAGGTTTTACTGGTCCCACTTTTCTTCCTTGCCTACTATGTTAGGTACTGCACACTGCATCACCTGTGGGCTAGATCAGATACTTCCTAAATGTCTTCCTCCCGGGAATTATTAATAAGTAACTAACAATTAAAAAATCAATCATAGTACACACCATTTGGAGGAAAATCTAATACTTACAACATCAGTATTCTGAGTTACTCAAAGCCGAGAAGGAATATTCACACATTTGATATCTTTTAATGGAATTAGCCTGAAGGATTGAATAAAGGCTCCATTGATAAAAACATTATCCTAGTTCCAAACTTGAATGTTGACTAAAATCTGTTGCATAATTTCTCTGCTATGAGTGGAATGCAAGAAGTATCAGATGTGTTGGTATTTCTACCCAGGGGGAGAGAAAAATTACTTTTAAACACCTACAAAGAAGGAGCACCTTCAAATTCAGTGCTAGGTGATGTCTCCACCTATCAGTGAATGACCATAAAATCCACTCAGTCTTCTATACTGGAAACTTTGATGTTGTCTTTAATTTCCCTTTATCTTCATTTGCTCACGTTTAGTTGGTTGCTAAGTTGCTTCAGCTGTATTCCTCCAAGGACTTTTGACTCTGCTTTTTATCCTTTCTAGTCCTTCTGCCTCACCCGTCACCTTCTGCTTCCTGCACTCCTCTTCCAGAATCCGGTTTCTTCCAATCCCAACTCATTCTCCACATTGCCACCTGGCAATCTTTCTAAAATTAAGATCCAGTCATTTCATTTTACAGCTTTAAAATTTCAGAAAGCTTCCTGCTATGAGGAAATTGCAACACATTCAGTCCGGTTAACCTTATCTTCCATGATTCCCCATGTCCCTCCGTGACTCCTTTGCACTATGTCTGCTGAGATGACTGAGAAATATATACTCTTTTCCTCTGGGAAATCATGGATCTTAAGGCCTGGAGCCACTTAGTGCTTTTTGTTTTTATGGAAAGGCCATAACTAACTTAGAACAAAACCGGAGGAACAAAAAGTAGACCCCATAGTTGAAAATGAAAATGGAGATAGTTAGGAAGAGGAGAGAGGGGTGAGGGAAAAGGAAGGGGAGGGAAAGGAGAGGATTATTTGAGACTTGAAGGATGCAGCCATGCCTGAATCAGTCTACCTCTCGAGACATATCTAGATATATTTACATAAGACAATACGTTCCTTCTCTTTAGACTAGTTTGAGTTGGGCTCCTGAGGTTTGCAGCTGAAAAGACTCCTGACTAATACGATCAACCTGATAAAATGGAATTCTAATGTTCATTACCATAAAATTGGTTCATGTGGTTTTCTGGTTTCTGGTTGGGTTTTGCCAAAATGAAGAACAGACAACAAAGATTCTTGGGAGGCAGGAGATGAAGAGAATAAAATAATTCAAGAGAGGTAAATGGAATCTGTTCCTAAGAAGATTTTTCATATTCTGATTTGGCCACACTTTAGAACTGTCTAAAACCAGCTAGACTCCTACACTTGCAAATATATAGCTTTCAATGTATGTTCATTACATGTACTCAGCACAACTGAGAATGAAACAAAAGAAGATGCATTTTTCAGAGCTGGTGATTTTTCTTGCTCTGCTGGTCCTAATATTATTTAGAGGGGGGGAAAAAGAAAAAAAAACACAAGAAAGCATTTATCTTCATTATTGTTTTTCTACTTGCATCTCTGCTGAGTGGCACAGTGACCTTCCTACCACAGATGTTCACAAGCCTCCAGACTCTCAACATCTGTTCCCGTTACCACTTTGAAAATTCAGAGACTCAATGTACAGCTGGATTTTGCATTTATTATGGTCACAAGTGGAATCTCCAAAGCCAATGGGATTTATCATCTCAAATGACTCAACTGAAAGAAATACATGTCCTTAGTCCATTTGCTCCAGCATGAGCTATTAGGGAGTCTGGGATGACCTTTGACTCTTGACCCCTCTCTCTTGCTGACCCCAGCATGTGCTTGTGGAAATCAACAGCAGCCATTTAAACAATACCTTTGTCTTTATCTTAATTATTTTACTTTTTTTAACGTTTATTTATTTATTTGTGTGTGTGTGTGTGTGTCTGTGTGTCTGTGTGTGTGTGTGTGTGTGAGAGAGAGAGAGAAAGAGAGAGAGATCAGGGTAGGGGGAGAGAAAGTCCCAAGCAGGCTCTGCAATGTCAGCACAGAGCCTGACACAGGGCTCAAACTCATGAACCAGGAGATCATGACTTGAGCCAAAGTCAAGAGGTGGACACTTAACCAATGAGAGGTATGGGAGCGAAACTAAGAGAGGAAGACATGTAGAGGGTGACCCTCAGCATGTCCACAGCCTCACTTGCTGACAGCTGCCACCAAAGTCCATGCCTCAAAAGGGTCAGAACAGCCAACATACTGCCTGCATTACCCACTTGCTGATGCGGTAATACAATTAACGTGCCCCTTAATTATTTTACACTTTTATGCATCATACTTAATTGCCTTAAAACTATACCTTGCCCTCTGAAAAATGCTTTCCAAATATAACCCGCAAATTGACCACAGCTCACTTACTAACAAAGACCACGGTGTGTACTCTTCAAACCTCCAAAAGCTAAGCCGAGAGAAGATGTTGGACCAAATGCTCATGTATAAGATTCTTATTGCATTTACAAGCTTTCTATCACTGTTAACATTTCATCAAAAACGGAAATAAAGTGCTTTCATTTTGGGCATTTACAACTCAAACCAGAAACCCTTAAAAAGCAATACATGTTTTCTTTCATGAACAGAACGTTCTTTCCTCATCAGCAAGTGGGTAATGCAGGCAATATGTTGGCTGTTCTGGCACTATTGAGGCATGGACTTTGATGGCAGCTGTCACCAAGTGAGGCTGTGGACATGCTGAGGGTCACCCTCTACATGTCTTCTTCTCTTAATTTCGCTCCCATACCTCTCATTAAGATGAGAAGTCTCACCTCCCTACGTGTGGCTTTCTCAGCAGCTTGCTGGCCTATTCACCAGTTGGGTTGATTTATGATTTAATTTTATGGATGATATCACACAATTATCTCCAGATGGAATAATCAGGATGAAGAGCTGCCAACCAACATTAGGAATGAAGCAGGTTCATCCAGCACTAGCCATTTCTGCACTGTAATTATTTTTTGTTTTGACTTCATAAATTTGTCCAGAGACATTGGGTGTTTCTTTCCAGCACGGTCTCATTTGTCTAATTCAAATGAAATGATCTCGCCCTGGTCCCCATATTTCCCACATTTCTCTTATCACTCTGCACCCAACGGTGAAACTCATAAATGATGATTTGTGGAGCTAAAGATATACAAAATCTAATCTGCCCAATTTATGATGCACTCATAGAATCATCTTGATGAATTGCAAATCTTTAAATTTTGATTTAGGCAAGCACTTTGATGAGGGGAAGAAGCAGAGGACAAGCAGAGTTAGGTCCCCTCATCACTGAAATCACCTGAATAAATCTTAACCAAGTCAAAACCAGAAATATGAGGCCAGCTATAGTTACTGTATCTATTGCACTCACAGAATCTTCCATTGCTATGTGATCCTGTGATGCCAAAGGAGCTTTTCTTAATCCTACATGGCAGAATTCTGAAGGGCAATCCAGCCAGGTGTTCTCCATCTTCCTTGTTCGTTTCCAAGGGCAGGGAAATTCCATGCTTCATTCTAGCCAAAAAACAACACCATAGCCCATAAAAACACCTTAACAATGATCCCATAGCTGGGTGTTGGTACATACAAAAATAATAACACAAAATTATAATTGTAAGACATATTCCTAAAGCTCTAGATGCATGCTCATTTGCTCATTTATTTATTCAACAAATATTTATTTTTATGCAAGACTATGTTCAGGCTTATGGGCCATATTAAATTTCTTTAGTCAAAGAATAGTGGAAATCTATTACAGGGTCTCAAGTAGGGATGGTGCAAGAAGTAGGAAATAGCATAACCAGATGGGTTATGGAGAAAAGACTGGAGCAGGGAGTGGTTCTCTAAGGATGGCCCCTTAACCAAGGGCCGGCTAATTGCTTTTTAGACAAGACTTTCAATTATGAATAGTATTAAAGTCACTGGAGTGTGGCAAGAGTGGTATTTTTCGATTTCAGGTGACCATCCTTTTTCACCAGCATAATTGTCCTTGTTTCTGGTTGGGAGTACTGCAAAACCATAGAACTGATCTCAGAAAGCTTTCTTTTAGTTTTTCTGAATGATAAAGATTCTCAAAAAAGAAAAGAAAACAAACAAACAAACAAAAAACATTCCTATGGGACAAAAAAAAAATCCAAAGAATTTTCCTCACCTGACACCACTATCATACCAAAATCAGGAAAATCTATAGTATTTAACCTCAAGATTTTATCAGGAAAAAATGTCTTTGGAAAAGTGTCTCAAAACAATCATCGGGATTATTATGAGCATATTCGCACCTCAACTAACACAAATGTTATCGATTTAACTTACTGCATTAAAATGTCTTCACTATGTATTAATTAAGAGCTACTTCAAATGCAGCATAACATATGATATGGTCATGAGCTTTGAAGGCAAATAGACTTTGGTTCATATTGCAGACCGGATATGTATTCGCTGGGGAACTTTGGGCAAACTACTTAACTACTCTATGCCTCCAATTACGAATGTGATAGTAGTTATTGTTGTAGTTTTTTTTTTTTAATTGTGAAATAAAAACACTTAGCATAGCATATAATGATAGTTCAATAAATATTATTAGTTCTCCCCTACTATTCATTTAAAAATGACCCTAAATGTCACGGTATTTCATTTCTTTCCATGAATGGTTTCTAAATGCTATGTTAGTGTAGTGCCACAGGTAGAATTGCCCGGAGGCAGAAATAGGGCAGGGTTTGGGGAGCAAGACATTTATTAGGGATCAACCCCTATGAATGGAAGAGGGCAGAAGTAGGATTGGGAAGAGGATGAAATTGAACTGTAAAGAAGGTGGGGTGGAGCCTTGGGTAGCCAGGCAAGGAATTCAACAATAAATATTACCCACCAGAATTATACTCTGGTCATAATGGCTAGACTTTCGTATCCCGACGTCACTCAGTCACTGAATGTGGGAATGTGCTGGAAATTGTGGGACCTTGGGTAGGAAACTTTCTGTAACGGAGATAGACCCTGTAGTTTGGTGTCAGCTAGAGGCTTTTGCTTAGCGTGTCCCCTTCAGTGGGAAAGCAAGTCCTTCCTCCAAGCGAGACGTGGTCCATGCATCTCCATGTCTACCATGTGTGGTTTCAAATCATGCCTTTACTATTTGCTACATATGTGACTTACAACAATTACAATAATGGCCAACTTCTATAAAGCCTTACTGTGTTCCAAGCACTATTTCCAAGTGTTTTGTATCTCTTACATTCAACAACCCTGTGAAGTAGATACTATCGGTATTCTCATTTTACAAAAGAGGAAACTGAGGCACAGAGGAGTTAAGTCACTTGCCACAAGGTCACAGAGAAAATGGCAGAACCATATTCCAAATTCATCTAAATTTACTTTACAGCTTGCAATCTATTATAAGTCTCTAAATCTATCTGTAAAATAAAATTGATACTGAAGATTAAATAAGATAACGTAAAGCACCTAGCACACTGTTCAATCAGAGCTAGCTGTTAAAATTAAAATAGAAGTTGTAAATTAGAAGCTTTAAAGGCATACAGTCTCAACAGGAGAGATATTGCCACCAAAGGAAAAAAAATTGGTTCTTGGGGGACATTTTATGTTGTTTTTTGATATTAAGGGAAAAGAATTCAGTTTTTCACCATTGTATTAGTTAGCTCTGTGTTTTTTGTTTGTGTGTGTGTTTGTTTTTTGAGAGAGAGAGAGAGAGTGCAGTGCAATCAGAAGAAGGGCAGGGGGAGAAACAAAATCTCAAACAGGCTCCATGCTCAGCACGGAGCCCAGTCAGCACAAAGCCTGGTCAACACAGAGCTGGATGTGTTGAAGGGGCTGGATCTCACAACAGTGAGATCATGACCTGAGCCAAAATCGAGAGTCTGATGCTTAACCGACTGAGTCACCCAGGCACCCAGAGGTGTGTGTTTCAATTACTAACTCAGTATCTTTATGTTTTGTGGTCTATTCAGATTTCCTCTTTCTTCTTGGGTCACTTTTGCTGGTTTGTGGTTTTTTTCTCTGAATATGTCCATTCACCTAGACTACTTATTTTGTTAGCATATCATTGTTTGTAATATTCCTTTATAATTATTTGAACTTCTGTAAAATCAATAGTAATGCTCAGAATGTATTTCTTTTTTTCTTTTCTTTCTTTCTTTTTCTTTCTTTCTTTCTTTCTTTCTTTCTTTCTTCCTTCCTTCCTTCCTTCCTTCCTTCCTTCCTCCCTCCCTCCCTCCCTCCCTTTCTTTCTTTCTTTCTTTCTTTCTTTCTTCTTTCTTTTTTTTCCAATGTAGCTGAAGGTTTGTCAATTTTGTAGATCTATTCAAAAATACAATATTTAGTTTCATTGAATTTGGTCATTAATATCCTATTCTCTATTTCATTAATTTCCACTATAATCATTACATTTCCTTCTTCCTGTTTGCTTGGGTTTCCTGTGTTCTGTTTTTATATTAAGGTGAATGTGTAAGTTACTGATTTGAGATGATGATGACTCCTCTCCCTCTTCTTCCTCCTCCTTCTTCTTTTTTGTTTTTAATATAGGTATTTGCACATATAATTTTCCTTCTAAGCAGAGCTTTACCTGCCTCCTATATGTTTTGGTATGTTGTATTTAGTTTTCATTCACCTTAAAGTATCTTCTAACTTTCCTTGTAATATATTTTTCACCCATTAGTTACTTAAGAGGATGGTTTAATTTCCACATAGTTGTGAATTTCCCTAAGTTTTTTCTGTTAGTGATGTTTAATTTCATTCTGCTATGGTTGGAAAACAAATGTATAATTTCAAATCTTGTAAAATTATTGAGACTTCTGTTGTGGCCTACCATATGGTCTATACAGGAGGATGTTCATATGCGTGGGAAAAGAAATAGTATTCTGTTATTGTGGGTGGAGTGTTCTATATATGTCTGTTAGGTGTTGTCAAGTCTTTTATTTCCTTATTGATCATCTACCTAGTTGTTTTATTCATTACTGAAAGTGAGGTAATGGACTCTTTACCTATTATTAACTTGTTTATTTCTACCTTCAATTATGTCAATTTTTGCTTCCTGTATTTTGGGACTCCCTTATAAGATGCATATGTGTTTCTAATTGTTATGTCTTTCTAATACAGTGACCCCTTCAGCATTATTAAATGTCCTTTGTGTCTAGTAACAATTGTTTCCTTTAAGTCTACTTTCCTGATTTTATTATAGCTACTTTTTGGACTATTTTTTGGATATTGTTTGCTTGATACATCATTTTTACGTTCTTTAATTTTAACTTATTTGTGTCTTTGAATCTAAAGTGTGTCTTTTGTAGACAGCACATAGTTGGGTCATGTTTTTGCTGTTGTTTTCTTTTGATTTTAATCCATTCTGCCAACTTGTGCCTTTTGATTGGAGTATTGAAGTTTACATTTGCCATTTTGCTATTTATTTTTGGTATGTCTTATATCTTTTTTGTTCATTTTTTTCTTCAGTTTATGTTTTCTTTTCAATTAAATAGTTTTTCTTCATAGTTACCCTGAAGATCTCAATGTGCACCTTATAAAAATTTAGTTTTAATTAATACTAACTTACTTTCAGTAGTATATAAATTTTTTTGCTTGAATATATTTTCATTTCTTTACCTTCTTTGTGCTATTATTGCCATACAAATAATATATTTTAGGCCCATCAACACAGTTTCATAATTATTGCTTTATGCAGCTGTGTTTTTAAATAAAATAGGAGAATCAAAAAAGTTACAAACAAAAATATATTCATGTTGGTATTTTATATTTACCTATATATTTACCTTTACTTGTATTCTTGTTTAATTGGCGTGGATTCAAATTATTGTCCAGTGTCCTTTTATCTCAACCTGAAAAACTTTCCTTAATATTTTTTATAGGCCAGGTCTACTAGTGATGTATACTTTGTTTTCATTGATTTGAGAATGTGTTAATTTCTCCTTCATTTATTTGCGGGATAGTTTTGCTGGATATAGAATTCTTGATTGACAGTCTTTTCAATGCTTTGAATATGCATCCCACTGCATTTTTGCATCCATGATTTCTGATGAGAAGTCAATTATTAATCTCATTGAAAATCCCTTGTGTGTGATGTGTTGCTTCTCTCTTGCAGCTTTTAAGATTCTCTATTTGTTCTTGTCTTATAATAGTTTATTATGATGTTTCTAGATGTCAGTCTCCTTTAATTTATCTTATTGCACATTCATTGAGCATCTTGCTTGTACAGATGAATGTTTCTCATCAAATTTGGGGATTTTTAGTCATTATATCTCTACACATTCTTTTTGTTACTTTCTCTCTTCATCTTATAGGACTCATATTTTGCACATGTTGGTACACTTGTTGGTGTCTTACAGGTCACTTAGGCTCTGTTTATTTTTCTTTGTTCTTTTGTCCTTATGTTCTTAAAAGAATTCTAGAGATTATTTACCTTACAGATCCCTTTTTCTGGTCCAGCTTTGTGGAGTCTTGCCTCATGCATACACATTTGGGTATTCAGCCACAGACATAAGGAGACCACTATTGCCAATTTCTGGAGCTCGTTTTCTGCATAATTCACTCTCTTATGCACTCTGTCGCAAAAGTTTTAATTGCCTCAGTTTCTGCTAACTCTAATCTCTGCCTTCTCAATTCAGTAAGATTTGCATGCTCTATTTGGATTCACCATTTCCTACACCATTGTCCAGAAAGTATGTCTAATCACAGAGCCATGATAATCATTGGTTTCACATTGTTTCTTTACTTTATTCAAGAATCACAGTCTGTATTGCCTGTCTGCCAATATCTGAAAGACAATGATTTGCCTTCTTCCCCCACCCTAAATTTTCTAGTTATTTATGGTAACAGACCAAGTTTGTTATCAGTTAGTTCACCATGGCTAGAAGTGGAAATCTGAGTCTCTTTTGTAATACTGTCACATGTTTCCTAAGTCATTAAAGCTCATGGCCCTTTCTTTCCAACTTATAGGAGGATGGTCCCCTTCTGTTGAGGTGGAATACTATAATAAAAATTTCTAAGAAATATTAATAATAAGCAAGGATTAAAGTTTTATTTCAAATTTGTTGCAAAAGAATAGATTCTAAGCGTACAAAGTTAAATTTCTCATTTGTATGGAAAACAAAAGAGGTAGTAAAGAAATGTCTAAAGAATTTAAAACTGCTGACTAATAGTTTACTGTGTGAATCAGTAACTAACTCCCCAGAAGAAATCGTAATCTTACTAAATTCTATCAGAAATTGACTTAAATATTTTATCTGAATACTAATTATTCCCCAGAGGAAGATAGTAAATCATATTAGCTCACATACTTCTACCTACTTCAGGTTGAGAACAATTTTTCTTTTGTAATTATAACATTTCATCCTTACCTCCTTAAAACTAATTTCATAACAGTGGGAAAGAAAATGGAGCCTGAGACAAGCAGCTATCATAGCCCCCATTTCCACTACTAAATCAACTCAGTGGTCATTCCAGACCTCAAAAGTTTCAGGGTTTATACTGTGTTCAGCTGAATTTCAGAGAGAGGTTGGCCAAATGATGCCGTGTCCCCAGTTAAGACCCAATTTGGTAAATTGGAAGCAGATGAGACATGGCGATCTCAGCGCTGGCTGCCTCTGTCTTCTAGCTTCAATTAGAGAAAATGCTTGTTTCCATCTGTTGGTTCCCTGCCTGCCTCAGAAGCAAAGGTCCAACTTCACCTAAGGAGGGAGCAAAGCATCCGTGTGTTAATTAAGCTTTTCAAGTTTGAACATCATTTCCTTTCTTGCTCTTCTTGGTGAACAAATACAGATAAAGGTAAAGGAGGAAGAGAACAGGAAAATAACATCAGATGACATAAGTGATAGAAATTAAGCTTCAAGCAGCTGCATAATCTTTGTCTTAAAAAAACTGTTCTAACTCAGTTTCAGTATTCCTTGCCACTAAAGAAAGCATTTTTTAATTTGCTTCAATGATTAATTGGTTTAATAAGTTTATGTCCAGTAAATAACGGGCAAAAAGAATGGGTCTATTTGTCATTCATCTTTAAAGGGGGACACATCTGACATATGGAATTAGTTTCTGTTTTCTATGTTTTGTGAGAACAGAAATGGCAGAAATGTTTCCATTCTGCTAATTGTAAAATGGACAGTTCTCAGTCTAGTGTGTTCATCACAGATAGGGCCAACTGGCCTGATGGAGATCATTACGAAAGCATCCTGTATCTAACTGTTCAAAGTATCTGACACAAGATAGCTAACTGTTGCAGAAATTAGTTTGCAGGTTCAACAAGCAAGAAAATAGTTAAACTCTTCATTCCCAAATCACGAACCTGTCATAAGTTTGTGCCATTACAGAAAGGTTTCTAAACCTCAGCATTATTGACATCTCAGGCAGGATACGTCCTTATTATGGAAGCAGGGGACTGTTCTGTACATTGTGGGTAGCAGCATCCATAGCCTCTATCCACTGTATGTCAGTAGAAAACCACCACCCCCTTCAAATGTGACAATCAAAACGTCTCCAGAATTGCCCATTGTCCCCTAGCAGGAGCAAAATTGCCTCCATTTGAAAAGAACTTTTCTACGCCAAAAGAAGAATCAAATTTATGTGTTTAAATTGTGAGTTTTTACTTTTTTTCTCCCTGTATTAGACTGCGAGGGCTGCCTAACAAAATAGCGCAGAATAGATGGCTTCAACGACATTTATTTGTCATAGGCCTGGAGATAAGACTAAAGTGAAGGTGTTGGCATGCCTAATTTCTTCAAAAGCCTCTCTCCTTAGTTTGCAGATGGGCACATTTTTGCTGTGTCCTCGCTTGGCCTTTGTCTGTGCATTAGTATCCCTCATGTTTCTCTTTGTGTCCTAATCTCCTGTTCCTATAAGGACACCAGTTAGATTGGATTAGAGCCCATGCTAACCACCTCACTTTAACTCAATTATGTCTTTAAAGGTCCTATCCCCAAATATGGTCACATTCTGAGATCCCAAGAGTTAGAGTGTCAACATATGAATTTGCAGGTTTGGGGGCACAGTTCAGTCCATAACACCTCTACCCTGAGCAATCAAGTAGTGTTTGAGTATCCCAGTGGCAAGCAATTCAATTTCTGAAAAAGAATGGGAAGATAGTCTGAGAAAGCTAGTATTATATTCTTTGCTTTCTCAGCCCACCTCCCCCAGCCAACCGCTTTAGACCTGTGGTACAACCAACTGATGAATGTGTTTCATTGTTTCAACTCCTTTTAATTATAGATCAGGTTTTTCACATTGATTGTGGCAGAATCAGTTTGAGACTTGATTCTTTGGAGATATTTACTCATGCTAAGTTCTTCAAATATATTCTTTTTCTTGGAGTTTGTACTGGTGAAATAGGAACATTTGTTTTCACAAATATTCGCAGCAATTTTGGAATATCAATCAAAATATCAGGAGATAGGATTTGATTATGATGAAATTCTTGAACTTTACTTATAGAATTTTATTTTAAAAATCCCGACCAATTCTCCTTTAGGCAAGAGATTTTCTTATATTAATTTTTTAATATATTACATGTTATCTATTTATTACATATGCTAATTAAAAATGTATGATACTCTTTAGATCATTTAATATTTTTTTGTATTTTGTAGCACTTTGCAAAGCAAAGTTAAAAGTAAAGAAAAGTGTTAGGTTATGAATTAAATCCATTGTGGAAATTTTAAGAAGTTGATGAGCATTGGGTTATTGTTGTTCTGACTCCTATCTGGAAGTTCCAAGTCAATTAAAAATTGAACTTTTTTTTAATGACATTTTGAAATACAATATACATTGATTGCAAAGGGGCACCAAAATCATTTTCCAATCGTAACAGAAATTCTCAAATGGCAAAGGTCTCAAAAACAACAAATGAATGTAAGATCCCTTAATGACAAAGTTTTGAGAAACTTATTCATGGAAAAATATACATTACAATTTTCTAATAATTATAGAATTATGATTAATTATACAATCTTCTAGTAATTTTCTCTAATTGTACTAATTGGAGATTTAAATTTTTTTCTCCATTATTATGCTTTTCCCAGTTTACCATTTTCAATAATAAGATTGTGTTAATTTTGCAATCAGGAAAAAAAATGTCCTTCAGAATGCTTGCCATGGCTGTGATAGATTGACTTGCTATTAATTTATTTATAAAAGTATAATTAACATACCGTGTTATAATAGTTTCAAGTGTACAAAAAATTATTTAACAATTCTATACATCATCTGGTTCTCATCACAATAACTGTACTCTTAATCCCCTTTATCTCTTTCACCCATCCTTCACCCCCCTCCCCTATAGCAACCACCAGTTTGTTCTCTACAGTTAAGAGTCTTTTCTTGTTTGTCTATTTTTTCTTTTTTTGTTTTGTTTCTTAAGTTCCTCATATGAATGAAATCATATGGTACTTGTCTTTCTCTGTTTGACTTATTTCACTTAGCATAAAACCCTCTAGGTTCATCCATATTGTGGCAAATGGCAAAATTTTATTTGCTATGACTGAATTCTATTCCATTATATATATTTATATTTATATTTATATTTATATTTATATTTATATTTATATTTATATTTATATTTATATATATTTATACACACACATACATACTTAGTTTGCTTCCATATCTTGGCTATTATAAATAATGTTGTAATAAACATAGGGATGCATCTATCTTTTTGAATTAGTGTTTTCATTTTCGTTTCTAAATACCCAGTAGTGGAATTATGAGATCATATGGTAACTCTATTTTTAATTTTTTGAAGAACCGCCATACTATCTTTATGATGGATTGGCTTTTAACGAGAGTCTTTCTCTCTTTTTAGTATGCTTCAGTGTACTCCAGAGCATAACTAGCTAATAATTACATTTCTCTGCTTTTTTCTTACTAGAATTCCATATCTTTAGGTTCGATCAATAAGACTCACTTTTGTGAGACTTGGAACATAAAAATGAGGCATATACATGGTTGAAATATTTTTTTTTGTCACAGCATTATGGTTCAATGTCTTTATAGGTGCCAAGAGGCAAAGTATATGTTTTCCCCAAGTAAATATCTAGTACGCATGAGTTAGCTCTAGAGACATGGCAGGGGCTTCATGGTCCCTGGAATCTGATCAAACTGGTTTGTTTTTGGAGCTCACATTTCCATTAGTGACTTCCTGATTGAGGTTACAGTTCCCCTAGTGAACTAATTCCACAGTGTTTCTCTGAAAGGCATTCGTGGCACAGCCCAAGACACAAGCTCTTCTACCAATTTTTTATTCACCTCATTCTCTTGATTAACCACTTTCTGCTTAACATAGCAACAGAGGCCCATGTTTTGTGCAGCCGAAGCCCAACATACCCAAAGTGGCAGAATACCACTTAAATCAGTTTATAACTTCTTGCAGAGTTACTATTTCATAAGCAAACAATATTGAAGAGAGAAAAGAATACATATAAATTCATATTTCTTTTTTACCTCAAAAACCTAATTATCTGGCTATCTTCTAAGCAGCTAAAATGCAACTAATGATATATATTTGCAATTAGAATAAACCAAATTCTGGCTACAGTTATCAAGAAGTCTGTACCAGAATAAGTGGTATAGAGGATTAATACTTAGGGATTTTCATGGTTGGAAGTGAGGTTAGGGATCAGAAGTTAGAAAGGAAAATAACAGAAATTGGCTGACTGAATGCTTCTAAGAGGTAGAGAGTTAAGGGAGCAGTCAACGATGAACTGAATTTTGCTCTTGAGACATAGGGAAATATTGATTCCATGAAGAAAATGAGAAATACAGAAATACATCTAAGTTTGAGATGAAGATAATAAACCTGACTTTAACATGTTAATTAAAGTCCAGGTTCTGTTAAACAGGACAGAGTTTTTCATTAGGGTGGTGAAAGGAGTTGAGCCAATTGGAAATATTAACCAAAAGACTTACCATGTGGGGTGCGTGGCTGGGTCAGTCAGTGAATTGTTCAACTCTTGATCTCAGGATTATGAGTTTGAGCCCCACATTGAGTATAGAAATTACTTAACAATAGAATCTTAAAAAAAAAAAAAACTTACCATGCCACTGCTCACCTAAAGAAAAGAGAATAGGACCAGTAACCAGAATTCTAGGAAAAGAGAGGAGGGGAAGAAGTCACATCAAACAGAAGCATATGCTAAAGCATGGAGGCAATCAAACAGAATGCAAGGAAGTGAGAAGGGGAGGGAGGTGGTCATTGAAACCTAAGGGTGGAAATATGAGACTAAAGCCAGGACACTTGTTTTAGAAGGACATTGGTGGTTTTGTCCAGGCTGATGGCCATATGGGAGCTAGAAATGGACAAGGTGCTAGTAGAAATACCTTGAAGGAAATACCAGAAAACTATTGACAATGCAATGCTGAGTCATTAGTGGTTAAGGGTACAGATTTAGACTTTGGGGCTGTTCTCATTGAGATGATATTTGACATCACTGATGGTGAAACACAACGAGGAAAAGGCGCTCCCTCAAATTAATGGGGTATAGTAGACAAATCAGTGAATGAGACTTAACAGGAGGATTCTGGGAGATAAAGGGACAAACAGAATAACACCATTTGCTGCATGAAGTGAAGTAGAACTGCAGGTAGCTGGGGGTAGTTGACAACATCAAATACTGTTGGAAGGTTGAAGATGAGATTGTTAAATGACCATTGGGCATTGCTAACTGAAAGGTCATTTGCCACTAGTGACTTTCAAAGAGAAAATTTGAGTAACATGACTTGAATAGAAGGAAAAAGCTAAGGGATTGAGGAGGTCACAGATGGTATTAAGAGAGTCTATTTTGGGCTTCCGGCTTAATCAGCAGGCAGAGATCAAAAGTCCAAGCTATTCTAGTTCATATTTCTTGGCAACCGATGCCCTCCTTCATTTTCCTGAAACACATTTTTTTTTTTTTTGGCCTTAGAATAATTGACTTCACCTTTCGTTTGGTTGAAAGGTAAGACCAACGCATTTAAAAATAACATCTGATCTATTGAACCAGGACGTGAAAGAAGGTGGAAGACTCAAGGAACACCATTCCTGCCAAGGTGATGAAATAGCTCGAGGTTTCAGTGCTTCTAGGGTACATATCACAAGATGCAAGAGCTCAAGAGGCGAGAACAGGAGGGTATTTTCCAGGAATAGCAGAGTTAAGAGCAAGTTTAGACTATCAGGTTGATTTTTCTCGTAAAGGCTTCCATTTTCCCATTCAACAGTGTAAGTTTTCAACAGTAGTGAGGAGTTAGGGAGATGGAGTTGGCAAGAGATTGTAAATTTGGGGGTCAGGGAAGATTTTAATTTCCCTTTTAACCTTGTCTAGAGTGCCCATTTGGAGGCTGGCCAAGGACATACATTATTCCAGCTCCCACAGGCTCCCTCTGGGCAACATAAAATCAGATAATTCTAAAACGATATAAGCCAGACTAGTCTCTGTCTTATGTCAAATTACCATGGAAACATAGTACCCCAGCAATGGGCACTGAAAAGGAAGTCCTTTAATAGGCAGTGTTAGGAAATGAAGTCAAATGAAATTTATCTTTCCTTATGTAGGTAAAAATACATGTGTATATGCAGGTGTATGTCTCTGTACATGTACACAGATCTGTTTTGCTTAGAAGATTCTTCCTCAAGAATTCTGCAGGACTAATCCCTTTTCTTCACTTGGGCATCAGCCCAAATGTCACCTCCTCAGAGCATTTCTGGATGCTTTCATCTTCTGAAATTTTCTTATTCATTCTTTTTTATTTATAGTGTCTTTCTCTCTGTGTCTCCTGTGTCTCTGACAGCGTCTGGAACATAGGAAGTGTCAGGAAATAATTGTTAAACGAGTTGGGATTATGGGATGATGCTGGGGGGAGTTGAGAGAATAGTCTTTCTATTATAGAAGAGAATGGGATATGTTATAGATGAAACAGAATATACTGAGGATAAAAGGTATCTGATACAGTGAGAACAAGAGGACTGGGTTAGCTTTAGAAGAAAGGAGTAAACTTATTCAACCCGAGGAACTGATGAGAACGAGGGTGAAAATAAAGATTAGATCAAGTCTGAGGTGAGGGGAGTGAGATACTGGAGAAATTTTAAGAAAGAGGGAATTTGAACAGTTCAAAAAAATTTTTTTATTGTTGTAACACCTCACCTCGACTAGTTTTTATGTTCTTCCTTTAGGAAAGGAGCTCTGTAGTAATTGGGGTTGATATTCATAGGATGTGGAGAAAACAGGAACCCTCTTGCTCTGTTGGTGGGAATGCAAACTGGTGCAGCTGCTCTGGAAAACAGTGTGGAGTTTCCTCAAAAAATTTAACATAGATCTGCCCTATGACCCAGCAATAGCACTGTTAGGAATCTACCCAAGGGATACAGGAGTGCTGATGCATAGGGGCACTTGTACCCCAATGTTTACAGCAGCACTTTCAACAATAGGCAAATTATGGAAAGAACCTAAATGTCCATCAACTGATGAATGGATAAAGAAATTGTGGTTTAGATACACAGAGGAATACTACATGGCAATAAGAAAGAATGAAATATGGCCTTTTGTAGCAACGTGGATGGAACTGGAGAGTGTTATGCTAAATGAAATAAGTCAAACAGAGAAAGACAGATACCATATGTTTTCACTCTTATGCGGATCCTGAGAAACTTGACGGAAGACCATGGGGGAGAGGAAGGGGGAAAAAAAGTTAGAGAGGGAGGGAGCCAAAGCATAAGAGACTCTTAAAAACTGAGAACAAACTGAGGGTTGATGGGGAGTGGGAGGGAGGGGAGGGTGGGTGATGGGCACTGAGGAGGGCACCTGTTGGGATGTGCACTAGGTGTTGAATGGAAACCAATTTGACAATAAATTCCATATTAAAAAAAAAAAACCTAGCAGGTGCTCTTGGGTTCTGTCTCTCTTTCGTCTCTCCTTTTTCTGCAAGTAGTCCAGAAACTCGATGCTGTTTTTTCCCCAACCTTTGTAAAAGGGTTCCCATCAGCCACCCTCCTGGAATGAAACTAAGAAATGTCACTTCTGTTTGCTCTGTTCCACAGTTCACTGCCTGTGGAAAGACCCATTAAACACCACCAATAGCATCTGGAGGGTGGGATTTTTAAATAGAACCTAATATGTAACTGTTGTCCTGTTTGGTATCTTAGATTTGGTGCATATTCAGCAGTGTACCTGTCCTTCCCTGGTGCAACAGTCCCATTCTGCTAGATTCATTCCTTGCATTGTGCCATACAGACGTCGTTCTGTGCATGCATACTTATCCTCCTCTAAATTTCAAGGCCTTTAGAAACATACTATGGTTTTTAAAATTCCATCCATCCTCAATATTCCCTATACCTATAAGCCTAGAAAATGCTTTGCATATATTTTATTCTGAAGATATGTGTCCATCTAATGAACTGTAAATAAATCAAGGTCTTGCCCAACTATTGTCTCCACTGACTCAGGGCTGTCAAACTGCAAGGGACTATTTCCATCTTGATCACAGGAGAGACTATCTGTTGATACTACCATCCCCTTTAAAGAATCCTAAATCCCTAATAGTATTAGTCAAACGTGTATATAGGGTAAAAAGAAACAAGGAGGGAATCTTTCAGTTTCCCCAAAACTAGTGACAGTGGAAAGCCATTACCAAAAGGAGAAAGAGAAAGATGTTTTCAGACCATAGAGAGAGTATGGACTGAGTATGCGGATCCCCTCGAATTTATATGTTGAAATCTTGTCCTTAATGTGATTATGTTTTGAGGTGAAACTTTCCGGAGTTTATTAAATCATGAGGTTTGAGCCATCATGAATGGGATTAGTGTCCTTTAAAAGAGACTCTAGAGAGCTCCCTACCCTCTCCTGCCATGTGAGGACACATAGATGGCCATCTATGAACCAGGAAGTGGGATATCACCAGACATGGAATCTGCCAGTGCCTCAGTCTTGGACTTCCTATCCACCAGAGCTGTGAGAAGTAAATTTATGTTGTTTATAGGCCACCCAGTCTATGGTATAATGTTATAGAGGCCCTAATGGACTAAGACAGGATGTCAACCAGAGATGTGATGTTTAGTAGATACCCCCAGCCACTCTACTAAAACACACAGGAATACACACCTGAACACTCTCTGATTTTCTGCTGTTACCTGCATACCCAATGAAGAAACAGAAGTCAAAGGAGCCATTGTGCATGCACCTTTCATGTCAGCCTCCGTGGACAAGCATCAAGATGAAGAAGGTTGAAGATTGGATCTGGAGGGACAAATAGGAAATATCTAGTATACACATCCTCCATTGAGGGGTGCTTACTTCTGTTCTGGACTGGAAAAAGACTGGAATGAAAAAGACTGAGACTGGTAGAATCATTCCAAATTGAATTATTGACACATGAGACCTGATTGTGATTGGCATTTTCACAGGAAGGCAATATGGAGGACAATTTAGAGGTCACTTAGCTACTAAAGCCTCTTGGCAATGGTCAGTGCTTGCTCTGGAAGTGTCTGTGTCATGCTTTCCTCTCCATGTATCCCTCTTCCCTACCCCAACCCCCACCCGCCTTCTCAAACCCAGGTCATTTTTCACTCACCTCTGAGAGAAAGTAATTTTTCTAAGCAAACTTGCATCCAAATTTTTGTTTTTCATTTCAGCCAGTAGTTTGTGTCTCAATAACTGAGTACTTTTTAGCCTTTGTCCTAAGTTCACAGTGGGTAACCTAGGTCGACTACAAAAGGGCCTTGGAACACACACAAAAAAAGGAATTTGTGAGGTGAACAAAAATAAACTGAGACCTCAATGCATTACCATCCACATACATTTTTATAGTAATAGTAACAAAAATGTATTTGTGTTATTGAATATTGAAGACAGAAGAAAGCTTCCCAGATGATGACATACTTTATAACCAGGGTGATGCTCTTGAAATTGAATATTAAACAATGGTGCTTGCCCCTCATGTTTATGAGCGACTCTGCATGAAAATAAGAAGAAGACAGGAATGGTTTGTCTTTGGAACTCCCAGTATGATAATCCATGTTTAAAATTAAGGCTAAAAGTAAAACCTAAATCTTTAAATAATGGAAATTCTCTTTCTGTTTATAAATGTGCAACATGGCTATGGAAGTGATTCTCTGACTAGCACACAATTAGTGTGGAAAATAAGTAGTAGGCTGTGTTAATACAAGCATGCTCCACTCTGTCAACCAGGACCAACAGCTGATTTCCGCCATGCTTCCATGCCTGTGTTCTCCCCTTCAGTGAGTCTGAGGTACTCTTTATTCCACCACTTCTCCTTTATCATCCCTTCTTCCATTCTTTGAAATTCCACATCCCATTCAAGATTCAGTAAAAATTTCTCCCATGTATTTTCACAAAGACAATGCTATGAATTTTGTTTATGATCAACCAACGAAGACCAATATCCTCCACCTGTGTGTGTAAGGCGTTGTTTGATGTCATTCTCCTTGACAGATAAGAATCCAAGCAAACAGTCTAAGGCAGCGATACTGAACTTGTGATCCAGGAACCTGTAGCATTTGCATCACCTGGGAGTTGGTTAGAGGGTAAATTCATAGGTTCTACTTGGAATGATGGTAGGAAAGGTTTGATGATTTTCAGTGATCAGTTTTTACACCACTTAGTTCTAGAGGACGTTTTTAACTGAGAAAGTATTTTCTTTTTGTCCCCCCATTATTTAATATCTACTCTCAAAATTTACTGCCCAGCATGCAGTTCAGTGACGGGGTTAGTGGTTTCAATACAGCTTGCCATGGCCATGGGTAAAATCAGTCTGGCTTCTTGTTGTCGTTGTTTTCCAATTTGATCATAGCCCTAATTGACAGAGAAAGTACACACAGATCCATGAAATATTAGAGTTAGAAGGGCTAATACAACTTCCACTGAGGATCCTGAAACAAAGTCATGCAAAGGGATTTTGCCAAAGTTACTTAGTTTGAACACAAGCACTATTATATGAATAGTTCTCATAACAACCCTATTATATGAATACTGTTACTCTATGCATTTCACAGATAAACACAGAGATGTTAAGTAACTTATCCAAGACACACAGGGAGTAAGTGGTTTAAGTGACATATAAGCCTTGGCAGTCTGCTCTAAGTTTCTAGCCTTACCATTATGCTCTTCCCAAGAGGCAGGTTTCAGCTTTCTTTTTACTACTGCTCCTGAATTTTCTAAACACTGAATTCAAAATAATTAATAATCTATATTCACTTAGTGAAGTCACTACGTTAGCTGAAGTTCTGCCCAATGCTAGGCAACTTATGTGGCTAAGCTGACTAATGGCACCATACATGGGGGCTTTCAAGAGTAAAAGAATCAAGGTGGGGAGTCTGCTAAAGAGAGAAGGCTAAGAATACAATATGGTGTCTCTATACATGTTGAGTCCAAAAAAGTGATGAACAGCAGACAGAAGTCAAAGGTGATATTATCATAAGTGACTTTGTGAAACGCTGGGCACAGACAATGCTTATATGTTGATGTTTCATTTGATGTTTAAATGTTGACATTTGACATTAAAAGGAGGAACAGTGGCGTTCTCCTACTTCTACATGGATTACTATTCAGCTTTGGCACCTAAGAGGTCCTCAAGATGTCATCCTCAGAAGTTTGGAGCAATCTGGAGATGGCAAACTTTGTATGGGCATCACTGGGATTCAGGAGCATCCTCATGGGCGCTGGAAACCTTGGAAGTCATATGGTAACATTAAGAGAAGACCAGCATGGCAAGTACCATAAGGCAGAAAATATTTTTTAATGATCTCACTTGGATTACTTGATGAGGACTCGTGGATATATTTGGGATGTTACATTCAAATCTCAGTAAGGTTTCAGTCAAGAAAACAAGAATGACTATGCATTCCAGGCATAACAGGGGTTCATGTGGTAGTGAGAAGTATGAGAGTCAGCAAAACTACTCAGAAAGGACAGGGGAGCTATCAGAGAAATTGACACTGAAAATCTCAGACTGAAGCACCACATTTGGTAATTCCTCAACATTTTTCTTGAGAATCACTGAGAAGCTCCTACCGTTTTCTTTAGTTGAAAAGTGGCTCATATTCTGGAGCTCACCAGGAAGCTGTTATGAACTACATCTCCGTACATATCTGGCTATACCCGCCTCCAAAAATGCCTTCAGCTTTCCTTCCACTTTTCAAATCAGACAAGAGTTCCTTTCACCAGCAAACACCAACATGAGACCATAAATTGAAGAAGAGTCCAGGAAATACAGTTCCTACACCTAGAGAGTAGTGGTGATGGTACCAAATTAACAAGAGAAAAGCTACCTTAGTCTTGAAATTGCAATAGCAACGAGACTCAACAAACTAGTTAATAACTGTTGTTTTGTTTTGCTTTGAGAGAGAGAGAACACAAGCAGGACAAGGCTGAGAGAGAGGGAGAGATAATCTCAAGCAGCCTCCGTGCCCAGAGCAGAGCCCAATGGAGGGTCGATCTCAGAACCATGAGATCATGAGCTGAATTGAAATCGAGAGTGGGATGCTTAACCGACTGAGCCACCCAGGCACCCCAGTTAGTGTTAATACAATGCCAGTTCTAAAGTGTCTGGGAGAAGCCGAGATCACTTATCTAGAAGAACAAATTAAAAAAAAAAAAAAGACAAAATAGTCTTGTTGTTATCTAGCAATTATAACAGTATAGGTGAGTAGAGTAAATTTATAAGTTGGAAAACAATCAAAGATAATTTTGAAATCGATCAGCATTTTAAGGAAATACTACAGAAATGCCAAAAAGACCACAAAGGATTAAGCATTAGGTTGATTATGCAAAATACAAATAGAAATTTAACTTTAACTTTTAGAGTATGCATAAAATCAAGGCATACAGTTTGAATAGATGCCAAAGGAAATGAAAAATAAAACTCTTAAATGTATTGACTGAAGAATAATTTGAAAGTGACCATGTGATGAAAATAAATTACATTTTCTCCTGGCTTTTGCTGGATGCTGAAAAGAACAGTTTATTTCAAGAAAATTCCTAGTTTAAAAACACTGTTTCTCAGAACCAGGAAAGAAATATTTAATTTGGGGGCTACATGTCTTGCATTATGAGCTTTAGAAATGAATTCTAATATGAATGGGAAAAATCTGTACTCTAAGGCACTATTGTTGTTGGTATTATTCTCATCCTAGTGCATAATTGTATTATCTATATTTAATCTTTTATTCACTTTATATCTCCACTCTGATTTCTGCTGCAAACCAATTCTGCCCTTTGTAACAAGCTGAGATCTCAGATGGATGCCTGTTGTTTTCTTCCAATAAGCCAAATATGTTATTTCATGGGCAAAATGGTATTGGAAGCAGCTTCCCTTGGAAAAAAAAAAAAATTCCAAAAGCATGCACCTGTGTTTCATCACCTCCTTGTGTGTGCAAGTGATCAAAAAGCGGCATTCTTATGTTTTTCAATCAATAGATCTTTAACATATGGGTTTGGGAAACATCTTCCTAATGAATAATGTAAGAAAATATTAAAAATTAGATATTAGAAAGCAGCTAATGCTTATAGTGTTCTTTCCATGTAGTGAGGACTATTCTACAAGCTTTCAGGTTGACTGACATAATCCTTCTGACTGTCCTTTGCGATCAGAGATGTTATTATTATTCCCATTCATGGATTAGAAAACTGAGGAAGAGTTATATGCTCAGAGTCACAGAGGTGATATGTGGAAGAGTCAAATGCACACCCACGTATTTGAACTCCGCAGACTGTACTGTCACCCACGACTCTATCATGCTTCTCAAAGGAAATGGAATGGAATCAGATGTTGTCAAGAGACAGGAAAGTGACATGCTTTAGTTACACAAGATAAAATGGAGAAATCATTTTTTTAACTCTCCCAACTAAAAGCTATTCTGCTTCCAATTAATTTCTTTCATTTTCATTTATTTAAAAAAAAATTTTTTTATGTATTTGAGAGAGAGAGACAGACAGAGCGTGAAAGGGGGAAGGGCAGAGAGAGAGGGAAACACAGAATCCGAAGCAGGTTCCAGACTCTGAACTGTCAGCACAGAATTCGATGCGGGGCTCAAATTCACAAACGGTGAGATCGTGACCTGAGCCAAAACCTGAGCCAAAGTCGGACGCTTAAGCGATTGAGCCACCCAGGCGCCCCTCTTTCGCTTACATTTAAAAATCAATTGGACGCTTTTGTTTTGGCCGTTTATGTTTTGTCTATTCTGTTCTATTGATCTAGGTGTCTATTCCTCCACCAGTACCACATACTCTGGATTACTGTAGCTGTACAGTAAGTCCCACCTTATTCTTTGTCAAGAATGTTTTAGATATTCTAGGACCTATTCCTTTCTGTGTAAATTTGGCAATAATCTTAACTATCTCTTGCTAGGATTTGGAAGGAATTGCACTAAGCCTATAGATCAGTTTGGGGAATTGACATCGTTAATATGTTGAACCTTCCAGTCTATGAACACGAATGCTCTCTTCTTCAACAGAAATTTGCAATTTTCAGCATACAGTATCTAGACCTATTTTAGGACACGCTTAAGTATTAGAACAATTATAATTGTATTGTGTTTTCATTTCAAGTTCTGCACTCCGTTGTTAGTATATAGAATGATTAATCTTTGTGTGTTGCTCTTCTATTTGGCAAGTTTACTGATCCCACTTGTTAGTTCTCAGGTTTGGGGGTTGTAGCTTTCTTGGAATTTTCTGTGTAGATCATCATATCGTCTGGAAACAGACAGATTTACCTCTTCCTTTTCAGTCTTTATGCTTTTAAAATTTTTTTCTTTCCTTATTGCAGTGGGTAGAACTTCCAATACTATATTTAACAAATTATGAGAACAGATATCATTGCCTGGTGTCTGTGCTTAGGCGAAAGCAGTCTTTGACTATCAAATCCGATGTTAACTATAGGGGTTTTGTAGCTATTTTCTGTCAAGTTGAGATAATTTCTTCCCTTACTAACTTGCTGAGAGTTTTTATCATGAATCAATGTTTGATTTTGTCACATGCTTTTTATGTACCGACTGATATGATTATATGATTTTTCTCCTTAGCCTGTACATTGATTGATTTTCTTTTTTTTAAATTTTTTAAATATTTATTTAATTTTGAGAGAAAGACAGAGAGACAGAGCAGGAGTGGGGAAGGGGCAAAGAGAGAGGGAGACACAGAATCCGAAACAGGCTCCCGGCTCCCAGCTGTAAGCACAGAGCCTGATGCGGGGCTCGAACCCACAAACTGTGAGATCATGACCTGAGCCAAAGTCAGCCGCTTAACCAACTGAGCCACCCAGGCACCCCGATTTTCAAATGTTGAGCCAGTTTTGCATGCCACCTGGTAATGGTGTATAACTTTTATTCATTATTAGATAAAGGGGGTATAGCTCAGGGGAGGAGAATTTGACTGCACTATTAGATTTAGTTTAATAACTTTTTGTTAAGAAATTTTAAAATCTAAGTTCTTGAGATATGTTGGCCTGTAGTTGTCTCTGAACCTTCTGCGTCTGATTTTGGTATTAGCATAATAATGGCCTCATAAAATGCATTGGGAACTGTTTCCTTCTATTTTCTGGAGGAGATTTTGCAAAACTGTTATTCGTTCCCTTTACAGTGTTTTGTAGAATTCTCCAATGAAACCGTATGTGTGGGTCTGGAGATTTTTGGAGAGAGAACATTCTGTATTAATTTTTTCCCAGCTTTATTGAGATAGAATTGACTATGTGTGGTTTAGTTTGGGGATTTGATACAAATGTAGGCACGAGAATGGAGTGTGATACATGAGGCAATGTTTTGCCTCAGGTTGGGATAACAGACACATCAATGTTCCACCCCTTTTATTTTCGACCGCCTTATCATTTCTGTTCTTGGCAGTCTGTCTTGCAATGGCCCAAACCTGCATTTTTGTTGGTGAACTGCTGTAAATCCACTTGGCCCGCGTGTAAATCTGATAGGAAGAGCTGAGAATTTATACGCCCCTTCCCTTGGAAGTCCTTGACCAATCAATGACTGACAGCTCTAGGGGCAAAAATGCACCAGATAACAACTGAGGATTGCATTTTGCATCATTTCCAGAGACCGTCCACAAGATTAAGCCCCAGTTGTCCACATGGGAGCCAGCTTTCTAACATAGCCTTTATTGTCTGCTTTCCTTCTCTGTATCTCTTTTCCCCTCATCCACCCATGTCACTTGTAATTCTGACAAAATGCTTATGTCCAAATCTGAACAGAATCTGTTTGCCTCAGAATCTGTTTCGGGGGAAGCCCTTCATAAGATACTTGATATGATATGTGAATGTTTCATGCATACAGAACATAATGATTGCAAACTGACACTATAAATTGAGAACAAGAAAACCTTATAAGGAAAAACTATGGAATTTATATTAATATCTTATATTTTAGGCCCTAGATGCTTTTGTGTATGTATGTGTGTGTGTGTGTTATGCAAAAATGATCATTCTATGAGATGCATTAAAAGTAAATTTAGTGGAAATAGTGTGCTATTTCAAATCACATTTAAATGGAATATCATTCCAGGGCTCCAGCTATGCTCTTGGCTGCCTTTGGGAACTTTTGTGCAGGTCCTAGAGTGGAAATTTACTGAACATTAAACTAAAATTTCTCCCTAGTCTTTTTCCTCCTTAGATCGCATAGGAAAATCAAAAGAACAACAAAAGTACCAATAAAGAGCACTAGTGGAAAGGCAATGAGACTGCTGTTTAAAAAAAAGTTTAAGACATTAGTTTTTTGTTTTCGGGTTTTTGGTTTTTTTTTTGTTTGTTTGTTTGTTCTTTTTGGTTTTGCTTTTATTTCTGCACTACAATTACATGGATTACAGACTGGAAGGTTGGTATGCAACTTGGTTATTTTCCATTATAGAAAATAGAAAAATTTTTACCATAAGTGAAAATATGGATGAAAATGAAAATTCTTGGGGCACCTGGGTGGTTCAGTCTGTTAAGCATCCGACACTTGATTTTGGCTCAGGTCCTGACCTCACAGTTCATGAGTTCAAGCCCCACATTGGGCTCTGAGCTTGACTATGTGGAGCCTGCTTGGGATTTTCTCTCTCCTTCTCTCCCTGGCCCTCTCCCCCCTCCCTCTTTTTTTTTTCTCTCTCCCTCACTTTCTCACTCATACACACAAAGCAAATAAGTAAAACATTTTAAAAAATGAAAAATCTTCGGGTGCTTCCTGCCCTGAGCATCCTTATATATACAAGGCAATCATGTGTTTCTTGCCGGAATAGTAAGGATTATTAAAAGTTGAGTCAAGGAAGTGGGTAGTCACTGCAGTTTTTGGAGATGATGAGATCGTTCTTAGGGAGATGTGAATGACCAGAATGGGTTAACATTGTAAATAGTAGATCATCCGAAGGGTCAACGCTGAGAGGGTAAATGTAGGAGTGGAAACAAGTGAGAAGGCTTTCAGAACAAGTGGAGAAGACAAGGAACATAAGCCAAGAAATATGAATCTTGCCTCAGTGCCTGAGCCTATGCAGCAAGAGGCTACAATGTCTTTGCCTAGAAATTCCTGTAGACTCAGTATCGGGTGGATACGGGGATGAATGTGGATGATCTTCAGCAATACTTTGAAATGCATGTAAATCTCCATAAATATAGACGCCTTTCCTCTTACCCGCCCCTCCGCCCCTCCCCCCCTCCACCCCGGACCTAGAGCTCTTTAACAGCAGGGTTTCAACCATATGCTTTCATATCACTTCTTCCCCTTGCAACTCGGACTTTCTTCTCAAGAATCTTTTGACTTTCTCATCTTTTTTTCCTTCAAGGTAGAATTTCTATCTTCAATATGAGTAGAATTTTTTTATTTGTATAGAACTAAAGTTCACAAGTGATTTCAAATGTATTAACTAAATGATCCTCACTGCAGCTCTCAGTAAGTACAATGGATTCTCATTACTAGTATACAATAGATTAAAGAAAGGTAACCTGTCAAGGAAATTCGTTTTAAAATGCAAATGTCTCCAGGAATCTTAAGAAAGAAAAGAACACTGGACAGGTGCTTGTTTGAAATGCAAGTGAAAAGAGATTATTAGGGCATGGAGGATAGGAAGGTGCTGGAAAGCTGTGAACTTCTTTGTAATTTGCCTAAGACCATCCTTAAGTGAAATCCAGTGCCTGAAGGCAGAATCACACCAAAAGTCCAACACTTTCATTGTGACTTCCTCAGGAATTCCCCAAACATCTCTCCAGATTCTCTGTTCATGCCTTATGAAGTTCTGCAAAAGAGGAAGAAAAAAAAAGAAAAAAATTGTCTCCCCCTTACATGTCTGTACTATTTAGGTCAGGATGATTTGGCGTTGTGTTTAATTCAATTACTATAGAAGGCTTGCTTTCTCCACCTAGTGGCCAGGAAAAGGAGATTTTAATCTCTTTGGAGACAAAACACGGCCGGACAGAAAAGGCAACAGAGCACGCAGAGTAACAGCAACTATGATTTGTTAAGTATTTGTGCAGATATTGTGCTAAGTGTTTTATATACATTACCGAGGTCCATATCTGGGAGACAAGAATCGTCATTCCCATCACGCCGTCTTACTGAAGCAAAGAGAAGGTAAGTCACAAGGCTAACCTATGTGACTTGCCCAAGTTTACATAGTTTGCATGTGGCATAGCCAGAATTTTAACCCAAGTATGTGACTGCAAAACCAGAGCTCTGCTTCATTAATAAGTTTGCCTCTGGAACATATGGATGCCATTCTGTGATCTTTTCTGTAATCAAGTCTTATGACACGTCAGTCACCAGGTTTAGCAGTAAGACCAAATAGAGTGGGAAGAGGACATAAAACTGAGCACCAAGGAACTCTAACCCGTGTGTGTGTGTGTGTGTGTGTGTGTGTGTGTGTGTGTCCAAGGCAGGGTCTTGTTCTTTATTTCAAAATTACACTTTGTCAATTTTCATGATCAATTATAGTATTTGTTCCTCTTTCTTTGATTTGTCTCCCAAATAGAACACCTTAAAATAGAGTACATTTCAAACCAATAAATCACACATGTAGGCCTAATAGATTCCACAGAAGCCTCAATAAATATAAGGGGGTTGGGTGTGCAGAATGGAATCATAAAATATGCAACTCATGGACTGCAAAGAATGAAAGAGAGAGAAAGCACTCACAGACAGATGGGGTGGCCAGTGTTCACCACCCCCAAAGAATCAGAGTTAAAAAATCTAGGGAACCCTGGGTAACTCAGTCAGTTAAGGGACCGACTTCGGCTCAGGTTATGATCTTGCAGTTCATGGGTTCAAGCCCCACATCGGGTTCTGTGCTGACAGCTCAGAGCCTAGAGCCTGCTTCAGATTCTGTGTCTCCCTGTCTCTCTGCCCCACCCCCACTCACACGCTGTCTCTCTCTCTCTCTCAAAAGTAAATAAATATTTTAAAAATTTTAATAAAAAATCTATATATCTACATCTACATATCTATCTATATATCTATCTATCCTCCATCTATATTTTTACGTAGATTGTTCATGATTTGTATCCAATTTGCAGACACAAAGCAAAATGATAGGGCACATGTGATGGTGGTTGCTTCAGATTCAGGAGAGAAAGATGAGATAGATTTCATTTGTTCAAATCATCGGCAAAACCTCTATTTTTTCTTAATGCCATATGGGGCATGTGATAATCCATTCTGTGAGTAAGTAGGGAGATAAAGGGGGAACAAAGCTTTTCTCTCTATCCACATGAAACTTTATTGATTTGTTTGATAGCTTCTGAAACTAGCAAATGAATGAATGAATGAATGAATGACCTAAGGTACATTAAAGCTAAAATCCTGAAATGTACTTACTCCTTTCCTGGATATCCTCCTGGAATCACCTTTCTCATTTTGCTAGTGTTTGATACAGAGCAATGGAGTTTCTTGTGGTGGAGATTTTTCCTAAGACAAGTTAGGCTCTTCATAAAGTAGGCACATACAATTTCCACATTGGATTGAATTCACAACATAACACTTTGCTTTTAGCTTCCTCTCCCTCTGCCCCACCCCCACTCGAGCATGCTCTTTCTCTCCCTCTCAAATTAAAAAAAAAAAGGCAAATCTGACATTTTTCATATTGAGGTCAGTGGTCCTCAAAGTGTGGTCTAGGATCATCAACATCAACATTCTTAGGAACCCTGTTAGATAGGCAAATTCTCAAATCTTTTTTCCCTTACCACATCTATTAAATCAGAAGCTCTGTGGGTGAAGCCCAGCAACCCAGGTGATTCTGATGTCCACTAAAGTTTAAGATCACTGCATTTTATGCAGTGATGTCATCTTCCAAAAGTGAGGGACAAGGTCTATCAACCACAGATGACATAAAGGAACAAATTATTCTCCCGATATTTTAAGTAATCCAGACATCAGATACAATCCCAGATAGGGGAAACCACAAACGAACTGTGATGAACTTTCCACCACCATGTGTAGGGTAGAATGGGTGCTCAAAGGAAAATTAAATTGAGTGGGAGAAAAATAAAATATCGCTCTTTGCACATCTAATTTTGTAGTTTGAGATTGTACCTGTCACACTGTATTGCCACTCCTATTTATTGGTCATTAAATCTGCTGAGCCCTGGAACTTGTCATTAAATCATTGCAAATCCCATCTTACTGCTGCAAAACAAAACAACACAACAATGTGTGAATATGATGGTGAGTAAGTGACCTGATCATTAGGAATGCATATCATGGTGACATAAATGCGGATATTTCATTAAAAACACATCCAATCTTCAACTACAAATCTTTACTGGCTTTCAGTTTAAATTTTTTTTTTTAATGTTTTTATTTATTTTTGAGACAGAGAGAAACAGGGCATGAACGGGGGAGGGGCAGAGAGAGAGGGAAACACAGAATCTGAAACAGGCTCCAGGCTCCGAGCTGTCAGCACAGAGCCCAGCACAGAGCCCGACACGGGGCTTGAACTCACGGACCGCGAGATCATGACCTGAGCTGAAGTCGGCCGCTTAACCGACTGAGCCACCCAGGCACCCCAGGGCTTTCAGTTTAAATGTAACAACATGTCCACTGTCCCCACTCTTGGGTCTTAGTATAGAGAAGATATAATTATTTCCCCCTTGTGATTTTCATGTCAATGCATTTAGAAAAAAAAGCATTTAGAAAAATGCAATCAAGTATTAAGTTATTAATTTGATTACATGGACCGAAGTTACCTCCCTTCCCCCAAACCTTAACCATCCAAAGATACAGCCTTGGCCAAGTTTTTTTGAAAACCTTCAGGGAACTCACTCATGGGAAGTGCTTCTCATCTTAAAAATTTCAACGAGTCACAATTTTATGTCTTGTTTTATAGTATCTAGCATTTCCCCATATTTTTTCTCTCAGTAAATCCACACTAAGTCCCTGCTCACAGGGTATCGTAATTCACGTTTTACAAATGAAAAACCTATGATGTGAAGAATTTGTAAGGTGTCTTCTCTAAGATTGCAAAGTGAATGGGGGCAGAGCCGAGCCCACCTGAGAGAAAACTGGTTTCCATGGCTATGTCCTATTCTTCACAGGGTCAGTACTTGGACCAACACTCTAAGTGTTTAGTTACCTACTCCTGCATACCAGGCCTCCCAAACCTAGTGATGTAAAACAGCCACCATTACTTACTAGTATTATTTCTCATGTTTCTGTAAGTTGATTGGGTGTCACAGAATGGCTGAGGTTGGAGTCATCTTCAAAACTTCTTTACTTGCATGTATGGGCACTTCAGCTGAGAAGACATAAATAGATGGAGGTCAGAATAGCTGGGGCTCCCCGAACACCTCTCTCTATTTGTCTCTACACGGTCTCCCCGCATGGTCTTGCAAACATGCAGCTTCAGTAGCCAGACTTCTTCCAGAATAGTTCCACCCTCCAAATGTGCATGTCTCAGAGAGAAGTGAGCGAGGAGACCTAGACCCACCTGTTATAACCTAGCCTCTGAAGTCATCAAGTGTTACTTCCTACGTTTGTGAGAGTCATGTCAATAATGCCAGCTCTTATTTAAGGGGAGGGAAATTACACTTCACTTCTTCTTTTTTTTTTTTTTTAAATTTTTTTTTTTAACGTTTATTTATTTTTGAGACAGAGAGAGACAGAGCATGAACGGGGGAGGGTCAGAGAGAGGGAGACACAGAATCCAAAACAGGCTCCAGGCTCTGAGCTGTCAGCACAGAGCCCAATGCGGGGCTCGAACTCACGGACCGCGAGATCATGACCTGAGCCGAAGTCGGCCGCTCAACCGACTGAGCCACCCAGGCGCCCGTACACTCCACTTCTTAATTGGAAGAATGTCAAATATTGTACAGACAAATAAAACCACCATAACACATATTTGAGCCAAGTAAAAGACAGCAATAAAGAGGTGTCTTTCTATGAAAAAAAAAAAAAAGGATTTTGAGAGCGTATCTACTTGGATTCTACCCTAAAGTAAATATGCTCTTCAAATTTCTACAAGTGTTTTGAGCTAATTTGTGATTATTCTCTTCATTTTCCACAGATATTGGAAATCCCTCTTCCTCTTGCCTCCCCATACTAAAATTATAAAAATGATGTGCAATTATAAGAATCTAGAACACAATTTTCTTAAAATGGTAACTATGGGGGGGGGAGCAATTATATTTGCATGTGTAAGAGTAGGCTGTGCATCAATCCAAACTGGATGAAATCATTGGTTAAGACATTATATAAATCATTTATAACCTTAGATCCTTTTCTGACCCCAATCAGCCAGGGTATTACCCTCCTCCTCCCTCAAAAGAGACTCCACATTGATTCTCTGGAGCAGTTGAACTAAAGATGTTCCGGAGTTGAGACATGTGGGAAAATGGAGAATGGACATGGAACAGAACACTTGCATGTTCATAAGAACATGAGTAGTAAGTGTTCTGAGGCCACATTACAAGCTGCTAGGCATATGCCACTCGAGCAGGAGCTGGTAGCACCATCTGGAAAACGAGAAAGTTCCCTGAATAAAGACCTTCAGACTGACCTTTGAATGTCTCTCAGCCAAAAGCTGATCCAAAGCAATCACCTTATTTTGAAAACCATGTCTGTACTCAATGCTTCCAAACAGCTTTTTAGTGCCTGGCTCTTAAGGAAGAATGACTGTCAACCATTTGAAGAAAGTCTTTGACAGAGGAGAAAGAATCCAAAGCAAACAGAGATGGAGAACAGTGTCTAATCCAGAACTCAGATCTGCTGGGTACTAGGCAGTTTTCAAAGAGCTATCAAGACTGTGTAGCTCTTACTTTGCAAGAAACTTGCGCCCATCACTTCACACTCATCTAGCGATAAGGAGACCAACACATAGGGTTTTAAATGACTTGCCCACAGTCATCGGCCAAAGTCATTAGAGAGGGGACTTCAGTTCCTTCCCCCAAAGCTCTCTGAATTCTGCTTTATGACTCTATCCCATGCTCGCCTCTCCTTTTCTAATTTTCTGGCACTGATTGTACTTCTGAAAGAATTAACACATTATGTAGTGCCCTGTTTCCTAATTGCCTGTGCAGAACTCAGTTCTTTGTCATGTCTGCATACAATGTTGGGGTTCAAGTAGTGTATTTTGAGTTTAATTAGTAATTCTATTGCAATAGAGTCCATCGCTTTACTTCTTCAACTGATCCAGGCTGGAAAAGATACCATTTTTTCAGCTTTCCAGGGAAATCTGGCCATGAGGTTTTATTTAATTAACCTTGGCCATTATATGCAGATTAAACCTTCCACTTTTCTAAGAGAATAAAGAAAAGAGTCCACTTGGGGATTAGTGAAGCTAGGTAAAGGCCTTTAATTGCTTCAGTGGTAGAGCAGATGACTATTTCCGCCCCCCCCCCCCCAAAGAAAATAGACCTGGTTCTTCACCGGTTGGTGAATAAAATGAGAGAAAAAAAACTTTGTGGCTGGAAGTGGCATTTTAGTTTAGCAGGAAGCAGATGTCTCTCTTCTGAATAATCTCAGGGACCAAGAAAAGAAGGATCCCCCTGCAGGAAGTAATTAAAACTTGGCAGTAGGGAATAGAGGCAGACTTTAAAAACTCCAAACCAGAATTATGGGCCAAATCTCTTGGAAATAAGTTGAGACAGAGGCTAAGATTCACTATAATTTGTAGTAGTCAATATTGCATTTGATTCTGTCTGGAATTATCATTTAAAAATTTTTAACTTTTTTTTAATGTTTGTTTATGTTTGAGAGAGAGAGAGACAGAGTGTGAGCAGGGGAGGGGCAGAGAGAGAGACACACACACAGAATCCGAAGCAGGCTCCAGGCTCCCAGCTGTCAGCACAGAGCTCAACACAAGGCTTGAACTCACTGAATGTGAGATCACGACCTGAGCCGAAGTTGGATGCTCAACCGACTTAGCCACCCAGGCACCCCTAAATTTTTTTTTAATTTGAGAGAGAGGGTGTGTGTGAGCAGGGAAGAGGGGCAGAGAGAGAGAGAGAGAGAGAGAGAGAGAGAGAGGTTGAGAGAGAGAATCCCAAGCAGGCTCCACACTCATGGCAGAACCCCATGGGGGCTTGATCCCACAACCCTGGGATCATGACCTGAGCTGAAATCAAGAGTCAGACACTCAACTGACTGAGCCACCCAGGCACCTCTTGCCCTGGAATTATGGAGAGAAGATCTATGTGTGTCTTCAAGAAATGTGTTTTATTGACTCTAAGGTACAATCATTTCAGCTATGATTATTTTAAATCATATATGTAAGCTTAATTCTATTCATCTACTTAATTGTCAAAGAGAGGAAGTGCCTTCCAGTTTAGAATTATGTGATTATGGTACATGATTACTTTCCAATAGCACCAAGGTTGAAATAAATCCTGGGAATCCAACTCAGAAAAACTACTAATTTCTTATAGTTCTATAGTACATTAAAACTTATTAAGTGTTTTGCCACCATTACCTTCATTAATCATCAAAAGAATCTTGTGAGCTCAATCTAGAACTCCCTAAATTAGGTCAGTATCAATGAAGAAAAATCTAAAGTGGTTATAGCATTGCCAATGAAATATAGGAAATAAAAATACAGCAAATGAATATATAAGATATGCATTTAAATTTAATTTGGGTAACTAATAAGCACTTTTTCTGGTATAAGTATGTCTCATATAATATTTGGGACATATCCATAGTACAAATGTTTTGTATTTGTTGCTGAAATTCAATTTTAACAAGGCATTCTCTATTGATTGGGCAGCCTTCAGCTACAACCAATGAACAGATGTGATAAATATATTTTAAAAAAAAGAAAATATTTGCCCCATATGTCTTTAGTGGAATGCCCTTCTTCATTCCTAATTAGTTTGATTAAGATCAAAGGCTGGACATGGCTAAGACCTAGCCAGTCAGAGGGTTTCATCCTCTTGGCCTGAGTAATTACTCAGTGATAAACATGTGATCCAAGCTGGATGAAATGAAGAACCCCTCCCCTTCCCCCCAAGATATTCGTGAAATTTTCTCATCTCTCATTGGATTGATAAAACCAGGATAATGCAAGGTGTTTTTTTTTAATTGAAGAAAAAATAATGGAAGCAATTCAAGAGTCCACTGGGAGATGAATGGGTAAAGATGTGGTATATATACAGTGGAATATTACTCAGTCATAAAAAAAAGAATGAGGTCTTGCTACCTGCAACAACATGGACGGAGCACGAGGGTACTATTCTTGGTAAAATAAGTCAGACAGAGGAAGACAAATATGATTTCACTGATATGTAGAATCTAAATAAGAAAACAAATGAGCAAGCAAACAACGAACCAAAAAACAGACTCCTAAATATGGAGAACAAACAGAGGGGACATGACTGGGCGGAAGGACAACACAAATTGAGAACTGCCTGGGGGGATTCTGAAAATAATGCCAGCTCTAAGAAAAGGAGATATAGCAGGAAAACAGAGTGCTTGTGCAATTATTTGAGCCTCTCTGGTTCCAGATGGACTTACATCCAGGTACATGCCCTAGGTATTGAAGTTGGGAGTTTGTCACTTGCAGCCACAAAATTTCTGATTCACATTCTGGATACGTCAATCCCTTCCTAGCTTGCCCGTTAAATCAGACCCTTCTGACATCCAGGCCTATATATCCTGCCTTTTCTGCCTTCTCCTGACCTTCATCTCTGTCCCTCAGTCCTGGGGACAGGAAACAACTCACCACAGGACTCACCAGAAGTGTGAATTTTTCTGAGGCAGAATTTGGGATATGATGGAAATGAGTTCTCCTCAGACCAAACTAGCTGCCTGACCTCCATACAGCTCCCAAACCACTCACCTGAGACAGAAGTCAGCAAACTTTTTCTGTGACGGGTGACATAGTAAATATTCTCACTTTGTAGGCTGTATGGCCTATATCATAATAAAGCAACATCATTGTTTTAGTGTGAAAGCAGCCATGGCCAAAAGTAAATGAATGGGTGTTCTGGTACAAGTTTTTTTACTGAAACCGGCAATGACCTAAATGTGACCTGCAAGCCATTGTTTGCTGACCCCGAAGAGATTCACCAAAGGGCAGGATCAAATATCAGATAGGTATTCTCAGATGATCAAAATATTCCCATGGTAATAACTCAGCTGCTTCTGAGACAACTGAGAGGTTTACACTTTTTATCTCCTGGGCCATGTGCAGAGCTAGGCAGAGCCCCAGGTAGGCCAATTTATATATCTTCTTAGTTTTTGCTTTTGGAATGTGTGGACTTTTATCCAAGTTTAAGTAAGAAATAGATGTTTTATGTATATTTAAGTGACAAAATACCCCATTAAAAAAACCTATTTCCCAGCAAGGACCTTTGAAGATATTGTTTAGAATTTGACCTTTCTAAGGTTTTCATGTATTATTTGTATTTCAAGCTTATCCCGTATTGACCAGATTGTTCTTCAGGACTGCTTATTATTTTGATTTATAACAATTTTTTGGCTATCCATTGCTGTGTAGCAGACCACTCCAAACAGTGATTCAAGGCAATAGCAATCACTTATTTTGCTCACAAATCTTTAATTGGAGTAGGTCACTGTGGAAAAAGCTCATCCCTGGTCTATGTGTTATTAGCTGGAGTGTCTTGACTAGAAATTGGGGAATCAGATCCCAAGAGAGCTGACAAGTTGATGCTAGCCATCAAGCTGAAGGATGGGGTTTTAGCATGTCTTTAAATTTTCCTCCCCATGTGGCCTGTGCTTCCTCATATTATGGTGGCTGAATTCTAAATCCCACCCCAAGAAAATGAGGCAGACAAAAGTTGTATCACATTCTATAAGCGAGGTTCAGATTTAAATGTCATCATCTGTGCCTCATTCTATTCACTGAGACCACCAAAAAAATGCACTTAATTCAAGAGAAGGGAATATACACTCTAACCTTTTTTTGGGTAAAATGGCAAAATTATGGTAGTGTAGATTGGATCAGAAATATTACAGAAATTTTTTGTAAAGGGAAAACATTAATTTAATTAGAGTTTGAATAAATGTTGCAAACAGAAAACATTTTTAGAAAATAGAATATGGCATAACACAAGCAAGAGAGAGAACAGCCAAAAATGTGTGAAATAAATATAATAAGGTGGAAAAAAATGTTGACTGTCTCTTCATCCAGCATATAAACAAAAGATCTAAAATGTAAAAAACATGGATTCATAATTTGCACTAGTATAAAATAAAAAAAGGAATGTTTATGCTATCCTAACCATAGAAACACTCTTCAGCAAAACTTTAAAGGTCAGAATTGTATTTTATAGCATTGAATACCTTAATTCTAACTTTTCCACTGAAACAGACATGGCTTATGCAGTTCAATCTTACACTTGAAAAAAGAAAAGTTTAAGCACCAAGGAATAAATATTTTACTAATTTGCAGAAAATGAAATCTGTCGCAAACACCAACAATAACAACAAATATTACTGGCGGTAGGAGCATCTTCAAATATATTATTCCATAGACAAAGGAGATTATTTTATGGATGAAGAAATAATTCATTCAACAACCATTTATTGTATGACTGATTTGTAATGAGCACGAGGGGTAGAAACGTGGAGGCCAAGATGAACCTCCTAGGAATGCAATTCAAGGGTAAAGTAGGCAAGTAGAAAACAGCTACAATGCAGGTAAAAACCATGAAATCAAATCTAGAGAATTCTAGGAAGGTTTCCCACAGGAAGTGATGTCTAAATTGAGTCCTGGGATAATAGGAGCTAGCCAGGGATGGTGGGTGTGAGAATGATGCACAGAGAATGGCATGTGTAAAGGCAGAGAGGCAAACGACAACGTGTAACGATAAAGAGTACATAAACAGTGTGAAATAGCTCTGATTATGTGCCTGTGGTGTGGAACTCATGCAAGGCTGTGGGCACTCACGCAACTGATAAAGTCCAATCATGAAGGGTCTCTTTGCTATGCTCTAAACTTTAAAAAGTTGGAATCATCAAAGCTATCTTTTTAAGCAGTCTTGTAGCAATATGGCCATATCTAAATTTTAAAGATGTCCCCTGCGGAGCCAGTAAGTAGCAATTTTAAAGATGTCCCCTGTGGAGTCAATGAGTAGCAATGGTCAGAAATGAGAGCCTGTAGGAAGGCAGTAGCAGTGGTGGCCAATTCAGTGTCATTTATGGGAAAGAAATGACCAATCCTGGTGAATGATTAGATGTGGAGAATAAAAGAGTTGCAAATTTTAGTCCCATGTTCTATTTACCTAAATATATTGCCTCAAACAAGAGCAGGCTGGAAATTAATTGTGGAAAAAATGCTGCTATATCTGAGATCATAAGTGGAGTTTCAAAATGCTCTGGTGGCGCCCAGGTGGCTTGATCTGTTGAGCATCCGACTTTTGATTTCGACTCAGGTCATGATCTCATGGTTTGTGAGTTTGAGCCCCACATCGCGCTCTGTGCTGACAGCACAGAACCTGCTTGGGATTCTATCTCTCCCTCTCTCTCTGTCTCTCCCCTGTTTGTGTGTGTGCACTCTCTCTCTTTCCCTCTCTCTTTCGAAATAAATAAATAAACATGAAAAAAAATAAAATTCCAGGAACAATATTGGCAATAAAAGCTTAGACTTGAACATTGGAAAAATTTGAATTTTATTTTCTTCAGTTGTATTACTTGTTTTTTGCTTGCTTATTTGTTTGATTGATTGCCTGGCTAACTGATTCATTTGTGACTTCTATTTCAGGGAAAAATGCAAAATAAAAATTGGTTGCATTCTCCTGTACTTATGCATTAGCTTGGGCATATTTTCCTGAGTTTTCAAAATCCACTCATTAAAATAAAAATTCTCTTTCTTGAAACTCGAAAGAGCTACAGAGCTGCTATTTGAAATGTCAGGAGCACAGGTACAATAGGTCCCCTTTCTTAGCAAACATTGGAAGTCTTAATTACCGGAGTTAATTAGCAGATTTCAACTCTTAACCAGGTGAAGATGTTAAGTAGGTTTTTCATCATTGAGACACTAAGAAGGTGTGATAGACTGAACCAGTTGTATTTTGCAAGCTGTTTAAAATAGGTACGTATTTTCGATTTGGCATAGTCTCAATTTATTGCACAGTATCACTTCTTTTAACCAAAAATATTCCTAAATGTTTAATTTTACTTTTACAAGCATTCCTATCATTCATAAAATGAATAAGTATTCCTATCATTCATAAAATAAATAAATATCATTCAATAAAATAAATAAACCCTTTCTTATTAAATTTGCAGTTTTGCTATATGATTTAACATAGAAAATTTGTGTCCAAACATCTTTAAAATTTAACACATGCAAACTAACATTTATTATGTAACTATTATGTAGCAGAAAATGTACATATATCACTTCTTTTCATTCTTCCCCAAAGCCTGTAAGAATGTGATTGTAATCTTGCCTTACATAGGAGACAAAGGAGGCTCAGACATATTATCTCTTTCAGCCTCACCAAAAGTATAAGTGAAGAGAGAAAAAGATTCTTACTCAGGTTTTCTTGTTTAAGATGCCACTTTCTTTTCTCAGGACTCTGTGCCCTTCAACTTACACTCACTCCTAAACTTTCTTCAGTAAGAAGCAAATATATAAATATTCTTTATGCTTCTTTTCTCTGATTTATCATCCATTAGGGCTATAAAATATTCAGATTTTAAAATTTCACTACTATATAATTTGTATCTTGTTCTCTGACAGAAATGCAATGTTGGAAGGAATCCCAAAGGCTATCTCTTCAATTTTTTGAGCTAAGGAAAGAGCTCTGCATCAGTCTTTATATGTGATTGGCTTCTTCTGCTTCGAACATTCCAAATCCTATTTTCGAGGCACCTATTGCATTTGGAAGGCTGGTTAGAAAATATTTCTTCATACTGGTCTGAATATGCCTTCTATATTTTTTGCTCATGGTTCTTGCTTTCTGGAATTAGTATAGACTTAGATCTGCTTGATTTCTTTTATAGTGTGAAATAGAAATGGTCAGGACAACTCAAGACTCAGATAAAACAAATTTCATTAATTTTTCCTACCATTATCTTTCTTTCCAAAATCACTATCTTGGTTTCTCTACTTTCCATGATCTAGTCAAAGCCAATCTCTTAGGCTTATCACCTACTCGTCTTTGGACTTGAGGTCATTCACTGTTTCCCAAAATTGGCTTACATATTTCTGCTTTTCTCTTACCTCTTTTAGGAATGTCCTATTAGTCCATACCCTGCCTCTCAGAATCATGCCAACACATCAAAAAGTCTTTTAAAACCCCTATTTATCCATTGAGATTATCTGCATCCCTATCAAGCTAATGGGATTTTCCCTCTTGTTTAAACCTCCATAGATCTTGCATTCATTTTAAGGAACATAAAACCATCAACATTTTGTAAACAACAATGTGTTCTTTGCTTCTATCCATTGACAACAGACTCTCTGATGATAGAAACACTATATTGCAAAGCCTGGTGCCAAGTCTTGCATGTAAAAGAGTACTCACCAAACATATAATTGTTGAACTTTGCTGATGTAAATTCACCGAAATTTAAACACAAAAGAGAAAATACGCTTCAGACAAGAGGGAAAAGAACTGTAGCAGGTTGTCACTGTCTGGTTAGATTTTTTTGCTGTTGTTGAGTTAGCTGGTTGTGCTGGTTACTTTCTTTAAAAAAAAAAAAAATCTTTTTTTTTTTTACATTTATTTATTTTTGAGAGACAGAGAGACAGCATGAGCAGGGGAGAGGCAGAGAGAGAGGGAGAGACGGAATCAGAAGCAGGGTCCAGGTTCCGAGCTGTCAGCACAGAGCCTGATGTGGGGCTCAAACCCACAAACCGTGAGATCGTGACCTGAGCCGAAGACGGACGCTTCACCGACTGAGCCACCCAGGCCCCCCTGTGCTGGTTACTTTCTACTCCTCCCTGTACTGCCTAGCCCATGTCCACTCTCCGTTCTTCTCTGCCTTTTTCCATGGCTCCTCCATGGTGCCCACACTCACTGGGTCCTGGTAATACTGTCTTTTATCCTTTTTTTTCCTCAATCCTAGTGGTGGCAACAGCCTTTATTATGATAGTCATATCATTGCTTTATTATTTTTTTTATTGTTTGTACCCCAGTCCACACTTGAAAGTGGTCCTTTCATTAATGTTTTTTTTTTTTAATTTTTTTTCTTTTTTTTAGGGTTTATTTATTTTTGAGACAGAGACAAAGCATGAATGGGGCAGGGTCAGAGAGAGGGAGACACAGAATCTGAAACAGGCTCCAGGCTCTGAGCTGTCAGCACAGAGACTGACGCGGGCTCCAACTCACAGACCGCAAGATCATGACCTGGGCCGAAGTCGGCCGCTTAACCGACTGAGCCACCCAGGCGCCCCTTATTAATGTTTTTTATTTGAACCATTTGATTGATGTTTGAACGTTGATGGATATGTTAATTAAATTAGTAAATTAATTTTGGGGGGAAAAAAGACCCATTTTCTCTCTATTAATGACAAAAAGTGTTGAAAAACCACCCCATGTTGAAGCATGGGATTTTTTCCTTTGCAAGAAGATACCTAATCCTCTCAGAAATTTGAAAGCCCCATGAAGATAGTTGTCTGGAGAAAGGTCTAGGACATTTCCTAGGACAGCTTAGGGGTCAGCAACAGGGAAGTTACAATGCTAAGAGGTCCCTACATCTCAAGACAATCTATAAACAAGGTCTGTAACGTGTCAAATAGGAAGTCTTCAATTAGTGGCAATCCAATTAAATTGTTTGAGAAAGATGTAGCAGGATTGGGGGTCTAAAAAATCGAAGGAGGGGCACCCGGGTGGCTCCGTTGGTTGAGCAACCGATTCGCGAAATCACCTCAGGTTGTGATCTTGTGGTCATGAGATGGAGCCCCAGGTGGGGCTCTGGGTGTGGAGCCTGCTTGGGATTCTCCCTTGTCTCTTTGTCTCTCTCTGTCCCTCCTCCATACACACACTCATGCGCGCTCTTTAAATAAACAAACAACCTTATTTAAAAAAAAAAAAAAAGGAGAGTCTGGACCCCGAATTAAGATGAAACTTGATCTGCCACTCTTTCATACCCTTGAGCCCTTGGAGATGCCCTGCCTCAACAAGTACCCCGTACCCTACAGACAGGACATACCTCATTTGCTCCCTTACTCAATTTTAAGACCAATCAGATGGCCGCAGGAAGTGTTGTTTCAGACTTTATGTCATCATCATTTATGTGCCAGTCCCTGGAGAAGGAGTAGGGTATGTTTGGGTCCATTACACTAGAGATAGAAGAGAGTAGCTACATTTGTTGCAGAAGGAAAGTCAGAACCAAAAATGGTTTATATAGTAACTGCTGCCACTAGAAGTAACCGAATCCAATCCCTTGCTGTGTCCACCTATGCTATTTCTTCACCATCCATTTTACTGAAAGGAAGTCTGGAGTGTCCTCAGACCGCTTACCCTCAAAGGCTCCTCCTCTTTTTTGACTGATTTCCTTCAGAGGTGCCTGCGTGGCTCAGTTGGTTGAGCGTCTGACTTCGGCTCAGGTCATGATCTCACAGCTCTGCGAGCTTGAGCCCCGCATCGGGCTCTGTGCTGACGGCTCGGAGCCTGGAGCCTGCTTCCGATTCTGTGTCTCCCTTTCTCTCTGCCCCAACCCACTCACATTCTGTCTCTGTCTCTCTCAAAAATAAACATTAAAAAAAATTTTTTTTGAACTGGTTTCCTTCAATTCTGAAATCACCTTTTTATATACGTAGATCTCTTCTTAAGGACATTTTAGACCTGAGAGGGAAGAGGAAGCTTAAAAATTACAAAATCATTTAGCATTCCTCACAGGTCTTAAACTTTTATTTCATTAATCTGTTAGGTTACTGTTTTCCGTATTTTCTCCTCATAATAGAATTGGTAATTTTTTTTTTTTTTCTGGAAGATTTAGGAGGGTTCCCATAGGAGGGGCTTGAGGCATCTGGGACCCTCGGGTGATTTTTTTCTATCTCACGTCAACAAATGGGATTCAGAGTTTTCTTCTTTATTCTCAGAGTGAGTTATATCATTGCCGTTGTGCTATTTTTTTTTTAAACAGACGCTGCATTATTTCCTGAAGGAAGTTGTATAACATCAGCAAATATCCTGCTTAAAGTCTGTATAGTGTTATTTGTTTGAACTTTTTGATAAAGTAGGGAAGAATATTTGAATACAGAAAAGGAAGTTATAATTGCATTTCAGGGCAATCCCTGCAATTTCTATCAGAAACAGGCTCGCCCTTGGCTGGAATAGGGATCTAGAGGGGCTCTGTGGTCTGCTTTGGGCACAGTCGCATGGTATCTATTTCCAATCAGTAAGTGGCAAGTGCCAGCCCTGGGCTTTAAGACCACATTGAGAACTGAAGAGTTCCCTCCTTGAAGCCAAGTGTTGGAGGCAGAACCACTAATCTATGGCTATTTAGTAGGAAATAGAAGCCAAGGGGAAGGTTTGGACTTACCCTCTACTCTTTGTCTTCTGCGGTTTTCATCTTACTGTGATTAAAGGAAATGGAGCACAGCCTGAAAGCGCCCTCTCTGGCAACTGCTAACTGCTAAGTCTCTCAGGAGCACATGGGTAGCACTTTGTATAGGAGAAGCCATAGCCTTTCTCTTCAGTTTACAAATCCCATTAGCCTGTTAGCATTTCATCACTGTGCAGAGTTGACTCTTTCTGCGGTGGGGTGAGGAAGCAACGGTGTGCTTTAAGCAGACAGTGGGAATTCTCTCCAGCCCACAGGGGCTTTGGGGGTGTCACCATCAGCTGGTGGAATCTTCCATGGTTGCTTTCAAGTTCTCTTCCTGACTCCAACTCTAGGACTGACATTTCCAGTGTGGTGTTGAACTTTGTGTTGAACTTTCATGTTCTCTAATCTCAAGGGGACCATAGTTGTCCGAGAACTATTCATGGAAAGTGGGTTGTGCAGAGAGGCACAGGCACAGCAAATCTGAACATTTTCAGTCTCTAAAAGAAGGGCATATTCTTAGGATGTAAACTGTGAACACATCCAAAGCTGCTCCTCATGGCTCGAACCTTTTTTGAGATTTATAGTTAGCATTTATTCACTGAGCATAAATAAACATAGCTCTATATAAATTAATATGACTTCACATACATAAGCTCTATGAGAACTTATGTTTTAGAGCCTGGCTTATAGATTTACTCAATGCAACCCCTTGCATCACAATGAAATTTAGACTTGAGAGACTGCAGATTAAAACTCAGAAAAATATTCTCCCCCCCCCCAAAAAAAAGCTAGCCAGTTAATTTCAGAGTTAGCAAGTGTGAACTTGTCTAGAACTTCCCAGGTTCTTTATTTTCATTAGCTCTTGATATGGTATTACCTGGGCCAAAATTTTATTTGTTTCTTTTTCTTTTTTTTTTGTGATCGCATCACTGAATCCATCCTCCTGGAAGTTCTTTTTTTTTTTAACTTTATTTTTTATTTTTTAAAATTTACATCCAAATTAGTCAGCATATAGTGAAGCAATGATTTCAGGAGTAGATTCCTTAATGTCCCTTACTCATTTAGCCCATCCCCCCTCCCACAACCCTTCCAGCAACCCTCTGTTTGTTCTCCATATTTATGAGTCTCTTCTGTTTTGTCCCCCTCCCTGTTTTTATATTATTTTTGTTTCCCTTCCCTTATGTTCATCTGTTTTGTCTCTTAAAGTCCTCATATGAGTGAAGTCATATGATTTTTGTCTTTCTCTGACTAATTTCACTTAGCATAATACCCTCCAGTTCTATCCACGTAGTTGCAAATGACAAGATTTCGTTCTTTTTGATTGCCGAGTAATACTCCATTGTATATATACACCACATCTTCTTTATCCATTCATCTGTCGATGGACATTTGGGCTCTTTCCATACTTCGGCTATTGTTGATAGTGCTGCTATAAACATGGGGGTGCATGTGTCCCTTTGAAACAGCACACCTGTATCCCATGCATAAATGCCTAGTAGTGCAATTGCTGGGTCGTAGGGTAGTTCTATTTTTAGTTTTTTGAGGAACCTCCATACTATTTTCCAGAGTGGCTGCACCAGCTTGCATTCCCACCAACAATGCAAAAGAGATCCTCTTTCTCTGCATCCTCGCCAACATCTGTTGTTGCCTGAGTTGTTAATGGTAGCCATTCTGACAGGTGTGAGGTGGTATCTCATCGTGGTTTCGATCCATATTTCCCTGCTGATGAGTGATGTTGAGCATCTTTTCATGTGTCAGTTGGCCATCTGGATGTCTTCTTTGGAGAAGTGTCTATTCATGTCTTTTGCCCATTTCTTCACTGGATTCTTTGTGTTTTGGGTGTTGAGTTTCATGAGTTCTTTGTAGATTTTGGATACTAACACTTTATCTGATCTGTCGTTTGCAAATATCTTCTCCCATTCCATCGGTTGCCTTTTAGTTTTGCTGATTGTTTCCTTCGCTGTGCAGAAGCTTTTTATTTTGATGAGGTCCCAGTAGTTCATTTTTGCTTTTGTTTCCCTTGCCTCCGGATACGTGTTGAGTAAGAAGTTGCTGCGGCCAAGGTCAAAGAGGTTTTTGCCTGCTTTCTTCTCGAGGATTTTGATGGCTTCCTGTCTTACATTGAGGTCTTTGATCCATTTTGAGTTTATTTTTGTGTATGGTGTAAGAAAGTGGTCCAGGTTCATTCTTCTGCATGTCGCTGTCCAGTTTTCCCAGCACCCCTTGCTGAAGAGACTGCCTTTATTCCATTGGATATTTTTTCCTGCTTTGTCAAAGATTAGTTGGCCATACATTTGTGGGTCCATTTCTGGGTTCCCTATTCTATTCCATTGATCTGAGTGTCTGTTCTTGTGCCAGTACCATACTGTCTTGATGATTACTGCTTTGTAGTATAGCTTGAAGTCTGGGATTGTGATGACTCCTGCTTTAGTTTTCTTTTTCAAGATTCTTTTCGGGGTCTTTTCTGGTTCCATATAAATTTTAGGATTATTTGTTCTAGCTCTGTGAAGAATGCTGGTGTTACTTTGATAGGGATTGCATTGAATATGGAGATTGCTTTGGGTAGTATTGACATTTTAACAATATTTGTTCTTCGTATCCAGAAGCATGGAATCTTTTTCCATTTCTTTGTGTCTTCTTCAATTTCTTTCACAAGCTTTCTATAATTTTCAGTGTACAGATTTTTCACCTCTTTGGTTAGATTCACTCCTAGGTATTTTATGTGTTTTGGTGCAACTGTAAATGGGACCGATTCCTCGATTTCTCTTTCTGTTGCTTCATTGTTGGTGTATAGGAATGCAACCACTTTCTGTGCATTGATTTTATATCCTGAAACTTTGCTGAATTCATGGATCAGTTCTAGCAGTTTTTTGGTGGAATCTTTTGGGTTTTCCATATCGAGTATCATGTCATCTGTGAAGAGTGAAAGTTTGACCTCCTCCTGGCCGACTTGGATGCCTTTTATTTCTTTGTGTTGTCTGATTGCAGAGGCTAAGACATCCAATACTATGTTGAATAACACTGGCAAGAGTGGACATCCCTGTCTTGTTCCTGACCTTAGGGGGAAAGCTCTGTTTTTCCCCATTGAGGATGATATTAGTGCTGAGTCTTTCATATATGGCTTTTATGATCTTGAGGTATGATCCTTCCATCCCTACTTTCTTGAGGGTTTTTATCAAGAAAGGTTGCTGTATTTTGTCAAATGCTTTCTCTGCATCTATTGAGAGGATCATGTGGTTCTTGTCCTTTCTTTTATTGATGTGATGAATCATGTTAATTGTTTTGTGGATATTGAACAAGCCCTGCATCAGACCCCACTAAAAAGGAGAACTATCGACAAATTTCCCTGATGAACATGGATGCAAAAATCATCAACAAGATATTAGCCAACCGGATCAAACAATACATTAATAAAATTTTTCACCATGACCTGGGCCAGAATTTTAAAGAAAAAGAGCAAGGATGCAGGTATAAAATGATCTTCCTGGAGGTTTCCAACTGCCTAATCTTTTCTGAGATAAAGCTTCCAAGAACCTTGGGTCAGGGTCAAGTTAGTAAATTCACATACGAGGCAGCAGCCTAAATGATATGATTTATAGGAGACCAAAAGCCCATTCTCTTCTCAGGATGTAAGCTGTTTCCCTAACACTATTGTTGCATTACTCCATTGGACATATCTTGCTCAAGCATTTTACCCTGAGAGTTCTTACAGGCCTAAAATTACCACTTGGGAGAAATGACGGATGTGAAGGAATTTTTTTTTTTTAATATTGGTTCCATACAAATTTTAGGATTGTTTATTCTACGCTTGTGAAAAATGCTGGTGGTATTTTGACAGGGATTGCATTAAATGCATGGATTGCTTTGGATAGTGTAAACATTTTAACAGTGTTTGTTCTTCCAATCCATGAGCATGGAATGTTTTCCCATTTTTTGTGTCCTCTACAATTACTTTCGTAAGTTTTCTGTAGTTTTCGGAGTACATATCTTTTACCTCTTTGGTTAGGGTTATTCCTATGTATTTTATTGTTTTTGGTGCAATTGCAAATGGGGTCAATTCCTTGATTTCTCTTTCTGCTGCTTCATTATTGATGTATAAAAATGAAATAGATTTCTATACATTGATTTTATATCCTGAGACTTCACTGAATTCATGAATCAGTTCTAGCAATATTTTGGTGGAGTATTCTAAACCTCTCCAGCACAAGGAACCCTGCTAAGACATCTCCCATCCTTGATATCTGATCAACCTTGATATTTGATCAAGTTCTTTATCACAACTCCAACTTCTGCCTTTGATTTCCAAGTCCTTGATCTGTCTTTCACAAGAATCATGTTACATCAGTTTAGCAAGAATCTTCCTAACGCTTGGCATCTTCTCTTAGCAATTTTCCAGACCCTGACTCTTTACTGTACTTCTTGGCTATAAATGCCTAGCTGTCTTTGTTGTGTTCGGACTTGAACCCCATCTTTCTCCTCTATTGCAATACCCCATCACAATAGCCTTGAATAAAGTCTTCTTTATATTTTAATAAGTATCAGTAATTTGTCCATAACATGTGAAACAAGTATCTCAGCAAACAAACAGAAATCAGCATGAAAGGTAAATAAACTAAAATTTAGGGTGATGACAGGACTGTCAGAGTACCTCTCCTCCCCTATCAAATTTTGTGCCCTCTGTCATCCCTTAAAAAGAACACCATTTCCTTGAGATCTACCACTTGGAGGGTGTTCATCTATGCAGTAGTTTTACAGTCTACTATTTTATTTTAATAGTCAGCCAAATTGACTATTAAAACACAATAGCACATTAAGACCATTGCTGCACTGCTGGAGAAAAACAGAGGAAGAAGAAGGAAAAAGAACATCTTCTGGCTATTGGCACAAAGTAGGTCAACCTAGTAAGAGAAGCCATGACAGAGCAGAAGCAAAATATCTTTGCTTACATTAAGGACTAACACGAAAGAAAAAAAAAAAACAAAAAAAAAACACTGGTCTTCTAAAGCAAGATGGCTCTGGTCTCATTGGAAAAATTCCAACTAAATATTCACACTTAGAACTGAAATACCAAGAGCGATTTAAGGGAAAAGATATGAGAGAAAGGTAAAAATAAGAAAACAAACATAAAAAACCATCTCCTGTTTATTCTATTATTAGATCTGATTTCAGGAAAACCTTCAATTATCAACTTATTTTCCTATGCTCCACCATCCTGACTTGACTACTCCAAAGGTGATTGTTCTATGAGGCACAAACCACTCAACTGCATGGAACAGCTAACCCCTTTTAACAAGTTTCTAAGTTTTGATACCTGAAGATAACTAGACCTTCCTCAGTGCACCCCCACAACACCCCAGCCTTAATCTACTGGTCATTGGTCAGAACTTCTACCCTGTTTCTCACCTCACTGGTATATTCAGAGGACCAAGGGTGGAGGGGGAGAGTTTGCCTTAAGAGGGATCTTTTCCCAACCTCAAAGAAATCCTAGCCTTGATTTCTTGTCCCAAGCAAGATCCTAATTCATCAAGGAAGAATCTATTTTTCACGTTTGAAATACCACTGTAGAGAAATCTGGGGATCTGATTCCTAACCCAGGATCCACTAATAACTAGCTATTCCATATGTGAAATGCCTAGGTACTTTGATATGCTGATTCCACTTCTAGGAATTTATCTTTCAAATATTCTCTGACATGTAGAAAATGCTATTTGGGCAAAGGTATTAAATACTACATTGTAGCAACAACAAGAGTTATGAAACAACACAAATTTCTGGCATTATAAGGCGAGCCAAAATAATTTTGCTACACCAGTATATTGAAATGTTTTGCAGGTACTAAAATGAATAAAGACATTCTATATACAAGAAATAGTGTTGGTTTTTTTTTTTTACTTTTTTAAAGTTTATGTATTTATTTTGAGAGGGAGAGAGAGAGAGAATGTGAGTACGGGAAGGGAAGAGAGAGATGGAGAGAGAATTCCAAGCAGCCTCCATACTGTCAATGCGGAGCCTGATGCAGGCACTAGATCACACGAACCATGAGATCATGACCTGAGCCAAAATCAAGAGTCAGCAGATAAACTGACTGAGTCACCCAGGCACCCCACAAGTAGTATTGTTAAGTGGGAAAATTAAAGTGCCAAAGAGTAAAGTGTCTCTTTCATTTATGTTTATATAATTATCTCTTGGGGAAAAAAAATAAAATAAATAAATAAATAAAAGAAACCTATAATAGTACTTGCTCAGGGGTAAAAACAAGTTAATTTTTATGTTTCAAACTTGGTATGTTGTGAATACTCCATACTATTCATTACTTATTCAAAAATCTATTAAAAATATAAAATAAAGTAAGAGTATTATTACTTTAAAATTACTATAAAAGATAACTCCTTATTTTCTGAAATCTGAGTAATTTTAGCCATATTCACACAAAAAAGAAAATGATAGACCAATCTCATGTATGAACATATTAGATTTTATTATATGTAATTGCTGATTTTTTACTATTTTTGAGCTACAAAATTAGCAATTTCATGTGGTTCCACCTAATAGATAAAAAAAAATTCTAAATAAGATTTCAGCATATAGAATTCATTAATATATAAAGTATATAATACACTCTGGCCAAGCAGATTTTTTTAACAGGAATGCAAAAAGAATTTAATAACCCCAAATCCATAAATTAAATGAGAAACTCATGTGATCAAATCAAAAATATATTAAAACACCTTTAATAAAATTTAACAGCAAACCTAAGAAAGAGATAAGATAAGCTAGGAAGAAAACTGTATTTTATAAAGGCTATTTAGGTAAAAGCAAAAATACAAAAAGAGTAAAATTATTTAAATTAAGATCAAGAACTAGATAGGTATGTTCTTGTCCCCATTGATATTCATCATTGTCTTAGAAGATCTAAGGAGAGAAGAATATAAGCAACTGGTATTAACATTGAAAAAATTATATTTTTTACTGTGTAAATGAAATGAATGAGAATTGTTAAGAGAATGTGGTAAGTTTGCCTAATATAAGATAAATATTCAAAAACCAACAACAAGTATCTAGAAATTAAAATGGGAAAATAAGTCATTATGAGAGGAACATACAAAAAAGCAAAATATGTAGGAATAAATTTAATAAAAGTGGAACAGGACATATGTAATAAAAAATATAAGGTGGCCTTCATTTGTTTCAGTAAACTATAAACATATTTAATTGTAAATTAATTATCAATTTTATTTTATTATATTATATATTGTAATATATATTATGTGTTAATTTTCATTTTATATATTATAAATATATTCCTAAGAGAAAAACATTTAGTAATAGATGTAACAAGAATGGAGAAAGATATATATATATAATGAAAACTATAAATATTGTTAAAGGACACAGAGGTTTGGAAAAAATAGGAATATATTTCAGATTTTTGTAGAGCAAAAATTGTCAGTAAAAATGTCATAGAAGTGTCAATCTTCCATAGTTAATATGTAAGTGTGATTCAACTGCAATTAGAATCCCCAAAGGTTATTGTTAATTAGGAAAATAATTTTAAAATTTATATAGAACGAAGGCCTAGGAATAACTAAAGAAAGAATTCAAAACAATTGTGACAGAAAATTTGCTATGTCAACTGTCAGAACGTACAACAAATCTGCCCTGATTAAATGAACCTGTGTAACATAATATTGAATAAATTCAAAAACATAAAATAATAGAAAAGATCAAAAAGGAACTCCAGTCATTTGATATATACTGAAAGTGGCATAGCAATTCATTGGGAAGATAATGTTTCATAATTAGTGCTGACACACCTCACAATGCATCTTGGACAATATTAGTTGGTCCTCTCTTGTATATTGCATGCAAAATAAATCTCAGATGAATTAAATCATTGAATACATAAAAAATTAAGTAATCAACATTTTTACTGTTTATTTATTTTTAGAGAGATATTGTGAG